>NC_059327.1:105532852-106132852 GCF_018350155.1 Leopardus geoffroyi | reverse complement strand
CTTTCTATAATCTGTCTATTGTTGAAAGCACTGCTATAAACATTGGAGTATGAATCAGCACTCCTGTTTCCTTTGGATAAATTCCTAATAGTACTATTGCTGGGTCATAGGATAGTTCTATTTTTAATTTTTTGAGAAACCTCCACACTGTTTTCCAGAGTGGCTGCACCAGTTTGCATTCCCACCAACAGTGCAAGAGGGTTCCTGTTTCTCCACATCCACACCAGCATCTGTTGTTGCCTGACTTGTTCATTTTAGCCACTTTGACCAGTATGAGGTGGTATCTCAGTGTATTTCCCTGATGATGAGTGATGTTAAGCATTTTTTCATGTGTTGGTTGGCCATCTGGATGTCTTTTATGGAAAAGTGTCTATTCATGTCTTCTGCCCATTTCTTCACTGGATTATTTGTTTTTCTGGTGTGGAGTTTGGTAAATTCTTTATAGATTTTGGATACTAATCCTTTATCTGATATGTCATTTGCTAATATCTTTTCCCATTCCTTTGGTTGCCTTTTAGTTTTGTTGATTGTTTCCTTTGCAGTGCAGAAGCTTTTAACTTGATGAGGTCCCAATAGTTCATTTTTGCTTTTAATCCCCTTGCCTTTGGAAATGTGTTGAGCAAGTAATTGCTGAGGCTGGGGCCAAAGAGGTTGTTGCCAGTTTTCTCCTCTAGGGTTTTGATGGTTTCCTGTCTCAAATTTAGGTCTTTCATCCATTTTGAGTTTATTTTTGTGTATGATATAAGAAAGTGGTCTAGTTTCATTCTTCATGTTGCTGTCCAGTTCTCCATCACCATTTGCTAAAGAGACTGTCTTTTTTCCATTGGATACTCTTTCCTGTTTTGTCAAAAATTAGTTGACCATACATTTGTGGGTCCAATTCTGGGTTCTCTATTCTATTCCATTGGTCTATGTGTTTGCTGCATCCCAATGGGTTTGGACTGTCATGTTTTCATTTTCATTTGTTTCCTTATATTTTTTTAATTTCTTCTTTAATTGCCTGGTTGACCCATTCATTCTTTAGTAGGATGTTCTTTAACCTCCATGCATATGGAGGTTTTCCAAACTTTTTCTTGTGGTTGGTTTCAAGTTTCATAGCTTTGTGATATGAAAATGTGCATGGTATGATCTCAATTCTTTTATATTTATTGAGGACTGTTTTATGACCCAGTATGTGATCTATCTTGGAGAATGTTCCATGTGCACTCAAGAATAATGTATATTCTGCTGCTTTTGGATGAAAAGTTCTGAATATATATCTCAAGTCCATCTGGTCCTATGTATTATTCGGGGCCATTGTTTCTTTATTGATTTTCTGCCTATATGATCTGTCCATTTCTTTAAGTGGAGTATTAAAGTCCCTTGTAATTACTGCATTCTTATCGATAAGATTGCTTATGTTTGTGATTAATTGTTTTATATATTAGGGTTCTTTCAAATTGGGTGCATAAACATTTACAATTGTTACCTCTTCTTGATGGATAGACGCCATAATTATGATATGATGCTGTTCTTCATCTCTTGTTACAGCCTTTAGTTTAAAATCTAGTTTACAGTTTCTGTGTCTTTGTTGAACTTCTTGTTTTGTACATGCATTGTTTTTCTACTTTTACTTTGTTATCTGTGTGTTCTTGAAGTCTATGAAACTCCTTGAAGAAGATTATTCTGAGTCCTTTGACAGTCCATAAATCACCATTTCTTTAAAGTAGTTATTAGAGCTTTATTAATTTTCTTTGGTTGTGTCATATTTACCTGAATTTTATGAACTTTTATTCCTCACTTTGATAATATGTGTCCCTTTGAGTAAGTTATCTCCTCTTCTAAGCTTTGCAGGTTTCTTTGGCAGAGACTTCTTCATCAGTCAGCTGTGAAGTCAGGTTTTGATCCTGGTAATATCTGTGGACAGGTAGGACCTGCTATTAGTGTCTATTTTGGGATGAGACAGCTGTGTAAGTTCTAAGGTTGGGAGTGCAGAGTCGTATCCCTAGCTGAGAACAGTTGAATAGGACTGCTGTCATGTTCCCCTGCCTTTGTGAAGTGGTAGGATGGGCTCTCTGGTTGTACAAATTCTTTGGTCAGCCTTACTAGATGGCTGGGACTAGGGACTATATTTAGTATGAGACAGGGCTATAAATTAGCTTCCCTGTGATGGCAGGCAACATAATGAGCCCCAGGGCATACATAACTCATTGTTAGGGTACCCAAATCAGGCAAGAGTATGATATGAATATCCTGGCCAAGTGAGGCCATCAGTTTTGTTCTATAGACGGAAAACTATGATCTCTGTTCTGTGTTCAAGTGCCACTATAAGCAGGGCTTTGGATGTGCTATGCAGCTTCCTATGTATTCTGGTAAGGTTACTTAGGCAAGCAGAAGGCTTATTCAGCAATAAGTGGGGCTACAATTTAGTTTCCTGTCCCAGGTTCAGTGGGAGAAATAGTTTCAAGGACACTAAGGTTCTTTGTGCTCATAACTCAATCTGGCCCATGCCCCAAGTTCCCTGGCTCATCAGGACCAAAGCTTTCACTCTGGGAGTCATAATTTAGGCTGTTTACTTCTCACCCCAAGCATTGTTGGGTTATGCAGCAGCTTCCAGGTGGTCTCATCAGCCCTTCCTTTCACATGGGGCTATGACTCAAGTTTCCTGCCATACTAGCACTGGAAGTGCTCATTTCAGGCACCTCCCCAATTTTTCCCAACAGGCTTTCTGGTTGGGAGAGGCTAAGAGCCCTGTCTGAGGCAGGTGGTGCTAGGACTCAGCTCTTCTGCCTGGGCATGATCAGACCAGGCTCAAGGGCCAGCAAAATTTTTCATTTGAGGACCTAACTCAGGCCAAACTGCACCCCATCATGTTCCCTGGTGAGACTACCACCAACTTAGTTTTTCAGAGGAGCAAAACTGTTAGTTGAAGCTACACAGTGGTATCTGTAGGAAGGAAGTCAGTGTGCCAAGATTTGAGTGCTGGTTGTTGAAAGTTCTATTCTCTTTTCAATATAATCAGATACCCAGTGGTTGAGCCCCACAGATTCCCCTGTAATCTCTAAGGGCAAAACCAGAAAAGGAGGTTGACAGAGTGACCCAAAATGTTGCTGGGGCTACATGTCACCCCCCAGTCTCTTTTTTCAACTGCAGGAGCCAGAGGCCCAGGGAAGACCTCTTGGCATGGTTCTGTGGAAGGCTGGGGGAGCACAACATAGCATGTAGCAATTACTCTTACCCTTCTAATGCACTCTGTCCTGGTCTTTGTGGTGGTAGCTGAGGCAAGGGGGATTCGTCAACCTCATTCCCATGTTCTAAAATTCTTTCACTGTTGTCTTGTCCATGAACAGTTATTAGTTATTGTTTTGTGGGGTTTGAATAAACTATATCACCATCTTGGTGACCTAACTCCACAGCTGCATTTTTTTCTAATGTAACTTATGTTTTTAATCGATAATAATCTGAGTTTGAAATACCTGCTTCTCTACTTAAATGATTCTAGATTTCTCATTTTGAGAATAGTTGATTGATAAATGACAACTTTTCCCATTCCCTTTTCCCATGTTGAAACTAATTTATAAAAATCTAGGAATGTGGGTCCACATTATTAAACTAGTTTCCATATATTTTCATTTGTGATTTAGCATGTCATTAATTATAATTTCCTTATAAAATATCAGGCTTCACTTGTCTTTTGGCATAGTTTTCTAATAAATTTTTGATATAAATGATTGTTGCACAAGTAGACAAATTTTAAAAATTGGTTAGGTGCCTGTGAGACTTTGTTTTTCCAGTTATCAGACTGAAAATCAACTGTAAATGTCTGTTTATTATGTAACCCTCCAGACATTTGAAAATACGAGGGTATAGCTCAGGGGTAGAGCATTTGACTGCAGATATTTGAAAATAGCACACAAGTCTCCATATTTTCTCTTTTAGATTGATGCATCTATGCTTCGAGTAGTGCCCTTTGTGAAATGGTTTTTATTACTTTGATATACCAAAGAATCAATGCTTTTAATACAACTTTGTTGATTAAAATATGGTAGTTTACCAAGTTTTTAATATAACTTTATTTGCATATAGTATTATAAATTTAGATAAAATTCAAATGGCTAAAACTTAATCAGTCTGGTTTAACATGAAAAATAAAAAGTTATTTTCCTTGAGGAAGAGTAAACTTCTAAGAGAGAAATAAAATTAAATATGCCACTTGGTTTTCATATATATGCAGAATAGTCTCAGCCAAAGATGGAAACTTTAAGGAGAAAATTAACCTTAAGAGAGATGGAAAAATGAGCTGAGTTGAAAAGTGAATGAATGATTACCGTGTTAACTTAATTAAAAAAGTAAAAGCAGATAACACCATTCTGAATACAGGTGGGTGAAGTCAGGCTTTTATCACAGAGGTCAAATTAACTGAGCCTTACTGAAAAATAAGCAAGTGGAAGCATTAACTGTGCCCCTACCTAATGTGATGACTTTCTGAGATTATTTTTAGTTGATTTTCTTAGACTTACAAGATACAAAATTATTAAATTTGAAAAATGTAAATTTTACTTTCTGGATAACTTATCCTCATTTTTTTTCTTTTCTGATTTTTTTGACAAGTAATTCAAAAATAATGCTAAATAATAATGGCAAAAATGGACAACTTTATTTTGTGTTCTACCTTCATTGGAAATGGGTGTAGTATATCCTCGTGAAACAGGATCTTGTATTTTGGGTTTATAAACATACATGTGTTATCAAGTAGATATCAAGTAGAAATACTATTCTTCTGAAGGGCTTGACTTATTTTTTTTTAATATATGAAATTTATTGTCAAATTGGTTTCCATACAACACCCAGTGCTCATCCCAAAAGATGCCCTCTTCAATACCCATCACCTGCCCTATCCTCCCTCCCACACCCCATCAACTCTCAGTTTGTTCTAAGGTTTTTAAGAGTCTCTTATGCTTTGGCTCTCTCCCACTCTAACCTCTTTTTTTTTCCCTTCCCTTCCCCCATGGGTTTCTGTTAAGTTTCTCAGGATCCACAAAAGAGTGAAACCATATGGTATCTGTCTTTCTCTGTATGGCTTATTTCACTTAGCATCACACTCTCCAGCTCCATCCACGTTGCTACAAAGGACCATATTTCACTTTCTCATTGCCACGTAGTACTCCATTGTGTATATAAACCACAATTTCTTTATCCATTCATCAGTTGATGGACATTTAGGCTCTTTCCAAAATTTGGCTATTGTTGAGAGTGCTGCTATAAACATTGGGGTACAAGTGCCCCTATGCATCAGTACTCCTGTATCCCTTGGGTAAATTCCAAGCAGTGCTACTGCTGGGTCATAGGGTAGATTTATTTTTAATTTTTTGAGGAACCTCCACACTGTTTTCCAGAGCAGCTGCACCATTTTGCATTCCCACCAACGGTGCAATAGGGTTCCTGTTTCTCCACATCCTCGCCAGCATCTAGAGTCTCCTGATTTGTTCATTTTGGCCACTCTGACTGGTGTGAGGTGATATCTGAGTGTGGTTTTGATTTGTATTTCTCTGATGAGGAGCGATGTTGAGCATCTTTTCATGTGCCTGTTGGCCATCTGGATGTCTTCTTTAGAGAAGTATCTATTCATGTTTTCTGCCCATTTCTTCACTGGATTAATTGTTTTTCGGGTGTGGAATTTGGTGAGCTCTTTATAGATTTTGGATACTATCCCTTTGTCCGATATGTCATTTGCAAATATCTTTTCCCATTCCGTTGGTTGCCTTTTAGTTTTGTTTCCTTTGCTGTGCAGAAGCTTTTTATCTTCATAAGGTCCCAGTAATTCATTTTTGCTTTTAATTCCCTTGCCTTTGGGGATGTGTCAAGTAAGAAATTGCTGCAGCTGAGGTCAGAGAGGTCTTTTCCTGCTTTCTCCTCTAGGGTTTTGACGGTTTCCTGTCTCACATTCAGGTCCTTTATCCATTTTGAGTTTATTTTTGTGAATGGTGTAAGAGAGTGGTCTAGTTTCATTCTTCTGCATTTTGCTGTCCAGTTCTCCCAGCACCATTTGTTAAAGAGAATGTCTTTTTTTCCATTGGATATTCTTTCCTGCTTTGTCAAAAATTAGTTGGCCATACGTTTGTGGGTCTAGTTCTGGGGTTTCTATTCTATTCCATTGGTCTATGTGTCTGTTTTTGTGCCAATACCATGCTGTCTTGATGATTACAGCTTTGTAGTAGAGGCTAAAGCCTGGGATTGTGATGCCTCCTGCTTTGGTCTTCTTCTTCAAAATTACCTTCACTATTTGGGGCCTTTGGTGGTTCCATATAAATTTTAGGATTGCTTGTTCTAGCTTTGAGAAGAATGCTGGTGCAATTTTGATTGTGATTGCATCGAATGTGTAGATACCTTTGGGTAGTATTGACATTTTGACAATATTTATTCTTCCAACCCATGAGCATGGGTTTTTCCATTTCATTATATTTTCTTCAATTTCCTTCATAAGCTTTCTATAGTTTTCAGCATACAGATCTTTTACATCTTTGGTTAGATTTATTCCTAGGTATTTTATGCTTCTTGGTGCAATTGTGAATGGGATCAGTTTCTTTATTTGTCTTTCTGTTGCTTCATTATTAGTGTATAAGAATGCAACTAATTTCTGTACATTGATTTTGTATCCTGCAACTTTGCTGAATTCATGTATCAGTTCTAGCAGAATTTTGGTGGAGTCTATCGGATTTTCCATGTATAATGTTATCTGCAAAAAGTGAAAGCTTGACTTCATCTTTGCCAATTTTCATGCCTTTGATTTCTTTTTGTTGTCTCATTGCTGATGCTAGAACTTCCAACACTATGTTAAACAACAGCGGTGAGAGTGGGCATCCCTGTCGTGTTCCTGATCTCAGGGAAAAAGCTCTCAGTTTTTCCCCATTGAGGATGATGTTAGCTGTGGGCTTTTCATAAATGGCTTTTATGATGTTTACGTATGTTCCCTCTATCCCGACTTTCTCAAGGGTTTTTATTAAGGGTTTTCTCAAGGGTGCTGAATTTTGTCAAAGGCCTTTTCTGCATCGATTTATAGGATCATATGGTTCTTATCTTTTCTTTTATTAATGTGATGTATCACGTTGATTGATTTGCGAATGTTGAACCAGCCCTGCAGCCCAGGAATGAGTCCCACTTGATCATGGTGAATAATTCTTTTTATATGCCGTTGAATTCGATTTGCTAGGATCTTATTGAGAATTTTTGCATCCATATTCATCAGGGATATTGGCCTGTAGTTCTCTTTTTTACTGGATCTCTGTCTGGTTTAGGAATCAAAGTAATATTGGCTTTATAGAATGAGTCTGGAAGTTTTCCTTCCCTTTCTATTTTTTGGAATAGCTTGAGAAGGATAGGTATTATCTCTGCTTTAAATGTCTGGTAGAATTCCCCAGGGAAGCCATCTGATCCTGGATTCTTATTTGTTGGGAGATTTTTGATGACTGATTCAATTTCTTCACTGGTTATGAGTCTGTTCAAGCTTTCTATTTCCTCCAGTTTGAGTTTTGGAAGTGTGTGGGTGCTTAGGAATTTGTCCATTTCTTTCAGGTTGTCCAGTTTGTTGGCATATAAGTTTTCATAGTATTCCCTGATAATTGCTAGTATCTCTGAGGGATTGGTTGAAATAATTCCATTTTCATTCATGATATTATGTATTTGGGTCATCTCCCTTTTCTTTTTGAGAAGCCTGGCTAGAGGTTTATCAATTTTGTTTATTTTTTCAAAAAACCAACTCTTGGTTTCATTGATCTGCTCTATAGCTTTTTTAGATTCTATATTGTTTATTTCTGTTCTGATCTTTATTATGTCTCTTCTTCTGCTGGGTTTGGGGTGTCTTTGCTGTTCTGCTTCTATTTCTTTTAGGTGTGCTGTTAGATTTTGTATTTGGGATTTTTCTTGTTTCTTGAGATAGGCCTGGATTGCAATGTATTTTCCTCTCAGGACTGCCTTCGCTGCATCCCAAAGCATTTGGATTGTGGTATTTTCATTTTCATTTGTTTCCATATATTTTTTAATTTCTTCTCTAATTGCCTGGTTGACCCATTCATTCTTTAGTAGGGTGTTCTTTAACTTCCACGCTTTTGGAGGTTTTCCAGACTTTTTCCTGTGGTTGATTTCAAGCTTCATAGCATTGTGGTCTGAAAGTATGCATGGTATGATCTCAATTCTTGTATACTTATGCAGGGCTGTTTTATGACCCAGTATGTGATCTATCTTGGAGAATGTTCAATGTGCACTCGAGAAGAAAGTATATTCTGTTGCTTTGGGATGC
This sequence comes from Leopardus geoffroyi, assembly GCF_018350155.1. NCBI lineage: Eukaryota > Metazoa > Chordata > Mammalia > Carnivora > Felidae > Leopardus > Leopardus geoffroyi. The sequence goes on along the minus strand of NC_059327.1, from coordinate 106,124,577 downwards.
AGAGTTCCAATATATCTGTCAAGTCCATCTGATCCAATGTCTCATTCAGGGCCCTTGTTTCTTTATTGACCGTGTGTCTAGATGATCTATCCATTTCTGTAAGTGGGGTATTAAAGTCCCCTGCAATTACCACATTCTTGTCAGTAAGGTTGCTTATGTTTGTGAGTAATTGTTTTATATATTTGGGGCTCCCGTATTCAGTGCATAGACATTTATAATTGTTAGTTCTTCTTAATGGATAGACCCTGTAATTATTATATAATGCCCTTCTTCATCTCTTGTTACAGTCTTTAATTTAAAGTCTAGTTTGTCTGATATAAATATGGCTACTCCTGCTCTCTTTTGACTTCCAGTAGCATGATAAATAGTTCTCCATCCCCTCACTTTCAATCTGATGGTGTCCTTAGGTCTAAAATGAGTCTCTTGTAGATAGCAAATAGATGGGTCTTGTTTTGTATCCATTCTGATACCCTATGTCTTTTGGTTGGTGCATTTAGTCCATTTACATTCAGTGTTATTGTGACGTCTGTAGGTTTCATGCTTGTAGCAATGTCTCTCAGGATCCCCCTTAGGATCTCTTGTAGGGCTGGTTTAGTGGTGATGAATTCCTTCAGTTTTTGTTTGTTTGGGAAGACCTTTATCTCTCCTTCTATTCTAAACGACAGACTTGATGGATAGAGGATTCTTGGCTGCATATTTTTTCTGTTCATCACATTAAAGATTTCCTGCCATTCCTTTCTGGCCTGCCAAGTTTCAGTAGAGACCCGTCACGAGTCTTATCGGTCTCCCTTTATATGTTAGAGCACTTTTATCCCTAGCTGCTTTCAGAATTTTCTCTTTATCCTTGTATTTTGCCAGTTTCACTATGATATGTCGTGCAGAAGATCGGTTCAAGTTACGTCTGAAGGGAGTCTCTGTGCCTCTTGGATTTCAATGCCTTTTTCCTTCCCCAGATCAGGGAAGTTCTCAGCTCTGATTTCTTCAAGTACACCTTCAGCACCTTTCCCTCTCTCTTCCTCCTCTGGAATACCAATTATGCATAGATTATTTCTCTTTAGTTCATCACTTAGTTCTCTAATTTTCCTCTCATACTCCTGGATTTTTTTATCTCTCTTTTTCTCAGCTTCTTCTTTTTCCATAATTTTATCTTCTAGTTCACCTATTCTCTCCTCTGCCTCTTCAATCCGAGCTGTGGTCACTTCCATTTTATTTTGCAGCTCATTAATAGCATTTTTTAGCTCCTCCTGGCTGTTCCTTAGTCCGTTGATCTCAGTAGCAAGAGATTCTTTGCTGTCCTTTATACTGTTTTCAAGCCCAGCAATTAATTTAATGACTATTATTCTAAATTCACTTTCTGTTATATTGTTTAAATCGTTATTGATCAGTTCATTAGCTGTCATTATTCCCTGGAGGTTTTTTTGAAGGGAATTCTTCTGTTTCGTCATTTTGGATAGTCCCTGGAGTGGTGCAGAACTGCAGGGCACTTCCCCTGTGCTGTCTTAAATAACTTGCGTTGGTGGTGGGGCGGCAGTCAGACCTGATGTCTGCCCCAGCCCACCGCTGTGGCCACATTCAGACTGGTGTGTACCTTCTCTTTCCCTCTCCTAGGGGCGGGATTCACTGTGGGGTGGCATGGCCTGTCTGGGCTACTTGCACACTGCCAGGCTTGTGGTGCTTGGGATCTGGTGTATTAGCTGGGGTAGATCAGCAAGTTGCACAGGGGTGGGAGGGGCAGGCTCGGTTTGCTTTTCCTTCAGTGAAAAGCTTGGGAAGGGCCCTGTGGCACCAGGAGTGAGTCAGACCTGCCACCAGAGGGATGGATCCGAAGAAGCACAGCTTTGGGTGTTTGTGCACTGTGCACGCAAGTTCCCTGACAGGAACTGGTTCCCTTTGGGATTTTGGCTGGGGGATGGGCAAGGGAGATGGCGATGGCCAGCGCCTTTGTTCCCCGCGAAGCTGAGCTCTGTCGTCCAGGGCTCAACAACTCTCCCTTCCGTTGTCCTCCAGCCCTTCCTCTCTCTGAGCAGAGCTGTTAACTTATAACCTTCCAGATGTTAAGTCCCGCTTGCTGTCAGAACACACTCCGTCCGGCCCCTCCGCTTTTGCAAGCCAGACTTGGGGGCTCTGCTTTGCCAGTGGGCTGCCTCTCTGCCCCGGCTCCCTCCCGCCAGTCCGTGTAGCGGGCACTGCCTCTCCGCCCTTCCGTGGGCCTCTCGTCTATGCTTGGCTCCAGAGAATCTGTTCTGCTAGTCTTCTGGTGGTTTTCTGGGTTATTTAGCAAGGTGTGGGTGGAATCTAAGTGATCAGCAGGACGCTGTGAGCCCAGCGTCCTCCTACGCCGCCATCTTCCCACAATTAGGGCTTGACTTCTTAATGGACTGTCTACAACTAGAGACACAGGTAGCTTTTCAACAACATGCATTTTAATGCATTGTTAAGCTCACTAGAAAGAATGGAGTTTTAGGGTTAGATATTACCAAACTGTTCTCTAATTCCAATTGTATTTATCTTACCAGCAATAAATGAGTTTTCATAATTGTTCCAAATTCTTTTCAGAAAAAAAAATTTCAAATCTGTTGGGTGCAAAAATGTATATCATTGCATTTAAACATTTTTTATTCCCTTGATGCCTGGGTGTCTCAGTCATTAAGCATCTGACTTTGGCTCAGGTGATCTCACAGTTCATGAGTTCGAGTCCCACATCAGGTAAGCTCAAGCCCCAGGTGACTTGAGCATGAACTCCACTTTGGGTAAGCCGCACTTCTCTCTCTTTTTCTCTCTCTCTCTCTCTTCCTCTCTCTTTCTCTCCCTCTGCCCGTTGCTCACTTGCACCCTCTCTCTCTCAAAAAAATTATTCTCTGATTTCAAATAAAATTAAACACATTTTCTAATAATATGTAAGAATCATTAATGTTTTGTCATCTTTGAAATATCTATTCATACCTTTAATCCCAAACTTCCTTTCTAAGTTGTTGAATTTTTCTAGTTACTTCATAAGATTTTAATATACTTTCTGGGCATGATCTGTCAATAATGTGTTAAAAATCTCTTTTCCAAATTTATGCCTTATATTTACATTTTCAGTTTGGTAAATTTTGGTTAGCTATAGCTATAAACTAGTCATATTAATTATTTTTTAGCCAACTTGCTTAAGACAAAATTGTCCTACCCTGCATATTGAAAACATATATTTTTAATTTTTTTTTTCAACGTTTATTTATTTTTGGGACAGAGAGAGACAGAGCATGAATGGGGGAGGTGCAGAGAGAGAGGGAGACACAGAATCGGAAACAGGCTCCAGGCTCCGAGCCATCAGCCCAGAGCCCGACGTGGGGCTCGAACTCATGGACCGCGAGATCGTGACCTGGCTGAAGTTGGACGCCTAACCGACTGCGCCACCCAGGCGCCCCAAAAACATATATTTTTTATTCTAGAATGTTTTGTTTCATATAACACCTTTATATTAATATTCCATATTAAATTAATATTATGTATGAAGTGAGATAATTATACATTTTCATTTAAAACATTATCCATGTGTATTACCAATTATGTCATATCATAACCATTTATTGAACAGTCAGTTCTTTTAATATAAATTTGGAAATCTAGCTTTGTTATAGTTAATATTTCCAAAACATTCTTTGATCTCTATACTTCTGCTGGTAATTTGTTCTTTACTGTGACAACACTAAACCATTTTAATTACTATTACATCTACGGTTCCTCTCCAGTGGTATTTTAAATATTTTTAGACCATTGTTCCACCATATTAATTTTAGAATTAAATGTATAAATTCTACATGAAAAACCTCTTTGAATTTGGAATGAAATTGCATTTAAGAGATAAATTAATTCAGGAATATCTTTATGATAATATTGCTATCAATGGATATAATGTCTCTCCCCACTTATTTAAGTCTTCTTTCAAGAAATTATAGTTTCCACATAATGGTCTTGCATTATGTTTTTTAGGCTTGTACTTAAATGTCTTGTATTTAATGTATTTCCTGTTAAGATATTTTAATTTCATTTAAAATATCCACTGCTGGTTTACAGAATTAGTAGTAGTAATAGTAGCAGTAGTAGTTGTTGCTGTTGTTATTAGAAACCTATTTTTTTTAATTTCTGTATTTCTTCTATATATGTCTCTTTGGGAGAGAAGAATTGTAACATAGATTTCTGATGGTCAGCAAAATCCATGTTCTTTGTTTCTTCCTGGTCATACAGCTAGATTATATTCTAATGTCAACATTAAAGTGAGTTTTGGCCAAAAGACTGTGAGCAGAATTAGTTTGTGTCAGTTCACAAAAACTGTTTTGGCCAAAACAGATTTCCAAGACAGCATATTCCCTTCTCCATCTATTGGTTGAATAGAAAGGAGGAAATAACTCATAGTACCTAGAGGAAGTGCAGTGACAAGATAGAGAAGCCTGTGTCACTGAATCACCATGAGGAGAACAATCCCTACAGGTCCAAAGTAGACTGTACTATGAGCAATAAATAAATAAATACTCTTTTGCTATAAATCTAGAAGTATCTGAATGGATAGTAAACATATGAAAAAGATGTTTAACATCACTAATCAGTAAGGAAATGCAAATAAAAACCCCAAAATATCATCCATCTCATACCAATCAGGGATGGTCAGTATGAAAAGAACAGAAAATAGTATGTGCTGATGAAGATCCAGAAAAGTTGGAATATTTATTCACTGTTGATGGGAATGGACTACCGTACAGCCTTAAAAAAGGAAATCTTGTCACATGCTAGAACATAAATGAACCTTGAAGACATTATGCTAAATGAAATAAGTCAGTCACAAAAAGAGAAATAGTATATTATTCTACTCATATACAAAATATCTAATGTCAAAATCACAGAAATAGAAAGAATGGTAGACGCCATGGGCTGATGGAAGAGAGGAAGGGAAATTAGTATCTAGTGGATATAGAGTTTGACTGTTGCAAAATGAAAAACTTCTAGAGATCTTATGTACAACAAACTGAATATACTTAACACTACTTAAACGTACACTTAAAAATGTTTAAGATGGTAAGTTGAATGCTAAGTAAATTTTTACCCCTCTCCATGACTGACTGAGAAGCTCATGTGTTTATAAGAGAATAGAGATCTTCAAACTCAGAATTCTTTCTTTTTCCCATTTGTATATTTGATTTCCCTCTTTATCCACTTTTGTATCTGAGATCCTATTTTCCACAAGGGTGATTCTCCAGGTGGTGTTAATTTGTACTTTCTTTCAAATTCACTGTATTCTTTTTCCTTCCATCATTTGTATCACCCTAGCTCTTCTAAAGTTTTTACTTTTTAAACACCTGGGTGGCTCAGATGGCTAAAGGTCTGATTCTTGATTTCAGCTCAGGTCATGATCTCATGGTTCATGAGTGCAAGCCCCTTCCCGACCATCAGGCTCTGCACTGACAGCATGGAATCTGCTTGGGATTCTTTCTCTCTCACTCCCTCTGTTTCTGCCCCTCCCTCATATTTAAAAAAATAAGTAAATAAATTTTTTATTCTTCCAATCCATTCTTCTGACTACAAACACACATATTTCCCTATATTTATAAACATGAAACAATTTATTCTCATAAAATAAGCTTCTGAGAGATTATTATCATTTACATTTGAACATATACTAGAATATTGATTTTTAAATGCCAATAATAGTTTTTTTATTGCTGTACTTGATGGTCCTTCCTCAACCTTTTTACCACTTGACTCTCTATAGCACTGAACACTGTTGAGCCCTCCTCTAAATATGCTTTCCCTCATGGTCTTTTTAGTGAAATAATATGCTGAGTTACCTTGTACCCCTAGGGATTTTTCTGTTTCATTTCAATACCTCATCTTGCTATACAAACTCTTAAAAGATAAATCTTTCAAAGAGTGAAGCCACAGCTCCTTATTCTTGACATATTTTCCTCTTAAAAGTTCTAATTTATTATTTATCAGACTTTGTGAAAGAATTATAAATCTGTATGTCCCTAATTCCCCTGAAGTCACTTCAGTATTGTCAATTACCTATTGGTGTTTCCCATTGGTTGTCCCATCATTATATTGAACTGAACATTTTATAAATTATTTTTTAATCAACCATAATCTTTGATACCTTTAAAGATCCAATCAGTATTTACATTTTTCTGATTGTCTTGAAGTTTATTACTTTTTAAATCCAGTTTAGTTAATATACGGTGTTCTGTTAGTTTCAAATCTACAATATAATGATTCAAAAATTCCATACATCACCTGGTTCTTATCACAACAAGTGCCCTCCTTAATCCCCATCATCATTTCACCCACCCTACTCCACATTCCCTCTGGTAACCATCAGTTTGTCCTCTATATTTAAGAGTCTGTTTCTTGGTTTGTCTATCTCTCTTGATTTTTTCCATGGCTCACTTGTTTATAAAATTCCATATTTGGGGGCACCCGGTGGCTCAGTCGGTTGAGTGTCTAACTCTTGGTTTTGATCCAGGTCATGATCCCAGGGTCATGGGATCAAGCCCCACATTGGACTTTGTGTTGAGCATGAAGACGGCTTGTGATTCTCTCTTTCTCAGCCTCCATTCCTCTCCCCGACTTGTGTGTACTCTCTCTCTCTCTAAAATTAAAAATAAATGAATAAAAATTAAATTCCACATATGGGTAAAATTATATGGTATATGTCTTTCTCTGACTTATTTCACTTAACATTATACTCTCTAGATCTATCCATGTCATTACAAATGACAAGATTTCATTTTTTTTTAATTTTTAAACTTTTTTTCAGAGAGAGAGGGGAGGGAGAGAGAGGGCAGAGGGACAGAGGGAGAGAGAGAGAATCCCAAGAAGGCTCTGAACCATCAGCAGAAAGCCTGATGTGGGACTCAAACTCACAAACCATGAGATCATGACCTGAGCTGAAATCAAGAGTCAGACACTTAACCAACTGAGCTACACAGGTGACCCTCATTCTTTTTTATGGTTGAAGAATATTTCATATATATATATATATATATATATATACACACACACACACACACACACATATATATGTATATATATGTTGTATATTGTGTGTGTGTGTGTGTGTATATATATATATATACGTATGTATGCAATATATATATTACATCTTCTTTATCCATTCATTTATCTGTGGACACTTGGGCTTCTTTCATATCCTGGCTATCTATAATAATTCTACTAAAAACACAGTGGTATACATATCCCTTTGAATTAGTATTTCTGTATTTTTTAAGTATATACCTAGTGTGTGATCACTGGATCATAGAGTAATTCATTCTTTAACTTTTTGAGGAACCTCCATAGCTTTTCACAGTGGCTGCACCAATTTTCATTCCCACCAACAGTGCAAGAGGGTTCCTTTGTCTTCACATCCTCACCAACACTTGTTTCTTGTGTTTTTTTATTTTAGCCATTCTGACAGGTGTAAGGCGATATCTCATTGTAGTTTTGACTTGCATTTCTCTGATTATGAGTGATGTTGAGCATCTTTTTATGTGTCTGGTGGCCATCTGGATGAATTCTTTGGAGAAATGTCTGTTTATATCTTCTTCCCATTTTTTAATTGGATTATTTCTATTTGGAGTTTGAGTTCTATCAGTTCCTTATATATATTGGATACTAACCTTTATCAGATATGTCAATTCCAAATATCTTCTCCCACTCCATACGTTGCCTTTTAGTTTTGTTGACTGTTTCTTTCACTGTGCAGAAGCTTTTTATTTTGTTATAGCCCCAATAGTTTGTTTTTTACTTTATTTTTCTTACCTCAGGAGACTTATCTAGAAAACTATCAGGAGACATAACTAGAAAGAAATTACTCTGGACGATGTCAAGTAAATTACTTCCTGTGTTTTCATCTAGGTTTTTTATATGTTCAGGTCTCATATTTAGGTCTTTCATCCATTTTGAATTTATTTTTGTGTATGGAGTGAGAAAGTGGTCCATTTCATTCTTTTGCATGTAGCTGTCCAGTTTTCCCAACACCATTTGTTGAAGACTTGCTTTTTCACATTGGATATTCTTTCCTGCTTAGTAAAAGATTAGCTGACCATACAATTGTGGGTTTATTTCTGTGTTTCTATTCTGTACCATTGATTTATGTGTTTGTTCCATTACCATACTGTTTTTATTACTAAAGATTTATAATGTCACTTGAAGTCTGGAATTGTGATACTTCCAGCTTTGCATTTATTTTTCAAGATTGCTTTGGCTATTTACATCTTCTGTGGTTACATATAAATTTTAGGATTGTTTGTTCTAGCTCTGTGAAAAATGCTATTGATATTTTGATAGGGGTTGCATTAAATATGTAGTTGCTTTGGGTAATCTAAACATTTAACAATATTTGTTCTTCTAATCTATGAGTGTGTAATGTCTTCCCATATTTTTGTGTGTGTCTTCTTCAATTTCATCAGTGTTTGTTGGGAGTTTTTGATTTGTGATTCAATGTTCTTGGTAGTAGTTGGTCTGCTAAAATTTTCTATTTCTTCCTGCTTCAATTTTGGTAGGTTCTATGTTTCTAGGAATTTATCCATTTCTTCAAGGTTGTCTAATCAGCATACATTTTTTTTCATAATATTCTCATAATGTTTGTATTTTTGTGGTGTGGATTGTTCTCTACACTCATTTGTGATTTTGTTTCAGTCCTTTCCCTTTTTTTCTTGATGATTCTAGCTAGAGGTTTACCAATTTTGTTGATTTGTTTTCCAAAGAATGAGCTCCTGGTTTTATTGATTTTTTTAAGTTTCTATGTCATTTATTTCTACTCTAATCTCTATTATTTCCATCCTTCTGCTCATTTTGGGTTTTGTTTGTTGATTTTATTCTATCCACTTTAGGTGTAATGTTAGGTTGTTTATTTGAGATTTTCCTTGCTTCTTAAGATTAGCCTGTATTCCTATACACTTCCCTCTTAAAACTGCTTTTACTGTATTCTAAATATTTGGGGTCGTTGTGTTTTTATTTTCATTAGTTTCCATGTAATTTTAATTTCTTCTTTGATTTCTTGGTTGATTCATTCACTATTTACTTGCATGTTATTTAACCTCCATTTATTTGTGCTCTTTCTAGAGTTTTCTTGTGGTTGATTTCTAGTTCCATAGTGATGTGGTGAGAGAAGATGCATTGTATGACTTTGATCTTTTTTAATTTGTTGAAACTTGCTTTGTGGCCTAATACATGATCTATTCTGGAGAACGTTCCATGTGCACTTGAAGAAAAAAATGTGTATTCTTCTGTTTTACAGTGGAAAGTTCTGAATATATCTGTTAAATCCATCTGGTCCAGTGTGTCATTCAAAGCCACAGTGTTTGTGAATTTTCTGTTTAGACAATATGTCCTTTAATGTAAGTGGGGTGTTAAAGTCCCCTACTATTAATGTATTACTATTTATTATTTTCTTCATGTTTGCTATACCTGTTTTATATATTTGCTCCCATGTTGGGTGATAACTATAATTATATCTTTTTGTTGGACTGTCCCCTTTATTGTTTTGTAGTGGCTTTGTCTCTTGTTAAAATTTTTGTTTTAAAGTCTATTTTGTCTGATATAAGTATTGCTATCCAGGCTTTCTTTTGACACCGATTCAAATGATAAATGTTTCTCCATCCCTTCACTTTCCATCTGCAGGTGACTTTAGGTTTCAAATTGGTCCCTTGTATACAGCATATACATGAGTTTTGTTTTTTGTTTTTTTAATCTACTCTGTCACCCTATGCCACTTGATTGGAGTATTTAGTCCATTTATGTATGAAGTAATTATTGATATGTACTTATTGTCATTTTGTTACTTGTTTTGTGGTTGTTTCCATGCTTTTTGTCTGATTGTTTCTTCTGTTTCTCTTTCATGGTTTGCTGGTTTTCTTTATTGATATACTTGAATTCTTTTCACTTTATTCTTTGCTTATCTATTATTGTTTTTTTAATTTGTGGTTACTGATAGGTTTTTATATAACATCTGCATATAGCAGTCTGTATTAAGTTGATAGTCACTTGAATTTGAATCCATTTTTTTACTCCTCTCCCCCCCCCAACACACACATTTTATGTATATAGTGAATTATTTTACATCATTTTGTTCCCTGACTCCTATGACTGTTTTTTACAGACATTTATTTTTCATACTCTCATATGTGGTCTTTCCTTTCTGGTCGAAGAGTCTTCTATTTCTTGTATGGCTGGTTTAGTAATCATGAACTTTTTGAATACTTGCTTGTCTGACAAACTCTTTATTCTCCTTCTATTCTGAATGATAGCCTTGCTGGATAGAGCATTCTTGTTGAAGATTTTTACCTTTCAGCACTTTGTCTATATCATGCCAGTCTCTTCTGGCCTACAAAGTTTCTGCTGATATCCTTATGGGGTTACCCTTGTATGTAGCTGTGTTATTTTCCATTGCTGATTTTAGGGTTTTTTTTTTTATTATTACTACTTTTTGCTATTTTAATTATTATGTATGCTGGTGTTGGTTTTTTTAGAGTATCTCTGTGCCGCTTGGATATGGATATCTGTTTCCTTCCCCATATTAGGAAAGTTTTCAGCTATTATTTCTTTAAATAAACTTTCCACCCCCTTGTCTCTCTCTCTTCATCTTCTGGAATCTGTATTATATGAGTGTTATAACACTTGATGGAGTCAGAATTCTTTAAATATATTCTCAATTTGCATAAGTTTTTTATTTCCTCTTGTTTACTCAATTTGGTTACTTTCCATTACTCTGTCTTCCAGGTCATTCTTTGCTCCACTTCATCTAGCCTTCTACTTATTCCATCACCTGTATTTTTATTTCATATTATTGTGTTCTTCATCTCCGATTGTTTTTTTGTTTGTTTTTTTGTCTCTTTGTTACGGGTCTCAATGATGTCCTCCATTCTTTTCTCAAATACAGCAAGTACCTTTATGATCATTACACTGAATTCTCTATCAGGCATATTATTTATATCTGTTTGTTAGGTCTCTTGCTGTGGTTTGGTCCTTTTGTTTCATTTGGGATATATTATTCTCTCTCTCATGTTGTCTAACTCTCTGTGTCTTTTTCTGTACATTAGAAAAGTCAGCTACATTTCTGCTCTTGAAGTTAATGGCTTATATAGACTAGGTCTTGCAATGCCCTGCAATGTAGGATCAACGCCCTGATCCCAAGGACTTGGTACTTCAGGAAATGTCTCCTGCTTGTGGTGTGTGCCCTGTTGTACTCTTATTTATTTTCCCTTTGGTTTAATTGTCTTCCATGTCTTCCTTTGACAGGTTTGGGGTGTATTTTGGTTACCATCAGATTCCATGAGATAACCATTGGAAACAGAGCAATGGAAAAATATGCTAACTTTTTCCTTTCTCTTTCCCTCAACTCTCTCATTATTGCCTCCCATTGGATCAACTCAAGGGGAAATGAGCTGATACAAAAGCTGAGGCTAGCTTGCAGGATACACTCTCTGCAAATGCAGAATACAGGAGGCAGGAGTGGGGTCACACTCAGAACATTGAGTCCTGAGCCAGGGCAAAGGGTAACATGAATTTTTTTTTAATTTTTAAATATTTATTTTTGAGAGCAAGAGAGACAGAGCATGAACACGGGAGGGGCAGAGGAGACACAGAATATGAAGCAGGCTCCAGACTCTGAGCTATAAGCATAGAACCCAATGTGGGTCTCAAACCCACAAACTGTGAGATCATGACCCGAGCCAAAGTTGGATGCTTAACCAACTGAGCCACCCAGACTCCCCATAATGTGAAATAATCTTTCTTAGATTTCATTCTCACTGTACTTGATAAAACATGTATAAATATAACTAATTTTTATAATTACTTTTCATGAAAGAAAACTATATATACGTTATATATGTTTTTAAAAGTATTTTTCTGGATTTTTATTGCATGTGAGATGGCAACAAATTTTTAAGCAACAAAACATAAATAATTAAAATTTAAAAAACAAGTATATACAGCCTGATTTCACATCTTCTTTCCAAGATCTTCTGTTGTCTTTGGTAATTTTTTAATAGAGACATTTAAATATATTTAAGCAAAGATACCAAGTAGGAAGTTTGTACATGAGTGTGAGTCTTGCATAAAGAATCAGGACTACAGACAGTCCCCAGCACATGTTTAAAAGGCAGTGTGAAAGAGCCACATAAAGATACTATGAGGGTAAGGACAAAGAGATTGAAAAAAAAATAATAATAAAGGTTGGGGAAAGAGAGTCAGATGGAAGAGGCCAAAATATATAAAACGATTCAAGAAGGAGTGGAAATTTCTTTAAAAATTTTATTTTATAGTAGAAATAATAGAAATATACCTTCTTAACAAAATTTTAAATATACAATGTGCTATTGTTGACCATAGGTACAATGTTGTAGAACAGAGCTCTAGTTTATTCGTCTTGCTTGACTGAAACTTTATGCCTGTTGATTAATAATTCCCCATTTCTGCCTACTCCCATACCATACTAACCATCATTCCACTCTTTGACTCTATGAATTTGATATTTTGGGGTATCTCATAAAGGAATAAACTGCAATAAATATCTCTCTGTGACTGGCTTTTGTCACTTAGAGTAATATCCTCCGGATTAATCCATTTTGTCCTATATCATAGACTTTCCTTTTTAAAAGCTGCTTAGCATTCCATTGTATGTATATGCCACATTTTACTTACCTATTCACATGTTGATGGCCATTTAGGTTGTTTGAACGTTTTAACTATTGTGATTATTGCTGCAATGAACACAGAAGTACTAATATCTCTTAAAGATACCAACTTCAGTTTTGGTCAGTATACACCCAGAAGTCAGAGGTAGATCATATAGTTCTACTTTCATGTTTTGAGGAACTACCATGCTGTTTTCCATAGTGACTGTGTAACATTTTACATTCCCACCAGCAAAATATAATAGTTCCCTTTTTTTCCACATTCTCATCAATATGTGTTGTCTTTTGATTTTGTGATAACAGCCTTCCTGACAGGTGTGAGGTGATCTCATTGTGATGTTGATTTTCTTATCCCTGATGATTAGTGATGTTGAGCACTGCTTGGCTACTAGTATATTTTCTTTGGAGAAATGCCTCTTCAAGTCCTTTGCCTATTTTTTAATCAGTTTTTTAATTATTGAGTTATAGAAATTCCTTATGTATTTTAGAGGCTAACCACCTATCAGATGTATGGTTTGCAAATATTTTCTCCAATTTGTTATGTTGCCTTTTCATTCTATTGACTGATTCCTTTGTTGTACAGGTTTTTTTGTTTGTTTGTTTTAGTTTTTTGTAGTTCTACTTATTTATTTTTCATTTTGTTGCCTGTGCTTTTGTGTCCTATCCATAAAATCATTGCTAAGACCAACATCAGGAAGCTTTTTCCTTTTTATTTTTCCTAATACTTTTGTAGTTTCAGTTCTTACTTTTTTTTAATGTTTATTTTTGAGAGACAGAGAGACTCTGTGTGTGTGTGTGTGTGTGTGTGTGTGTGTGTGTGTGTGCACGTGCACACGCAAGTGGGGAAGGGGTAGAGAGAAAGACACAGAATCCAAAGCCCCAGGCTCTGAGCTGTCAGCACAGAGCACAAAGTGGGCTTCATCTCATGAACCACAAAATCATGACCTGAGCCGAACGAAGTCAGATGCTTAACCAACTGAGCCACCCTGGTGTGTCCCTGTTCTTACTTTTAAGTCTTTAATCCATTTTGAGTTCATGTTTGTGTATGGTTTAAGAAGTGGATCCAATTACATTCTTCTATATGTTGAGATCTAGTTTTTCTAAAACGATTTATTGAAGAGAGGATCTTTTTCCCATTGTGTATTCTCTTTTTTATCCCCCCATTGCGTATTCTCAATACCCTTGTTGAAGATAAGTTCACTGTGTATTAATTGACTTATTTCTGGACTCTCTGATGCTTTATATGTCTGTCTTTATGCCATTACCATACTTTTTTGATTGCTGAAGATTTAGAATGTATTTTGAAATCAGGAAATATGATACTTCCATTTTTGTTCTTCTCAAAATTTATTTGGCTATTCATGGTATTTTGTGGTTCAATAGAATGTAAGGATTTTTTTTTCCATAAATCCTGGAATTTTGTAGACATTGCATTGAATCTGTAGATTGCTTTGGTATTTATATAGACATATTAACAATATTAAGTCTTCCAGTTCATGAACACATTTCATTTGTGTCTTGTTTAATTTCTTTCATCACTGTTTTATAATTTTTTCATATATAAGTGTTTTACTTCCTTAGGTAAGTTTATTCCTAAGTACTTTATTATTTTGGTATTATTGTAAATGGGATTGCTTTTCTAATATTTTTTCATATAGTTTTTTTTGTTATTATATAGAAAAGCAACGTATTTTCTCCCAAATTTATCAAGGAATAATTGAGAAATATTGTTGTGTTTATTTAAAGTGTATAACATTATTTTAGGTCTGTATACAGTGTGGAGTGATTGTCAAGATCAAGATAATTAACATCAATTAACTCACACAGTTACCTCTTTTTTATGTGTCTGCTGAGAATGCTTAGATCTACTCTCAACAACTTTCAAGTATAAAATACCAAGTTAACTCTAGGCATCACACTGTACATTAGATCCTCAGAAATAACTCTTCTTCTAACTGCAAGTTTGTACCCTTTCACTTCTATCTCTACATTTTCTTCTATCCCCAACTCCTCAACCATCACTTCTATTTCCTGTTTTTATAAAACCAGATATTTATTTATTAATTTACTTATGTTTAGATTCAACATACAAGTGATACTGTACTATATTTCTCTTTCCCTTCTGGCTTATTTCATCTTGATTTTGAAATCTGCAACTTTACTAAATTTGTTTATTATTTATAGTAGTTTTCTTATGGAGTCTTCAGGGTTTTCTACATATAAGCAGATATCATACACAAACAGGGACATTTTTACTTTTTCCTTTCCAATTTGGATATTGTTTCTTTTTCAGCTTAATTGCTCTGCCTAGGACTTATACAATTGTATTGAATAAAAATGACAGTAGTGAGTACTTTTGTCTCTTTCTGATCTTAGTGGAAATGTTTTTAATTTTTCACTCTTAAGTATGGTGTTAGCTATGGGCTTTTCATATATAGTATTTATCCCTTCTATTATTCAATGTTAAATTTAATTATTAAGAGTTATAATGAAAGATTGCTAAATTTTGTCAAAGGTTTTTCTACATTTATTGAGACAGTCATGTGATTTTTAGTCTTTAGTCTTTTAATGTGGTATTTTACATTAATATTTATATGTTGAACAATCCTTGAGATAAATCCTAGTTAGTCTCGGAATATGATTCTTTCACCATGATGTTAGATTCAGTTTGTTAATTATTAATATTTTATTGAAGAATTTTCTACTTTCATCAGAAATATTAGCATGTAATTTTCCTTTCTTGTGATGTCTTCTTGTGGATTTGGCTTTAGGGTAATATTGACCATGTAAAATGAGTTTGAAAATGATCCATCATATTTTATTGTTTTGGAAGAGTTTGAGAAGACTTGATATTATCTCTGAATGTTTGGTAAAATTCACCATTGAAGCCATTTGATCCTGGGCTTTCTTTTGTAAAGGAGGTTTCTGACTACTGACTCATTCACTATACTCATTAAAAGACAGTTCAGACTGTATTTCTCCATGATTCAGTCCTGATAGATTGTATGTTTGGTTACCTAATTTTTTGACATATAATTATTCAGTGTCTTATGATGGTTTTTATTTTGTATCATTACTTGTAGTGTCTGTTCTTTTATTTGTTTTTATTTATTTGACCCTTATCCCTTTTTTCTTAGTCAAGAGTTTATCAATGTTATCATTGATCATTTCAAAAATCCAACTCTTATTTTCACTGGTCTTTTTCTATTCTATTTTCTGTTTATTTACATCTACTCTAATCTCATTTCCATCCTTCTAACATTAAGGTCAGTGTGTGTATTTTTTTTTTTTTTTTTAGTTTCATAAGGTGTAAAATTAACTTGTTTGAGACTTTATCTTAAATTTATTTTTTGATTTAATTTTTATTATTTTATTTAGTTTTTTTTTTTTAAAGTATAGTTGGGGCGCCTCGGTGGCGCAGTTGGTTAAGCGTCCAACTTCAGCCTGGTCACGATGTCGCGGTCCGTGAGTTCGAGCCCCGCGTCAGGCTCTGGGCTGATGCCTCAGAGCCTGGAGCCTGTTTCTGATTCTGTGTCTCCCTCTCTCTCTGCCCCTCCCCCGTTCATGCTCTGTCTTTCTCTGTCCCAAAAATAAATAAACGTTGAAAAAAAAATTTTAAAGTATAGTAAACACACAATGTTATATTAGTTTCAAATGTATAATAAATTAGTGATTTAATAACTCTGTACATTATGCTATACTTCACCATACTATACCTACCATCTGTCACCATATAACACTATTACAATAACATTGGCTATATTCCTTATCCACTACCTTTCATCCACATGACTTATTTATTTCATAACTGGAAACTGCTACCTTCCTCTCCCCTTTAATCATTTGGCCCATCCTCCTACACTGTCCATTCTGGTGACCACCTTTTTTCCCCCTGTTTTTATGAGTCTGTTTCTATTTTTGGTTTATTTATTTATTTATATTCCACATATAAGTGAAGTCATATGGTGTTTGCTTTCCTTTTCTGAATTATTTTACTTAATATAACACACTCTATGTCTATTCATGTGGTTGTCAATGGTAAGATCTCACCTTTATTTATGTCTGAGTAATATTCCATTGTGTGTGTGTGTGTGTGTAGGACATATAAATGCCATACATCTT
This sequence comes from Leopardus geoffroyi, assembly GCF_018350155.1. NCBI lineage: Eukaryota > Metazoa > Chordata > Mammalia > Carnivora > Felidae > Leopardus > Leopardus geoffroyi. Next base: position 106,107,781 of record NC_059327.1, on the reverse strand, counting down.
CTGTATGCATCTATCAGATTGTTTCCATACCTTGGCCATTGTAAATAATGCTGCAATAAACAGGGGTGTGTTCATCTTTTTGAACTAGTATATTTTTTTGTTTGCTTGTTTGTTTGTTCTTTGGATAAATAGCCAGTCAAGAAATTGCTAGATCATATGGTGTCCCTATTTTTAATTTTTTAGGATGCTCCATAGTATTTTCCATATTGCTGCACTAATTTACAATCCAACCAATAGGATACAAGGGTTCCTTTTTTCCCACATCCTTGCCAATGCTTGTTATTTCTTATCTTTTTTATTCTAGCCATTCTGATAGGTGTAAGGTGACATTTCATTGTAGTTTCAATTTGCATTACCCCCCCTTATTTGTAATGTTGAGCATCTTTTCATGTGTGTGTTAGCCACCTGTATGTCTTCTTTGGAAATATGTATATTCAGGTATTCTGCCCATTTTTAATAGGATTATTTGTGGTTTTGGTGTTGAGTTGTAGAAGTTCTTTATATATTTTGGATATAAGTGCCTTATCAGATATAGCATTGGCAAGTATTTTCTCACATTCAGTAGGTTGGTTTGTTTATGGTTTCCTTTGCCATGCAAAAGCTTTTTATTTTTGTGTAGTCCCAATAGTTTGTTTTTACTTTTGTTTCCTTTTCCTAAGAAGACTTATCTAGAAAAATGTTTCTACAGTCAATACAGAGAATACTGCCTATGTTTTCTTCTGGGAGTTTTATAGTTTCTGGTCTGACATTTAGGTCTTTAATCCACATTCAGTTTATTTCTGTGTATGGTGTAAGAAAGTGGTCTGGTTTCATTCTTGTGTGTGTAGTTGTCCAGCTTTCCTAGAACCATTTACTGAAGACCTGTCTTCCGCATTGAATATTCTTGTTTCCTGTGTTGTGGATTAATTGAACATAAAAGTGTGGGTTTATTTCTGGGTTATCTTTTTTGTTCTATAGCTCTATGTGTCTATTTTTCTAACAGTACCATATTGTTTTCTTTATTATAGCTTTATAGTATAAATTGAAGTCTGGAATTATAATACCTTCAGCTTTGGTCTTCCTCAAGATTTCTTTGGCTGTTTTGTGAGTCCATACAAATTTTATGATTATTTGTTCTAGTTCTGTGAAAATGCTGTAGGTATTTTGACAGAATTGCAATGAATTTGTGGATTGTTTTGGGTAGTTTGGATATTTTAACAATATTCCTCAAATCCATGAGCATGGTATGTGTTTCAATTTGGTCATGTTGCTCTCAATTTCTTTCCTCAGTGTTTTATGGTTTTGAGAGTCCAGGTCTGTCACCTCCTTGGTTAAGTTTATTTCAAGGTATTTTACTTTTTTAGTGCAATCATATGGAATTGTTTTCTTAATTTCACTTTCTGCTATTTCATTATTAGAGTATAAAAATGCAATATATTTCTGTATATTTCATACTTTCAAATTTACTGAATTTATTTATTCTAATATTTTTTGGTAGATATTTTAAGGTTCTATATATATCCTGCCATCTGCAAATAGTGAGTTTTACTTTTTCCTTACCAATTTGGATACCTTTTATTATTTTTTAAAGTGTTTATTTTTGAGAGAGCTCACACACTAGTGGGGAAGAGGCAGAGAGAGAGGGATACAGAGGATCTGAAGTGGGCTTAGTGCCATCAGCAGAGAGCCCAATGTGGGGCTTAAACCCGTGATCCATGAGATCATGATGTGAGCAGAAGTCAGACACTTAACCGACTGAGCCACCCGGGCACCCCACTTTTTTTTTCCTTGTTGGATTGTGGTAGGGAAGACTTCCAGTACTACGATGAATAAAAAATGGTGTAAGTGGCCATCCTTTCCTTTTACCTGACCTTAGAGGAGGAGCTCGTAGTTTTTCACCATTGAATATGATGTTAGCTGTGAGTTTTTCATCCATGGCCTTTATGTTGAAGTATGTTCCCTCTAGATCCACTTCGTGGAGGTATTTTAATCATGAGTAAACGTTGAATTTTGTCAAATGCTTTTTCTGTATCTGTTGAGACAGTCATATGAGTTTTATCCTTCATTTTATTATTTGGTATATCACACTGATTTGTGAATATTGAATCATCCTTGAATCCCCAAAATAAATCCCACTTGATTGTGAATGATCTTTTTAATGTATTATTCAATGCAGTTAGCTAATATTTCAGTGAGAATTTTCCAATCAATATTCATCAGGGATAATGGCCTGTAGTTTTTGTGTAATGTCTGTCTGGTTTTGATATCATGGTAATCCTGGCCACAGAAAATAAATTTGGAAACTTTCCTTCCTCTTCTATATTGTAGTCTAGTTTCAGGAGAATAGACGTTAACTCCTCTTTAGATATGTGGTAGAATTGAACTGTGAAGCCATTTACTCCTAGACTTTGTTTGTTGCAAGTTTTTTGATTACTAACTCAAATTCAATCCTAGTAATCAGCTCAGATTTTCTTTTTCTTCTCGATTCAGGTTTGGAAGATTGGCCCCAGTAATTTATCCATTTCTTCTAAATTGTTCAATTCATTGGCTTATAATTTTTTGGAGTAGTCTCTTAAAAACCTTTCTATTTGTGTGGTGTCCATTGTTACTTCTCTTTCGATTCTGATTTTCTTTATTTGGATCTTTTTTTTTTTCTTGATGAGTCTGGCTAAATGTTTTTGAATTCTGTTTATCATTTCTAAGAACCAGCTCTTGGCTTCATTGACCTTTTGGGTTTTTTGTTTGTTTGTTTGTTTTGTTTTGTTTTAGTCTCTATTTGTTTTTGCTCTGATCTCTCTTATTTCCTTCCTTCTAGTCATTGGGCTTTGTTCTTTTTCTAGTTCCTTTAAATGTAAAGTTATATTAATTATTTGATATTTTTCTTTTCTTGAAGTAAGCCTTTATCATTATATATTTTTCACTGTTGTATTTTATTTTCACTTGTATCTTATTTCTTTTTTTTAATTTCTTCATTGATCTATTCATTGTTTAGTATCATGTTGCTTAGCCTCCACATGTTTGTGGGTGTTTTTTCCAGTTCTGTTGGTTTTTTTGTTTGTTTGTTTGTTTGTTTTTATTTTTGTGATTGATTTCTAGTTTCATACTGTGGTAAGAAAAAATGCATGATATAAATTCTGTCCTCTTAAATTTGCAGTTTAATATGCAATTTAAGAGGATTGCAACAGAATACACAGTGTATTCTGTTGTATTGGGATGGAATGTTCTGTATATATCTGTTAAGTCTATCTGATCTAATGTGTTGTTTGAATAAACTATTTTCTTATTGATTTTCTGCCTGGATGATCTATCCATCATTGCAAATAGGATTTTAAAGTCTGCTACTATTATTGTATTAATTCCAATTTCTCCTTTTATGTCTGTTAATATTTTCTCTATGTAGTTAGGTGCTCCTATTTTGGGTCCATAGATACTTACAATTTCTATATCTTCTTGTTGGAGCTATCCCTTTATCAATATGTAATGATTTGCTTTGTCTCTTGTTACAGTACTTGTTTCAAAGTTTATTTTTTTTCTGATAGATGTATTGCCACTCTGGCTTTTGTTTGCACTTCTGTTTGCATGGAATATATTTTTCCATATACAATATCTTTCATTCCTCTGCTTTTAGTCTGTATGTGTCTTTAGGTCTGATAGGAGTCTCTTTAAGCAGCAGATGTTGAATCTTCTTTTTTTTATTATTATTCATTCTGCCACCCTCTGTATTTTTATTGAATGTTTAGACCATTTACATTTAAAGTAATTATCAACAGGTATGTATTTACTACCATTTTGTTATTTGTTTTCTGGGGTTTTTTGTAGTTCTTCTCTTTTCCTTTTTTTCTTCTCATGCTCTTTTTTTCCCCTTGTGATTAATGACTCTTCAGTGTTAAGCTTGGCTTTCTTTCACTTTACTTTTTGTGTTTCTAATGTAGACTTTTTCTTCTATAATTACCATGGGGTTCATATATAACATTCTAAGTATGTAGGAGTTTATATTATGTTAGTGACCACTTAAGTTCAAACACATTGTTTAGAAATTTTTTTTAATGTTTATTTTTGAGAGACAGAGAGAGACAGAGTCTGAGTGGGGGAGGGACATAGAGAGAAAGACACAGAATCTGAAGAAGCTCCAGGCTCTGAGCCATCAGCACAGAGCCCGACGCGGGGCTTGAACTCACACACTGCAAGATCATGACCTGAGCCGAAGTCTGACACTTAACTGAGCCACTCAGGTGCCCCTAAACACATTCTTGAAAAAAATATTTTTACATCCCCTGCATGTTTTAAGTAAATGTTGTCATACTTTGCATCTTTTTATTTTGTGAGACCCCTTAAGTATTTTTTTAGATATGATAGATTTTACTACTTTTGTCTTTTAACCTTTATACTAGCCTTATAAGTGATTGCTCTACTGTCTTTACTGTGTGCTTATTTAACATATGAAAATTTTTTCTTTCATAATTTTCTTCTAATTATGGCCTTTTCTTTTCCACTTAAAAGAAGTCTCTTTAATATTTTATGTAAGGCCAATTTAGTGATAATGGCCTTCTTTAACTTTTGTTTGGGAATATCTTTATCTCTCCAATAATTCTGAACTGCCTTACCATACAGAGTATTCTTGTTTCTAGGTGTTTTTCTTTCAGCACTGTGAATACATCATGCTAACCCCTCCGGTTTACAAAGCTTCTACTAAAAATCAGCTGATAGCTTATGGAGTTTCCCTTGTACATTACTAGCTGCTGCTTTAAAATTATCTCTTTATATTTAATTTTTGACATTTTAATGTCAAACAGGTGGCATTCTGTGCACCTCCTTGGGTTCATCTTGTTTGGAACTCTCCATGCTTCCCAAACCTGGTTGTCAATTTCCTTCCCCCGGTTAGGAAAGTTTTTAGCTACTATTCCTTTAACTAAATTTTCTTTCCCTTTCTCTTCTCCTTCTGGGACTCCTATGATGTAAATGTTTGTTTACTTAATGATATTCAAGAGATCCCTTAAACTATACACATTTTTCCCCCTTTTTTAAATTTTTGCTGTTTAGCTTGTATGCTTTTTATTGTCCTGTCTTGCAGATCACTGTTCCATACTTCTGCTTCCTCTATTCTACTGTTGATTCCATCCAGCATATTTTTCACCTCCATTACTGTTTTTTTTTTAACTCTAATTGGTTATTTTTTATATTTTCTATCTGTGGTGAAGTTCCCACTAAACTTATCTACTCTTCTCTCCAGTCTAGTGAACATCTGTATAACCATTACTTTGAACTCTATCAGGTAGATTGGTTATCTCTATTTCATTTAGTTCCTTTTCTAAAGTTTTGCCTTATTCTTTTGTTTGGAGCTTATTCCTCCGTCTCTTCATTTTGCTTGGTATTCTGTGTTTGTTCTTATGAATTAAGCAGAAGAGCCACTTCTCCTAAATTGAAAGAATTATTTTGTGTACAGCCATCCTCTGTGTAAACTGTGGGTACCTAGTGACTTTGGCTGGCTTTTGAGGCTGTAGTTGGTGTGGGCTGGGGGTCTCAAGGAACTCTGTACAGAGGGTGCCCCGGAAGGACAGCTGAAGCTGAAGTGGTTATTGAGCTGGGGTGACCCTAGGTCATTCTGTGCACACAGCACCCAGGCAGGACAATAGAACTTTGTGTGGGCATAAGCCAGGAGGACCTGATGCTCTCTGCACAGAAAGTATTCTTGCAGGACAGCTGCAGATAAAGTTGGTTCAAACTGAGGTGTCCTGGATTTCTCAACACAGGGCTACCTTGATGGGCCAAGACAGACATGGCCAGGGAGTCCCAGATTGCTCCATGCAGGAGGCACACTAACAGTGAAGCTGGAGCCAAGGTAGGGTTTGGGTTAGGGTTCCTGAGGCACTTATTACAGAGGCAGCTCTGGCAATATGGCTTGAGCCAATGTAAGCATGAACCAGGAGGTCCCAGAGTGTTCTGTGCCCAAGGTGCCCGCCCTATCAAGTCATCTAACAATGAAATGGTGTGGGCCTAAAGTGTTCCTGGGTGCTTTCTGTCTCTGTTACCTTGGCAAGGTGGCTGAAACTATAATGAGCATTGACCAGAGGTGTCCCAGTATGTACTGTGCTGGGGCTGCCTCGGTAGGATGCATTGACCTGGGCTAGAGGGCTGGAGTTCACTGAGGAGGTAAACCAGATTGGGCACTCAGACTCTGCCCCTGTCTACTCTGTCAAGGTGGATGGTGAATGCAAGCCATGATGCTCTCCAGGTCCTACAACCTGAGAGAATTTCAGCAACTCTACTACCATTTGGAGGAGATACAGAACTTAACTCTTTATATTCTAGTTGCTCTTTGAAATCATAGCTTTCTGTGCCCCAGGGCAGACAAATTTACTCACATTCCCTTGGTACTATTCCTCCTCACTGCAGTTTGCAGTGTCCAGGGAGGGCACGGTTGCCTTAGATAACTTTGTTGTGCAGAAGTTGTTTAATCAGCCCTCAGTACTACGTTAGGAGGAATTGCTATATAAATATGTATAGAATTGGTGTGTCCATGGAAGAGGTGAGTTCAGGGTCTTCTTACATCACTATCTTGGGCCAGAAGCCTTCCTTTTAAATGTAGGCATTGATTGCTATGAAATTCCCTCTTAGAAATGCTTTTGCTTTATCCTATAAATTTTGGTGTATGGTGTTTTCATTTTTATTTGTCTAGTCGTATTTTATTATTTATCTTTTTAAAGATGCTAGAAACTTTATTTCCCTATAAAACAATGAAATCCTGCCTTTATAATATAGTAGGAAAGAATAAATAGTATAAACATGGCATTTATTGTGTTGAGTTCCACTTGTATGAGTCTGAAGGACAGTATCACTTCCTTAATAAAATGTATTTGTCTAGAAGTATATTTAAATTTCACTTTTGATTTCTTTGATTCAGTGGTTGTTCAAGAATATGTTCTTAATTTCCATGTACTTACGAATTTTTCAGTTTTCTTCCTGCTACTTGGTTTTTTTCCACTGTAGTTAAAAGAGATATTTAGTTTGACTTCAGTCTTCTTAAATTTGTCAAGACTTGTTTTGTGACATGACTTGTGATCTATCCCACAGAAATATCTAATATCTCTGTGCACTTGAGAAAAATGTGTACTATGCTATTGTAAGGTGGAATGTTTTGTATATGTGTGTTAGATTAATTTGATCTATGGTGTCATTCAGGTCATATATTTTCTCATTGAGTTTCTTTTTTTTTATATTAAATTTATTGTCAGATTGGTTTCCATACAACACCCAGTGCTCATCCCAACAGGTGGCCTCCTCAATACCCATCACCTACCCTCCCCTCCTTCCCACCCTCCATCAACCCTCAGTTTGTTCTCAGTTTTTAAAAGTCTCTTATGTTTTGGCTCCCTTCCTAACATTTTTTTTCCTTCCCCTCCCCCATGGTCTTCTGTTAAGTTTCTCAGGATCCACATACGAGTGAAAACATGGTATCTGTCTTTCTCATTGAGTTTCTCCCTGAATGTGCTACCCATTGCTGAGAGTGGGATAGTAAAATCTCCTACTATTATTGTACTGCCATTTTTCCTTCAGTTCTATCAATGTTTGCTATGTATAAATATATGTATATAAAAATATATATAAATGGTATATTATCTATTCATATACTTTATATGAATATATATAAATATTATGTGTATAATTATATACTTATATAAATACATCTACAATATATAGGTATCTAGCATGTAAGCATGTTGATTGCATATATATTTAAAATTGTTAGTTATTCATTGTGGAAGGAGCCTTTTATAATTATATAATATCCTTTGTCTCTTGTAATAACTTTGTTTTATTTACAGTCAATTTTATTTCAGTATAGATATCCTTAATCTTTTTTGGTCACCATTTGCCTAGAATATCTTTTCACTTTTAGCTTTTTTGTGTCCTTGGATCTAAATTGAATTTTCTGTATGCAGCATGTAGCTAGGACTTGTGCTTTTTTATTCACTCGGCCTCATTATATACTTTGATTAGAAGGTTTAATTTGCTTACATTTAAAGTAATGATTAATACGAAAGGAGCTACTATTGTCATTTTTGTTGTTTTCTGCTGGTCTTGTAGTCTTTTGGTCTTTCCTCTCTTGCTGTCTTCCCTTGTATTTTTTATGTTGATAAGATTTTACTCCTTTTTCTTTTGTGTAACTTCTGTAGATATTTTGTGTATGTGTGGTTACTTTGGTGCTCACAGAAAATATCTTATAGTTATAACAATCTACTGTAAGCTAATAACTTAAATTCCATTGCATAAAAAACTACATTTTAATTTCTACAGCCACATTTTAGGTATGGCCATAATTTACATCTATTTATATTAAAAATTTTTAATATATTATAGTAATTTTGATACTTTTGTCTTTTAACTTTGATTTTAAAATTAAAAGTTAGGGGTGCCTGGGTGGCTCAGTCACTTAAATGTCCCACTCTTGATTTTAACTCAGGTCATGATCTCACAGTTCATGACATTGAGCCGTGTCAGGCTCTATGCTGACAGTGCGGGGCCTGCTTGGGATTCTCTCTCTTCTTCTCCCTCTGCCTCTCCCCCACTCACATGCACAATCTCTCTCTCTCTCTCTCAAAATAAATAAGTAAACATTTAAAAATAATGATTAAAATTAAAAGTTATTTATCCACCATGATTTCGGTAATATAGTATCCTGTAGTATTTCTAAAAAGGCTTCTCTAGTGGTGATGAATTCCCTTACCTTTTGTTTGGCTGAGAAAGCCTATCATGCCTTTATTTTTGAAAAAGTTTGCTGGATATTGTAATCTTAGTTGGCACTTGTTTCCTTTTTTTCTTTAAGCCTTTGGATATATCATCCCATTCCCTTTCAGTCCATAAGGTTTCTGCTGAAAAGTTTGTTCATGGTGTTATGGAGGTCTCCTCATATGTGACAAATTGCTTTTCCCTTCTTGTCTTCAAAATTCAGTCTCTCTTTGACTTGATACTTCATAAAAATTTGTCTTCATGGATTTCTTTGGGTTCATATTATTTGGGTGCCTGTCAGCTTCTTGGATCTGGATGTCAATTTCCATTTTCAGATTTGGGAAATTTTTAGCCATTATGTTGTTGAATAAGCCTTCGGGTCATTTTTCTATTTTTCTTCTGGGATTCCTATAATTTTTTCCTCAAAGGTGTTCCTTAACTCCCTTAAAACTTCTTCACTCTTTTTATTTTTTTTTTCCTTTTTGCTTCTCTGACTGAATTATTTCTACTGATTTGTCTTTGGGTTTACCAATTATTTTTTTCTGCTTAATCTAGTCTGGTGTTGCAATCTTCTAGTGAAATTTTTAGTTAACTTATTGTATTCTTTATCTCCTTAATTGCTGTTTGGTACTTTTTAATATTTTCTGTCCATTTGTTGAAGTTCTCACTTTCTACATGCATTGTTTTCTTGACTTTGGTGAGCATCTTTATGAAAGTTATTTTTTAATTCTCCGTCAGGTAAATAATAAACTCTGTTCCACTAGAGTCCATTTTTTTTCAAGATTTATCTTGTTTGTTTGGAACATCTTTTCCTGATTCTTCATTTTCCTTGACTCTCTCTTCCTGTGTTTGCTTTAGACAAATCAGATACCACTCAGTCTTCACAGAGTGGTCTTATATAAGAGATGATCTCTGCCAATCAGCCTGGACAGAGATTCTGAGACTCTCTACCAGGTCTCTCCCTCTTATGGAGAAGTAGGACGCTGTAGTATTTGTTTGCTTGCTATTTACTGAGTTGAAGTGCTCGATCTGCTGGACTTGACAGAGCTTCAAAAGTGATGAGAGAGATGCCAGCTTTTTGAGCAGCCCCAAAGAAGTTTGGATGCTGATACACAGATCCACTCTTTCTTCTCCACGGGGAAGCTGAAAACTAATCTTACCTGCCTACTGACTCTGTGCTGAATGAAATAGTATCTATCAGACAAAGCCACCACGTCCATCCTTCCCCAGGAAAATATATTGTGCTAGAACCATCAGAGTTCCAAGACTGGCAAGACAGAAGATAGACCTCTGTGGAGCTCCCTTGGAAAAGTTAAGGTGCTTCTTCCGTGAACCAAATTTTTCTTTTCCTGAGTGAAACAGAGAGGTAGACAGTCTCCAGCCAGAAGGTGTCCTGAATATTCCTGTTTGCTTTGATGAGTCTGGTTTTACATTTTCCTGAGAGGTGGAAGAAACTTTCTTCATTTCTGATTTTTCACAAAAAGAATTTGTCCATTAATTGTTGCTGAATCTGTGTGTTTATGGAGGAAAGAGAGTCCAGGGCTGCCTAATAGGCCATCTTGCTAATGTCATTCCTCTTTTGTTTCTTTTCTTTTTTTCTTTTTTTCCTTCTCTCTCTCTTTCTTGCTCTTTCTTTCTTTCTTTCTTTCTTTCTACCATTGTTTGACATGAGAGTCAAGGATTTTTGTTCAAGTATAGGTTTATTAATAGAAATTCTAGATAAGCCTTTCCAGTAATATATCATCTATATTCTTCAGTTTCAGTTTATTTCAATTTGTTCAAGAAATTACATCAACTTACTAATCAATACAAGTATGTAATAAATTTTAAAAGACTTTCCAGTATTTTTTAACATTCTCCTATACATAATGCTATAATTGTTTCCAAAATATTTGACTTATTATCCATTTCTTTTTTAAACCAGTGAATAAGAGCATCAATCAATGAAATCAGTAGGATAATAGAGGGCAAGAGAGGCTTTTAATGAATACATAATGTGAATTTTAACTAAATGTGTCAGATACTCCTAGGTGCTTTATACACATTAATTAAATCAATATTCACCAAAATCCTATAAGGTAGTTTAGGATTCAAATTAAAACAAACAAATAGAAACAAACACTGATATACAGAATGATTAAGCAAATACTAAAGTTAACCAGCTACTAAATTATATAATCAGTACTCTAAGAAGTATCTATTCTTTCCCTATGGCATGTTGACCCTTCTAAAATATAAGCTGTACCTTAACATGAAATATTATTTAATTTTAACTAAAAAAAATAAAGTATGACTTTTCTTATTTAACAAAAAATATAGTTTTTATATTTTATCAACTGTACACTAATTTAAAAACAATGCATATTTTAATAGTAATACTTTGTTATTAAATCATATGTAAGACAATTTAATGTTCCATAATGCCAGAAAATTAGATACTTGGCACATACGTGACCACTTTTCTAATTGTTCTATATTTAGTAAAGTATACACAAAGGAAATAATATATGTTTAAAAATGCAATCAAATGAAATTTAGTATATGCTTTTAATATAATTTTTGGTAGCATAGTCATTTGATAGTTTTAACTGCAGACTAAAACTGAATTGATAGCAGTTACCAAGAAAAACACTAGTGAAGTAGTAAAAATAGGAATTTAATCATGGCAAATGAATTTTCATTAAATAAAGTACATTTCATTATAAGAAATCCTTTTTTTTCTTCTATAAGCTTTTTAAAGAACTTTACTCAATTCTTGATATATAAACATATATAAAATTTTAGATACATTTTTACATCATTTCCTTAATGTAGCTTATTTTAACTTTGCTTCAAAAATATTTTTTTTATGCATGATTTTCTTGTGTTTGTTTTTCTGCTCCTTTTCTCATTCTTTTTTTCCCTTATGCATTGCTAAAACTTGTGTGCTATTTTTCACTTGATAAGTAACATGGGGTAATACTGCAGTGTTGATGCCAGTTCAGAACGATTTCTTATTTCCGTTAAGAATTTGAGTCTACTCTACATGGCTTTAATTTGTGTTTTGATTTAGTTATTTAATTTGTGTTTTGGCTTAGTTGATTTGAATTTTTAATAGATAAAAGAAGGTGTGTAACCACTTAAAAAAAAATCCTACACCAGCCCCTCCCACCAACATTAAGACTTCTACAAATAGTATGTACAATTTTAGCATTTCAGTAATAAGTGTTGTCATTGGCAAATATATACGTTAAACAAATGTTGTTAAACATGTATATGTATATTAATATTTCAGATAATACCACGAAGATTTTATATTCGCAACAGACTTTATATTAATTAACAAATACAATATTGCTTTGGTATCTCCATATTTACTACATTTCCATGTAGTTGCATGATGTGTGATAAATACTAAATTTTATAAGTGTCAATGTTAATTTTGTAAACCACAAGGTATACATGATAAAATGAAGTTTTTATTAAGGATACCTGAGCGACCTTATGTCCAGCAGCCATATTTCAACATGGTTTCATTTTATGAGATGCAAGTTATGTGGAAAAAAAATAATAATTAAATTACTTCTTATTGAAATAACTTATGAGAAAGACTTCTATGATTTTTATGATATAAAATATTGAATATAGACTTTTTCTTGTTAGATTCTATACTGAATACAGCTTTTAGTGAAGATTTTGTTCATATCTTTCATCTGTACTGTTCATTTTATAATTGAATAGCAGTATGACCATCCATGAAAAAGTAAAGCATATTTTGAAATGGTTAAAGGATTAATAAATAAAAGAAATAGTATTTTAGTTACCATAAAATGCAGGACTACATAGAAAAATCATTAGGCCTTTTTAGCTTACATCCAAGCAATTGTTTTTTTGTGTTTTTTTAAATATTATTATTATTATTTTTATTTATTATTCTTTTTACAGAGAGAGAGCACAAGCAGGGGAGAGCAGCACAGAGAGAGAGAGAGAATTGTAAGCAGGCTCCATGCTCAACACAGAGTTCAGCATGGAGCTCAATCCCACAACCCTGGAATCATGACCAGAGTTGAGTCAAATGTTCAACTGACTCAGCCATGTAGGCACCCCTAAGTAATTGTTCTTTGGATATCACTAATTCAATCAACTTCTCTACCAAAACTTTTATACCATTATTATACCTATATTGGAAATATTTAACTTGATCAAGTTTATAAATTTTAAATACAATAATGCAACACAATGATAATTTGATTGCACTGAATATCAAGAATTACACTATAAGCAGTCTCTGTAATTCTATTCTGAGTATTTTCTAATAGAGTATTTTAGTGTGTATTTACATGTTTTCAATATTCACTTATTTATTGTATAACTTTTACATCTTATTATGAGAGGTATTTGTAATATGTATTTTCCATTCTTTTTATTATATATTTGGTCCTAGTCCAGTGTCCAACAAAAGGAGAAAATTAATATATATTTTTGAATGACTTAAAGAATTTATTTTTTCAATGGCTAGAAAATAACTTTCCAAATTTCTTGAGAAATAATGCATGGTTGTGTCATTTCTGAATGTTAATATATAACCAGATCTTTCTGTTGCTTGATGTATAAAAGAAAACTAGCCAATCTTAGTCCACTACTTTTTGTTAGGTGAAGACAATGATTTTAGCCCATTAGGTTTTTGTACATCTTGTCTGATTGTTTTTTTCCATCCATTACTTGAAAGTATGTAATATAACTAGGATCTGTCCAGGTATTGATCATTTTATAACTTCTTCCTGTTCCATGGTATGAGTTTCTGTTGTAGAAATTCAAGATTTTCTTCAGTTCAGAAGCTCTCTTTTGTTATATATTCAAACATCTTTTTTTTTCTTTTCTTTTTTTTTGAAATAGATTATCTATAGCTAATTATTTAAAAGTTGACCTTTTTGTCTTTTGTTTGCCTTCTGTTTTAACTGACTCTTTTTACAGTGCTCGAAGCAGAAAGATAGCATAAGTGAGAATAACCTCCTGTGTATTTCTTCTCTCATTGTTGCTGGCTAGTGGCTGAAAATAGCTGCTGTATATATTGTCCCCTTTTTTTTTTAAATGTTTTTAACGTTTATTTATTTTTGAGACAGAGACAGAGCATGAACGGGGGAGGGTCAGAGAGAGGGAGACACAGAATCTGAAACAGGCTCCAGGCTCTGAGCTGTTAGCACAGAGCCCGACGCGGGGCTCGAACTCACGGACCGTGAGATCATGACCTGAGCCAAAGTCGGCCGCTTAACCGACTGAGCCACCCCGGCGCCCCTATATTGTCCACTTTTATGGTTGTTTATGGTTGAAAGGAAAGTAACCAATTCTAGTTACTCTGCAATGGCTAAAAGTATATATTCACCAAAAGTTATATTTTAATTCAGAGGGAAATAAAGATGTATTGTAAAATTTACTGACTGTATAAGAGAAAATGTGTTTTGATTTAAAAATGAGCTATTTGGATATAGACAGATACCATAATATACCAGGATATATTGAGGAATTTTTAAAAATAGAGAATAAATGCTTCATATATAATATACAAAGAGCTCTACAATATACAAAATAATATATATATAAATAAATATCCATAGTATACAAAGACACATAGTAAAATGACCAACATCCCCCCAAAATAAATGTGGAGTTCACGGAATATTATCTTTCAATTCTCCTTAAAATATATCAACGTATATTTAAACTCCTAAAAATCAGGTAAGACAAACTAAAATAGTAATAATAATTTTAAATATATTAAATTTGGGTACTTAAAAATATAATATTCCATCTTGGTGAGAATACTGACAGAGATACCATCATATATTCTTGGGGTAGATGCAAACTCTTATAAAAATTTTAGAAATTCAAATTTCTTTCAATTTCAATTTCAGATTGAAATCTGAAAATTCACAGACCTCATAATCAAAACCAATTTACTCCTGGAAATATATCTCATTAGAATGAAAAAAAAAGAATATATAAGAATGTATGAGAAGTTAACAATAACATTAAAAATAATAAAATACGAACAAAATTAGGGAAGCAAATGACTTGTACACTAAAATCTACAAAATGTTACTGAAAGCAATTAAAGAACACAATGGAAAGACATAGAGTCTTCATGGATTAGGAGACTTAAGATATCAACAGTACTCAAAGTGATCTATAGGTTCAATGTAATCCTATAAAAATCCCAACTTTTTATCTACAGAAATAGAAAATCCTAAAATTCATGTGAAACCTCAAGTGACCCTGAATAGCCAAATAAATCCTGAAAAAGAATATTAAAATTTGGAAGCCTCATTTTTTTTTACTACAAAGTAAATTTCCTTACTACAAAACTTACTACAAAGCCATCATAATTAACAGTGTGGTATTAGCATATGGACATATGAATAAATGGAATAGATTAGAGAACCCAGAAACAAACTTCACATATGTGTTTAAACCACAGTGCCAAGGTCATTCAGTGGGAAAAAGAACATTTTTTTTAAATAAATGATAGTGAAAAATTTGGATATCCGTATCTAAAAAATGAAATAAATGTAAAGTGGGACTCTAACCTTATAGTACATACAAGAAGTAACTCAAGATGAGTCAAAGATCTAAATAGAAGAGCAAAAACTATAAAACATTTAAAACGGGGATAATTTCATGACATTGGATTTGGTAATGATTTTTTAGATCTGACACCAAAAGCATAAACAACAAAAGAAAAAATAGATAAATTGTGCATCAAAGGACACAATCAATAGAGTAAATAGGAAACTCAAAGAATGGAAAAAAATAGTTTATATAAGGAATTGATATCCAGATTGTATAAAGAACTATTCTCAAAAACAAAACCACACAATGAAAACGATGAGCAAAGCATTTAAATACATTGAAACTATACCAATAACCAGAAAGCACAGAATGATGCTCAACATCACTAATCTTCAGGGAAACACAAAACCATGGAGGGATATCATATCACACTACTTAGGGTGGCTAATATTAAAAACAAAACAAAACAAAAAACTGAAAATAATAAGTACTAGGATGTAGGCAAATTGAAAGCTTTGTACACTGCTAGTGAGAATGTAAAATGGTACAGCCAATGTGGACAACAGTATGACACTTCTTCAAAAATTAAACATAGTATTACCACGTGATCTAGAAATTCCACCTAAGGCTATATATCTATATGAATTTTAAGTAGGGAGTACAACAGAGGTTTGTGCACTGTGTTCATAGCAATAGCATTCACAATGGCAAAAATGTGAAAGTAACCTAACTGGCCATGAAGGAATAAACACAATATGGTGCATGTATGCATACATGTGCGCACGCACACACACACACACTGGAATATTATCTAACTTTTAAAAAGAAAAGTTTTTCACTTCAATTTTTTATTTAAATTCTAGTTAGCTAACATGTATGGTAAAATTGGTTTCAAGTGCAGAATTTAGTGATTCATCACTTACATATAACACCCAGTGATTATCACAAGTTCCCTCCTTGATACCCATCCCTCATTTGGGTCATCCCTCTACCCATCTCCCTCAATCAATGCTCAGTTTGTTCTCTATAGTTAAGAGTCTTTTAGGATTTGCTTCCTTCTCTCCTTTTTTTCTCTTCCCCTATATTAAACTGTTATGTTTCTTAAATTCACATATGAGTGAAATCATACGCTTTTTCTCTTTCTCTGATTGATTTATTTCACTTAGCATAATATATTGCAGTTCCATCCACATCATTGCAAATAGCAAGATTTCATTCTTTTGGCGGCTGGATAATATTCCTGTGTGTGTGTGTGCGTGTGTGTTTGTGTGTGTGTGTGTATATACCACCTCTTTATGCATTCATCAGTTGATGGACATTTGGGCTCTTTCCATAATTTGGCTATTGTTGATAGTACTGCTATAAATATTGGGGTATATATTCCCCTAAGAATCAGTATTTTTGTGTCCTTTGGGTATATAGTGATAAAATTGCTGAGTCATAGGGTAGTTCTATTTTTAACTTTTTGAGGAACTTCCATACTGTTTCCCAGAGTGGCTGTACCAGCTTGAATTCCCATCAATTGTGTAAGAGGGTGCCCCTATCTCTGCATCCTCACCAACA
Organism: Leopardus geoffroyi; assembly: GCF_018350155.1. Taxonomy (NCBI): domain Eukaryota; kingdom Metazoa; phylum Chordata; class Mammalia; order Carnivora; family Felidae; genus Leopardus; species Leopardus geoffroyi. The sequence continues at coordinate 106,090,966 of NC_059327.1, read as the reverse complement.
GCTTTTGTTTCCTGTGTTAATTTTAGCCATTCTGACAGGTGATATCTCATAATGGTTTTGATTTGTACTTCCCTGATGATAAGCGATGTTGAGCATCTTTTCATGTGTCTGTTAACTGTATGTCTTCTTTGGAAAAGTGTCTATTCATGTCTTCTGCCCATTTCTTAACTGATTATTTATTTTGAGTTTGATAAGTTCTTTATAGATTTTGAATACCAAGCCTTTATCAGATATGGTATTTGGAAATATCTTCTCACTTTCCACAGACTGTCTTTTAGTTTTCCTGATTTTTTTCTTCACTGTGCAGAAGCTTTTTATCTTGATGAGGTCCAAGTAGTTCATTTTTGCCTTTGTTTCCCTTGACTCCAGTGACGTGTTTAATAAAAAGCTGCTATGACTGAGGCCAAAGAGGTCACTGCCTGTGTTCTCTAGGATTTTTATGGTTCTCTAGGATTTGATGTGAAATGTCTTACATTTAGGTCTTTCATCCATTTTGAATTTTGTGTGTGTGTGTGTGTGTGTGCGTGTGTGTGTGTGTGTGTGGTATAAGAAAGTAGTCCACTTTCATTCTTCTGCATGTCACTGTCCAGTTTTCCCAACACCATTTGTTGAAGAGACTGTCAAAAAAAAGGAAATTCTGACATATGCTACAACATGGATGAACTTTAAAGACTTTTTGCTAACTGAAATAAGTCAATCACAAAAGAACAAATATACTATGATCTTACTTATATGAGGTTCCTATAATAATCTAATTCAGAGACAGAAAGTATAATGGTAATTGCTATGGGCCAAAGGTGGAAAGTTGAAGAATGGGGAGTTAGTGTTTAATGGGTACAGAATTGAAGGAAGGCAAGATGAAAGTTTTTAGAAATAGATGGTGGTGATGGTTGCACAAAATTGTAAATGTGCTCAATGCCACAGAAATGTCAACTTACTTGTTTAAATGCTAAATTTTTTCTACATCTAACCACAATTTTTAAAAAGTAAAATATCAAAAGTATATAAATGTATATCTAAATTAAACACACACACACACACACACACACACACACACACACACACGGAAAAAAATTTATACCAAGAAGATTCTTCTATACACTGAATTTTGACTCTCCTCCCTATTTCATATTTAAAGCCCTAACCCCAAAGTGACTGTGTATGGAGATATAAGTTTAAGGAGATAGTTAAAATTAAATAAGGTCACAAGGGTGGGGTCCTTTTTTGCCAAAATTTGTGTTGAGAGAGCAGGGGAGGGGCAGAGAGAGAGCAGAAAGAGAGAAAATCACAAGCAGGCTCCACATGCCAGTGCAGAGCCTAATGTGTGGCTGGAAATCACAAACTGAGATCATGACTAGAGGTGAAATCCAGAGTCAGACACTTAACCAACTGAGCCAGTCAGGTGCCCTGAGAGTGAGTCTTAATCAAATAGAATTGGTAGATTTAGAGGAAAAAACAGAGAAAAAGGTCTTTCTTTCTGCATGCATGCACCTAGGAAAAGACCTGTGAGTACATAGAAGGCAATGAAAATGCAAACCCTGAATGGAGCTTTGGTCAGAAACTAACCCTGCCAAAATTTGATTTGGGACTTCTGGCATCCAGCACTATGAGAAATAAATTTCTGTTTAAGCTGTCCAGTCTATGCATTTTGTTATGGCATCCTTAGTTTCTTAAGATACATATCAACTTCTGAGGCCTCACAGAGGTGAGAACACAAAAAATGTGGTATAAAGTGAAGAATTGACACTATAGTTAAAATAAATCTGGTAATACAATGGCCATGTCAATAGAAAAAAAGGTAATTAAATTGTACATTTCTACTGTGCTGCTCCTGCTTAGATCCATTCCCAGTATTTTCTGTACTCTTTTCTGTATTGCAGATGGTTCAACCCTCAACTACATATCCCCTAATGAAATGTGAATAAGATCTGTCATTTAGTTGAGAGTATCATACCAATATTAATGCTCTAATTTGATACTATGGTGATGTGAGATATTAACATTAAAAGAAACTTGGTGGAGGGTACAAAAGACTTTCTGTGCTATCTGCAACCTTTCTGTAAGTCTCACATCAATTGAAAAATTTTTTAAAGTTTAAAAGAAAAATAAAATACCCATGTAAATAAATCCTATTTTTCCGTTTTATATCACTTGAATATCTACCATTCACATTCTCTTCTCTAATTTCCACAACTTATTAAGAAAAAAATTTAAATTTCTATAACATAGTGTTTGTTCTGATTTTGAGTTTTACAGTATTGCTCTAAAAATATTCATATTTTATAGGTAACAAATCTCAGATACTCTTTAACCAATGTACTTAATAGATATCTAAGTTAGGTATTTAGTCCTATATACATTGACACACACATGCAATGTTTAATTCTAAGCCAGTATTTTAACAAGATATTATTTAAAAACCACATCTTATTTATATCTGGAAAGAGAATGTGTCCGAAGTAATGAGGTGCAAAGCAGATGGGAGAAAACATTAACAATAGATGAATATGGAATAAGGTTATTCCATTACTACTTGTAACATTTCTTAAAGTTAAAATTATTTCCAAATACAATAGCTTTTTAAAAATTTTTTAAGATTTTTTTCCCTTGTTTAAACATTTTCACATTTTTTAAATGATACAATATTGAAACTAGTTTTTCAACACAATCCCAAATTTCCAGGTAATGAAATTTAAAGTGCAAAATACACATTCAATACAGAGCTCATTTTTGTTTTCATTTCACAATAATGTTTTGCAAATAATAATAGAGAATATTTTACAGTTTAAAACTGATATCATTCTAATGTCATTCATTAAATGCCATTACAAAAATTTTGAAAATGTCAAATGTTCTGAGCTGCTAAATATAAAATATATTAAAATATGAAGTCATACTATATTGTTTTTAAATTATAAAAATATTAGTCATTTGAAAATCTCAGAAGTATCCTATAAGCATATTATTAGAATTTGCCATATCTTTAACTTTCTAAAAGTCCAAAATAATGAGCTAAAAGGTTATTACATGTTTATTATAAAATAATCCATATTTGGGGGGCACCGGGGTAGCTCAGTCAGTCTGTTAAGTGTCCAACTCTTGATTTAAGCTCATATCATGATCTCAACAGTCTGTGAAATTGAGCCCCACATTAGGCTTTGCTCTGACAGCACAGCGCCTGTCTGGGATGCCCTCTCCCCCCGACCCCTCTGCCCCTCCACCACTTGCTTTCTCTCTGTGTCAAAAGAAATAAACATTAAAATAAAATAAAATATTCCATAACTTTAAATATCACTAATAGTTTTAAAAATGTTATCCTGGATATGTGTATATATGTATGTGTGTATGTGTATGTATGTGTGTGTATGTGTATATATATATATATACACACATTCATTAAAGATAACTGGATACAATCTAGAAAAAAGAGAGAAATTAGAAGGTTACAAACCAGACACAGGCTTCTTTTGCATATCAGCATTTTCAGATATTTAACATATATTTTCAAGGATATAAGATTATGACACAAGGTTATAAGCAACCAAGGATTCTGTATCTTAATTGTCATACACTTAGAAATCTATAATTTCTATTTAAAAAATAAAATTGGAGTGAAATATGCCCAAAACTTTATCATTAACTAGATTTTGCAAAGCTATAATTATATATATATAATCATAATGGGTCACTTAACATTTCTGAGCTCCAAATAAAGTTGTGTTTTTTATATGCAATGAGTGCTGCAATGTACTATAAAATACTAAATTTTAAAGAACACTTGAGAAGAAAAATGAGGTAGAGTTATCCATTTCTTGAAATATAGATAAGGCTGTGGTTTTTTGGGGTTTTTTTTTTTTGAGTAAGCTCTTAACATATTTAACCCTAAATTATGATTAGTCCATCCCTTTAGGGGGGGAAAAAACTATTTTCCAAACAAAACCTGTATAAAATTTATGGATTATAAAGTTAAGTCAGGAAACATTTCACGGTCACAAATTGTGTTTTTTAAAAAACATTACTCAGTGACATTCATTCTACTTTGCTCCATGCAATTAAGTTGGAAATCTGAGCTATAACTTGATATATAAGAAAGAGCATACTGCCCTACATTTCTTCAACTGTAACCGTCCTAAAAGTGTTTCCAAAAATTGCCACTGAGCTTTAAAACTGTCCAGTTCTATGATTAAAATTATATCAACTATTTGAAAATTGATCTTAGAGTAGTTACAAACTTACAGAAAAAATGTAAAAAAAAAAGGGAAAAAACCCTCAAGTAGTCACTTTATTCAGATTTTGCTATGTTTTTTTTTGTTTGTTTTGTTTTTTGTTTTTTGTGGGGTTTTTTTTTTTTTTTTTAGCATTCTGTTTTTCCCTCTGTATTAGTTAAATTCGTGGGGAAAGTGGCTTAAACTTTTCACTGGTTTAACCAGATATCTAAACAGCCATCTCTTCTTTTCATCAATACAAACACATACCATTTCCTTTTTGGCATTTACCTTAAAATATTAATTGCTAAATCTCTCAAGACTATAGAACACATCTTGAATATTTGAATTAATATGTGCACTTACCTTATAGGAATTTCTACATTGGTCCACATAGCTTCTTTGGAAATTCCATAGAATTACATTTGTGATATATAACAACCCATCTGTACAATGAACTATTATGGTCAACTGCTGTGGCTCTACACTATCCTGCCATGTCATGTTGTATTTGCATAACAGAAATGTAAACAATACCAAGGGTAGGTTAAAGGTTTTTTGTCCATATCAAAAGGAGAAAAAATAAATGTTCTGATGAAATTGCAAAAGCAGGGACCTACTTGGAAATGTTAAAAAATCTAAACTGCGAGGATGGACTCAGTCTTAAAGTGGAAGTCTAAAAAAAAAAAAAAAAAACCATTTTACGTTATATTGATAAAGGAAGCAAGATCTCCCACAGGAAGAAGGGAGGAATGTTTCCCCCAGTGAGGCTTTTAGATTAACCTGAGTGATGGATTGGACAGCAATATTTACTCTGGAGATAGATACTCTCTTTACTACATAATTAACTAATTTAAATGAATTAAATACTTAATTGGCTATCCTGAAAAGGTAGTCTCAGCATTCCTAAGGGTAAAATATATTATAATGAGTCAACATGACCAAACTGTTTTCATTAATTTACCTTCAAATTAACTCCTTGCCTGTATATTTATTGCATTTTTATTGCATTTAAATTCCTCACCATTAATCTTATGTCTCAATCTAGAAAATGATATTATGTTGCCCCATTATTCTTTTTCATTCTGAGAATGCAGTCATTAAAAAGAATAGAACAGTTCTGGGGCGCCTGGGTGGCGCAGTCGGTTAAGCGTCCGACTTCAGCCAGGTCACGATCTCGCGATCCGTGAGTTCGAGCCCCGCGTCAGGCTCTGGGCTGATGGCTCAGAGCCTGGAGCCTGTTTCCGATTCTGTGTCTCCCTCTCTCTCTGCCCCTCCCCCGTTCATGCTCTGTCTCTCTCTGTCCCAAAAATGAGTAAACGTCAAAAAAAAAAATTAAAAAAAAAAATAAAAAAAAAAGAAAAAAAAAAGAATAGAACAGTTTTAACTTCAAAATAATCTAACAAATATATTTTTATTCACATTGTAAATATAATTCTCACTATTCATAACATAGAAAAACTTGTACTTCCAGTCTAAGACCTGTCATTCCCAAATTATGCCAGTGATATTTATACAAGAGATACTCAGTTGTGTCCTTTTTTCTGATTAAAATAATTATAAAAATTTTCCATAGTTTAAAAAAGTTCTCAGTAGGTCATCATAATCTACCCATTATTTGCCTCTTAACATGATTTTCTTTCTTTAAGCATCTGCATGTTCTAACCATGTTGAACACATTCCCCAAATGCAAATGACTATATCATGGCTGTCAGTTACTTTTTATTTATTATTTGTTTTTTTTTGATGGTTCCATAGGAATTTCCTTCAGTCACACCCTCCAACTACCACTCAAAGCGATGGAAAAAGAATAGCTTTTAAAGCCACAGAGACTAGAATTCAAATTTTTCTTTAACCTTTTTATGCTGCAAGACTTTGAAAATTCAATATTCCTAATATCCATTTCCTATCTAAGATGTATTTGGTAATATTACCTTCAAAAGTATGTAATGAAGACAAATTTTAAATAAGGTATAGAATCTAGCTTCTGATAATTTCCCATTTGTATCTCCATCCTTGACTTAACTGCCTACTTTACATCTTCATATAAGTGTATACAGGCATATCTTGGAGATCTTGTGGGTTTGGTTTCAGACCACTGCAATAAAGCAAGTATCACAACAGAGTAACTCAAATATTTTTTTTTTCTGGTTTCCCAGTACATGTGAAACATGCTTACACTATACTTGTAGTTTATTAAGTCCAATATCATTATCTAAAATAATGTATATACCTTAAATAAAAATACTTTGCAGGCACTTGGGTGGCTTGGTTGGTTAAGTGTCTGACTCTTGACTTTCGCTCAGGTCAGATCCCGTGGGTTGTGAGTTTGATCACCAAATGGGGCTCTACACTAACAGTGTGGAGCCTGCTTGGGATTCTGTCTCCCACTCTCTCTGCCCTCCCCACCTTGTGTGTGCTCGCTCTCTCTCTCTCTCTCCCTCTCTCTCCCTCTCAAAAAAATTTAAAAAATAAATTTTAAAAATAACGTAATGCTAAAAAATGTTAATCATTATCTGAGTGAAATCAATGGTATTTGTCTTTCTCTGACTTATTTCACTTAGCATTATACTTTCTAGCTCCATCCATGTCACTACAAATGGCAGGATTTCATTTTTTATGGATGAATAATGTTCCATTATGTATGTGTGTGTGTATATGTATGTGTATATATATGTATATATACATATATGTGTGTATGTGTGTATATATATATGTATATGTGTGTATATGTATATACATATATATATATATATATATATATATATATATATATATATACACCAATCTCCTTTATCCATTCATCAATCAGTGCACACTTGGGCTGCTTCCATACCTTGACTATTGTAAATAATGCTGCTATAAACAAGGGTGCATGAATCCCTTTGAATAAGTATTTTTGTATTTTTTTTTACAAAATATCTTAGTGCAATTGCTACATCATAGAGTAGTTCTATTTTTAACTTATTAAGAAACCACACTGTTTTTATTACTTCAGCTTTGTAGTATAATTTGAAGTTGGAACTGTGATACCTCCAGCTTTACATTTCTTTTGCAAGATTGCTCTGGCTATTTGGGTCTTCTGCGATTCCATACAAATTTGGGCATTGTGTGTTCTAGTTCTGTGAAAAATGCTATTGGTATTTTGATAGGAATTGCATTATATGTGTAAATTGCTTTGGGCAGTATAGACATTTTAACAATATTTGTTTTTCTAATCCATGAGTATGGAATGTCTGTCCATTTCTTCATGTCACCTTCAGTTCCTTTCAGTAGTGTTTTTTAGTTTTCAGAGTATAGGTATTTCACCTCTTTGATTATATTTATTCCTAGGTATCTTCTTATTTTGGGTACAATTGTAAATGGAACTGTTTTCTTAATTTCTCTTTGTGCTTCATTATTGGTGTAAAGAAATGCAATAGATTTCTAAACATTGAATTTGTATCCTATGACTTTACTGAATTCATTTATCAGTTCTAGCAGTTTTTTGGTGGAATCTTTAGGGTTTTCTACATATAATATGTCATGTCACCTGCAAATGGTGAAAGTTTTACTTCTTCCTTACTGATTTAGATGTCTTTTATTTCTTTTTGTTGTCTGATTGTTGTTTCTAGGACTTCCAGTACTATGTTGAACAAAAGTGTTGACAGTGAACATCCTTACCCTGCTCCGGACTTGATCATGGTGATTTTTTTTTAATTCTATTTTTTTATTTTTTAAAATTTACATCCAAATTAGTTAGCATATAGTGAAACAATGATTTCAGGAGTAAATTCCTTAGTCCCCCTTACCCTTTTAGCCCATCCCCCCTCTCACAACCCCTCCAGTAACCCTCAGTTTGTTCTTTATATTTATAAGTCTCTTATGTTTTGTCCCCTCCCTGTTTTTATATTATTTTTGTTTCCCTTCCCTTATGTTCATCTGCTTTGTCTCTTAAAGTCTTCATATGAGTGAAGTCATATGATATTTGTCTTTCTCTAATTTCGCTTAGCATAATACCCTCCAGTTACATCCACATAGTTGCAAATGGCAAGATTTCATTCTTTTTGATTGCCAAATAATATTCCATTGTATATACATACCACTTCTTCTTTATCCATTCATCCATCGATGGACATTTGGGCTCTTTCCCTACTTTGGCTATTGTTGATAGTGCTGCTATAAACATGGGGGTGCATGTGTCTCTTAGAAACAGCACACCTGTATCCCATGAATAAATGCCCAGTAGTGCAATTGCTGCATCGTAGGGTAGCTCTATTTTTAGTTTTTTGAGGAACCTCCATATTGTTTTCCAGAGTGGATGCACCAGCTTGCATTCCCACCAACAATGCAAAAAAGATCCTCTTTCTCCACATCCTTGCCAACATCTGTTGTTGCCTGAGTTGTTAATGTTAGCCATTCTGACAGATGTAAGGTGGTATCTCATGGTGGTTTTGATTTGTATTTCCCTGATGATGAGTGATGTTGAACATTTTTTCATATCTCAGTTGGCCATCTGGATGTCTTCTTTGGAGAACTGTCTACTCATGTCTTTTGCCCATTTCTTCACTGGATTATTTGTTTTTTGGGTGTTGAGTTTGATAAGTTCTTCATAGATTTTGGATACTAACCCTTTATCTGATATGTCATTTTCAAATATCTTCTCCCATTCTGTCGATTGCCTTTTAGTTTTGCTGATTATTTCCTTCGCTGTGCAGAAGCTTTTTATTTTTATGAGGTCCCAGAAAACTGCTAGAATTGATTCATGAATTCAGCAAAGTTGCAGGACATGAAATCAATGCACAGAAATCAGTTGCATTCTTATACACCAACAATGAAGTGACAGAAAGAGAAATCAAGGAATCAATCCCATTTGCAGTTGCACAAAAAAAAAACATAAAATAGCTAGGAATAAATCTAACCAAAGAGGTGAAAAATCTATATGCTGAAAACTATAGAAAGCTTATGAAAAAACTTGAAGACACAAAAAAAATGGAAAAAGACTCCATGTTCCTGGATGTGAGTGATTTTTTAAATGTGTTGTTGGATTTGGTTTGCTAGTATTTTGTTGAGGATTTTTGCACCTGTGTTCATTGGAGATCTTGCCCTGTAGTTATCTTTTTTGGTGGTGTCTTTATTTGGTTTTGGTATCAGAGTAATGCTGACCACATAGAATGAATTTAGAAGTTTTCCTTCCTCTTCTACTTTTTGGAAAATTTTGAAAAGAATAAGTATTAACTCTTCTTCAAATGTTTGGTGGAATTTGCCTGTGATGCCATCTGGTCCTGGACTTTTGTTTAAGAGTTTTTTTGATTAATGATTCAATTGCATTGCTGATAATCAGTTACCTCAGATTTTCTATTCCTATTTCAGTTTTGGCAGGTTATATGTTTCTATGAATTTATCCATTTTTTTCTAGGTTGTCCAATTTGCTGGCATATAATTTATTGATAATATTCTCTTACAATTGCTTGTATATCTGCTGTTGGCAGTTAGTTCTCCTCTCTCATTTGTGATTTTGTTTGAGTCCTTTCTCCTTTTTTTCTTGATAAGTCTGTTTAAAGGTTTATCAATTTTATTGATTTTTTTCAGAGAACCATCTCTTGATTTTATTAATCTGTTTTTGTTTTTGTTTTGTTTGTTTCTATATCATTTATTTCTGTTCTAATCTTTATTTACTTCCTTGTGCTCATTTTAGGTTTTTTGTTTTTCCCTAGCTGCTTGAGGAGTAAGGTTGGGTATTTTATAGTTTTTTCTTTCTTCTTGAGGTAGGTCTGTATTGATATAAAACTCCCTCTTAGAACCACTTCTGCTTTATCCCAAAGGTTTTTAGCCATTGTATTTTCATTTTCATTTGTTTCCATATACTTTTTTTATTTCATCCTTTACTTCTTAAGTTGACCCATTTATTGTTTAGTGGCATGTTATTTAACCTCCACATATTTGTGATTTTTCTAGATATTTTTTCTTGTAGTTTATTTCTGGTTTCATACTGTTGTAATTGGAAAACATGCATATTACTTCAGTCATTTGAAATTTGTTGAGACTTGATTTGTGACCTAATATGTGATCTATTATGAAGAATACTCTATGTGCACTTCAAAGAATGTGCATTCTAATGTTTTAGGATGAAATGTACTTAATAGATCTGCTTTAGCCACCTGGTCCAGTGTGTCATTCAAAGCCATCGTTTCCTTTTGATTTTCTTTTCCAATCGTATGTTGATGGAAGTGGGGTGTTAAAGTCCCCTACTATTATTGTATTATTTTTTATTAGTTCCCTTATGTTTGTATTAACTGTTGTATGTATTTTGGGTACTGCCAAATACATTTTGGGGTGCATAATATTTACAATTGTTATGTCTTTTTTCAATTGTCCCCCTTATTTTTATATAGTGTCCTTCTTTGTCTCTTGTTACAGTATTTGTTTTAAGGTCAATTTTGTCTGATATATGTATTGCTACCCCAGATTTCTTCTGACACCCATTCACATGATGTTTCTTCATCCCCTCACTTTCAATCTGCAGGTGTCTGTAAGTCTCAAATGATTCCATTGTATGCAGCATATACATGGGTCTTGATTTTTTATACACTCTGTCACCCTATGATATTTGATTATAGCATTTAGTCTATTTACATTGAAAGTAATTATTCATATCTCTTTATTGCCATTTTATTACGTGTTTTGTGGTTGTTTCTATAGTTTTTCTCTGATCCTTTCTTATCTTTCTCTCTTTCATGGTGTGCTGCTTTTTTTAGTAATATACTTGAATTCTTTTCCCTTTATTCTTTGCTTATTTATTACCATTTTTTATTTGTGGTTACTGTTAGCTGGCATATAATATGTTCTGCCTATAGCAGTCTGTATTAAGTTGATGGTCCCTTAAGTTTGAAACCATGTTTTACTCCTCCTCCCTCCCCCAACACACATTTTTGGTATATGGTGTATTATTGTACATCCTTTCATTCTGTGAATCCATGACTGATTTTTACAGACATATTTATTTTTCATATTCTCACTTATGGTCTTTCCTTTCCAGTCAAAGAGTCTTCTAATATTTCTTGTATGGCTGGTTTAGTGGTCATGATCTTTTAAAATATTTCTCTGTGAAACTCTTTATTTTCCTTCTATTCTGAATTATAGTCTTGCTGTATAGAGTATTCTTGGCTTCAGACTTTTTCCCTTTCAATACTTGGCATTTATCCTGTCAGTCCTTTCTGAACTGAAAACTTTCTTCTAAAAAATCCACTCATAGCCTTACGGGATTACCCTTGCATATAACTATCTTTTCCTTTCCTGCTTTTAGGATTTTTCTTTATCACTACTTTTTACATTTTTAATTACTATGTGTCTTTGTGTGGAACTCCGTGTACTGATTTTTTTGGGGGAATCTCTGAGCCTCCTGGATCTGGATATCTGTTTCCTTCCCCAGATTAGAGAAGTTTTCAACTATTATTTTTTTCAAATAAACTTTCCTTCCCCTTTTATTTCTTCTCCATCTTCTGTGACTCCTATAATGCAGATGTTATTACTTTTCAAAAATTTTTTGTAATGTTTATTTTTGAAGAAGTGAGAGAGCATGAGCAGGGGAGGGGCAGAGAGAGAAGCAGACACAGAATCTGAAACAGGATCCAGGCTCTGAGCTGTCAGCACAGAGCCTGACTTGGGGCTGGAACTCACAAACCGTGAGATCACGACCTGAGCCAAAGTCAGACACTCAACCCACTGAGCCTCCCAGGTGTCCCCAAATGTTATCACTTTTGATGGAGTCACTGAGTTTCCTAAGTCCGTTCTAATTTTGCATAATCCTTTTTCTCTCTCTCTTTTGTTCAGCTTGATTACTTTCCATTACTTGGTCTTCTAGGTCATTAACACATTCCTCTGTTTCTTCCAGCCTGCTGTTCATCCCATGAAGCATGTGTCTCTTTTTGTTTATTGAGACCTTTATCTCTGCTACGTTATTCCTTATGTCTGTATTAAGGGGCCTCACTGATGTCCTTTTTTCTCAAGTCCAGTGAGTATGTTTATTATTATTATTTTAAATTCTCTGTGAAGCATGTCACTTATATCTGTTTCACTTAGATCTTTGGCTGTGATGTTTTCCTGTCCTTTCATATGGGACAAATTCCTCTGTCTTCTCATTTTGTCTAAGTTTCTGTGCCTGCTTCCGTGCATTAGGAAAATCACCTACATCCAATGTCCTTGAGGGTATTTGTCTTATGAAGAAAAGATCTTGTAGTGCCCTGTGGTATAGTGTCCTCTATTCCCCAGGGCCTGGTGTTTCAGGGAGTATCTTCATGTGGTCTGTGTTGTGTCCAGGTCACTTGCATCCTGGCCCTTCAGGCCAGTCATCCTCAGAGGCTCTTTGTTCTGAACAGTCTTCAGGGAAGGTCCCTGACCTGAATGTAGCATGTTTTAACTAGGTGAGCTCTGTTCTTATAAAGTTAAACCTATCACCACTGCCACCAGAACCAGCATCTTAAAAAACTCCTGGTTCAGGAGAATGTTGTGGGAAGGGGGTTGGGCCAGTCTTCTGGATAAGAAAGCACAATGCACTGGGACTGAGGCAAGTGGAACTATGAAGGGCAATTCCACCAGAACATGGGGATGTGGAGCTTGGTGTAAGCAGGTTAGGTAAAGAGTATAGGTGTGCTGGTTTTCACAAGTGACTCTGTGTTTATGCTGAGGGGAGGAAAGGAAAATGGTGCCTGCCAGTTCTTTTGTACCTGAGGAGACCTCTCTGTAAGTGCTGCCTTTCTGGGACACACTCCAAAATGAGCAGATAGCCTCCCCATTGTGTGCCCGGCGCTCTTTAGATTGCTGTTTCCATGCCATATATCCATAGGCTGTTTGCCCTGCCTTCTCTCCAAAAGTAGTCCCAATGCCTCTACGCTCTTCCCAGCCAAGCCTGCTGACTCTTAGAACTCCAGGCTTTAAGCTCTACAAGTTGTAAGAACTCATGAAATTCGGCCCTCTTGTGTTCGGAGCCAATTGCTGTGGGGATTCATTTTCCACATGTACTCACTTGTGTGTTACTCTGTATCTCATCTTTCTCTGTGACTCCCTCCCCACCACAGCAGCCATGATCTGTTTCTCTACCAAACTGTGTCTCCACACTTCCAACTTTCTTCAGTGTGGCCTGTGCCCTACCTTTAGTTGTGGACAGTTGTTCTGACAGTCTTCAGGTCAATTTCTCAGGTATTTAAGATGATTAGTCATCTAATTGTATTTGTGGAATATGGTGAACCTAGGGTCCTCCTACTCTACACCATCTTCCTCTCTTTGTGGTAGTGAACTTCTTTAGCCTTTGCTTATCTGGAAAGCTTTTCAACTCTTCTTCAATTTTGAAGAAAATCTTTGCCAGTAGAATATTCTTTGTTGGCAGCTTTTTCCTTCAGCACTTTGCAAGCCAGATGTGTGTGACATATTGTATTGAAATTTTCTGCTAAAACATGTTTGACAACATTATGTGAGTTCCCTTGTTTGTATCAAGTTGTTTTTCTCCTGGTACTTTCACAATTCTCTCCTTGTCTTTAACTTTTAACTATAACTTTAATTATAATGTGTGTGTCTTTGTGTGGGTCACTTTGCATTCATCTTATTTGAAATTTTCTAGGCTTTCTGGATCTGGAAGTTTGTTTCCTTCCCAAGATAGGAAAGTTTTCAGCCATTATTTCTTAGTATTAGTTTTCTGTCCCTTTCTCCCTTCTCTTTCTGGGACCCCTATAATGTGAGTATTGGTGGGCTTGATGTTGTCTCATAAGTCCATTAAGCTATTTTCTCTCTTTTCACTTTTTTTTCCCTGTTCTGACTAGGTAAGTTCCACTGCATTATCATCAAGTTCACTGATCGTTTCTTCTGATTCATCTAGTCTGTTGTTGAAACCCTCTATTGTACTTTTTAGTTCAGGTTATGGTATACTTTAATTCTGTGACTTCTATTTGATGCTTCCTTGTAGTTCCTATCTTTTTTAAAAAGTATCACTATGTTCACACATTCTTCTCAGCTCAGTGACCATCTATATGACTTATTTTTGAAGTCTTTATCAAGTAAATTACCTATCTCCATTTTATCAAAAACTTTATTATGTTTTTTTTTTTTAGTTTGGAACACATAAAGCTGTGTTTTATGGCAAGATTGTGTCTCAATCTCCCCTACAATTCTGATTTTTTTCTCATTTGTCCAATGTGTAGAAGTCATTTAACTAGTTCTCCCAGAGGAAATTATTCCACATGTCTCTGTAGATTTGGTGTGTCCATGGGAGGAGGTGAGTTTTGTATCTTCCTGTATTGCCATCTTTTACTAGAACCTGTGTTATGTTTTAATAGTAAGAAAGATTCTCAAGTTAACAATTGATAAATTTTTCATTATTTATATTACTATATTAACCTAATTGCTTAAAAGTCACTTTGCTTTACCTTCCCAGAAAGTAGTACACAAACTAATAGGGTATGGAATACTCTATTACTATACCAGTGGTGTACTTTGGGCTATATGAGTCAAGGTGCTGTGGGATAGTGCCCTGAAGAATTTTAGAATCCAAGTTATGTAGTTGGAGTGTTAGAAGATATGCTTTTAATATTCTTATATGTCCTTGTGTCTAACGGAATCTATAAAGTACTCTTTTAAATCTCTCTGGAGTCTAATCAAGGATCTTACAGTGATACCCTTTATTTGAACTTTACCCTAACGCTATACTTACAACCAGAACCATAGATTTGATATATTTCTAGAAGCCATTGGCTTCATGGAGATTCTTGTTTTCTGTAGAGGCAGGCTCTGAATAAAGAATGGTTGTATTTTAGTACCAAGGAAGTTCTGGACTCTTTGTTGTCTTTAAATTCTATCTGAAAACTGAGCATTTTAAAAAAAGATTATCTTTTTCTCCATGAGCTTGTTGACACTCTAGTCTCCTTTGCTGATTCACAAATTCGTTAGTTTGCCTTTCTATATTGCCTATTACTCTGAGTTACAGTTTTGCCAATCGTTCTTCCAGTACATCTTTGAGTCTTCATTCTTCCAGATGTGAATAACTGTTTACTTACTGTTTTTCAAGTCTTCAACCATCTTTTTGAGACTTTGGCACTCTTCTCAACCCCTCTTCACAAACACAGAGCCATGGAGTTAAGAAATTTTTTTTATGTCAGCAGTCTGCTTTTAGATACCAAACACTGCCAGTTATCTGTTGCTATTATATACCATGATTCATTGGGCTAGCTTGGTCACAGATAGCTTGGAGCAGATCTTTTATTGGTTGCTCTTGGAGTGCCTAATACAGAATAACATAACAACTGGATCTGTAGCTGGTGCTGCATTATATATGCAGCTGGTGCTGCATTTCAGAAACCTTTCTGTTTCTTTGGACTTTTATTTTCTTCTTTTTTTTTTTTTTTTCTCTATAGTATTTTATTCTCCAAGGCTTCTTGACATAGTTTCTTCTTTACCAAGGGAGATTACTGGACTTCATTCCAGGTGGCTCAGGACTATAAGAGTATTCCTAGACAAAGTATTGCTAACGGGAAAAAAAAAAAAAGAAAAGACAGTAGTATCTAAGACAATTAAGTGCTGGCCACAAAACTGGCCCAGTATAACTTTTGCTAAATTCTGTTGTTGATACAGACTTGAAGCAACTAGAATCAGTGTGATAGGGGACTAGAAAGGGAATAAGCACTGGGAAATTCATTGACAGTGACCTAAGTAACAGCCTACTATAATGTATTAGTTATTAGTTTGATTAATCTACTTGATTAATGGTTAATATTATTTTTTCTGGAATATGAGAGTTTGAAGATGATTTTATGAGCTGGGTACCTAGTGCTGTATTTTTTAAATATTTTGAATGGAAAAAAGCTGGAGAAGAAAGAGAGAAATGGAAAGGTACAGAAAGTAAAAGGTTAAAAATAGTCCTTTGTAAATGTTACTGCCAGGGATCAGTAAAGGACAATGACGAGAGGCGAAACCTTCCTTGAAGTACATTAGCAGCCAGGAAAAAGTTCAGTAATAAATTTTTATTATTAAAACTTGTGAGACAAAGCAATTATTGAGTGGGAGAAGCATGTTGTTAAAATCAGTAGGGTACTAAAAAGAAAACATTTTTGGTATCTCATAGAAAGCCATAAAGAATGATGTTCAGAATGTAAATGCTTTAAGAAAGCAAAGTAATACATCATTATCACAAAATGTGAGGAAAAATTACTTCAGTGTAGCTTTATTATAACTATAACCAGAAATGACACACATGAAAATAATAAAGGATTCCTGCATGGATAATGAAAACTGTCAAATATTAGTTCAAACTAGTTATAATATTTTAATTAATTTATTTGCCTGCAATAGCATTCAGACTTTACGTATCTGTAATTATTAAAAAAAGATGTCAAAACATGTTCCAAATTACTTTTGATCTAAAAATAATTCTGTTAACAGAGGTTAAGACTTGCAGGAAGTCTTATGGTTCCATTCAGTAAAATACAGTATTTTCATAATGCTGCACTTAGGACATTGGTGACAATTCTATAGATTTCTGAGTCTCACAGAGCAATTGCTTTAATGCTATGCTTGAGGAAACATATGTATTCAAGTATTTTAGTTGTAGCAGAGCTTAGTACAATATTTTCCCTTAAAACCTTAGCCAGCTTTAGGTGTTATTAGTTAGAAGAAAAATTGTAAGTAACAATTTTAAAATAACACTGCTACATTTATGGACTAAAATAAACTATTTAACATGCTTTGGATGGAAAAATAGCATGAAAAAAAATTTTAAACTATTTTAGTTTTTCTTACTTGACAAATATTCAAATAAAATATTAATAGCCTTTTTACCTCCATTCTCAGATGTATAGTTGAAGGATAGAAGAAATTACACATATTATTTTATTTCTATTGGAAATAATTTCAATATTTTATGTTTATAATAGTATATCTCAAAATAGGTATGAAATAATAAAATTTAGATATTCAATTATTATATAATCTATTATATAAAAATAATAAGTATTTAAATTTGTTAGTGGTTATTTTGCCCATATGCATTTTGTTTTCATTGATTACATTATGATTATAATGCAAAATAAGTTAAAGAATGAGATAACATGTAAGATAAGTATTATCAAATAGGTAAATAAGAACATTGGGTAGCATGTGTTTTTGTGAATTTTTTAATGATTTTATTTTTTACATCAATTTTAATTTTACAAAAAATTTGAGAAGAAGATGCAAAGATTTCCCATATAGTCCTTGCCCCAAACATGTATATCGTTCACAATTACCACCATCAATCACCAGAATACTTTTTTGAAAAATCACAGGTATTATAGGGGTGCCTGAGTGTCTCAGTCAGTTAAGTGTCCGACTTCAGCTCAGGTCTTGATCTCACAGTCTGTAAGTTCGAGCCCTTCATTGGTCTCTGTCCTGACAGCTCAGAGCCTGGAGCCTGCTTCTGATTCTGTGTCTCCCTCTTTCTTTCTGCTCCTTTCCAACTCACACTCTGTCTCTCTGTCTGTTTTTCTGTCTCTCTCTCTCTCTCTCTCTCTCTCTCTGTCTCTCTCAAAAATGAATAAACATTAATTCTTTTTACATAGCATATGTATATATATGTGGGTGTGCATATGGATCTCATATGTGTGTGTATGTGTTTGTGTATCTCAAGTATTTTATTCATTCCTCCATTGATGGTCACTTAGGTTGTTTCCAGATCTTGGCTACTGGGAATAATGCAACAATGAACATGGGGATGCAAATATCTCCTTGACACAGTGTTTTTGTTTCCTTTGGGTATATTACCAAAAGCAGAATTGCTAGATCATATGGTCGTTCTATTTCTAATTTTATGAGAAACCTCTATACAGTTTTCCATGACAGCTGTATCAGTTTACATTTCCTACAGTCCACAGGTTTCCTTTTTTTCTACATCTTCTCCAGCATTTATTACCTCTTTTCATTTTATTGATAGCCATTCTAATAGGCATGAAATGATATCTTATTGTGGTTTTGATTTACATTTACCTAATGATTAGTTAGCATCCTTTTATGTACTTTTTGTCATTTTGTATAACTTCTTTGGGAAAGAAGTCAGAAGGCTTTTATGAACTTTTGATTTCTCTGGTATCAGTTGTAATATATTCTTTTTCATTTATAATTTTTTGACTTAAATTTTCTTTTTTCTTGGTCTCGCTAATATTTGTCAATTTTGTGTATATTTTCAAAACAAAACTCTTTATTTTGTTAATCTTGCTTTATTTTTTTCCTACCCTCTGTGTATTTATTCCTGATCTAATCATTATTATACTCTTCCTTCTGCTAATTTGGTGTCTTCTTTTTCTAGTTTCTTTAGGCATATAGTAAGGTTGTTTGAAATCTTTGTTATTGTTCAATGTTCTTATGTCTAAAAACTTCCCTCTTAGAACTTTTTTCTACATTCCATATGTTTTGGTATGTTTTATTTCCATTTTAATTTTCTTAAGATACCTTTTTTATTTCTTCCTTAATTTCTTCTTTTATCCATTGGTTTCTAATGAGAGTGTTTTTTAAATTTTCATGTATTTTTAAATTTTCTAGTTTTTCTCTAGTTATTGATCTCTGAATATGTAATGAAAATAGAAAAGATACTTAGTAGGATTTCAGTCTTCTTGCATTTTTTAAGATTGTTTTGTGCCTAACATATGTTCTTGATGAAAATAAGTATTTTGTTGTTCAGACAAAATATTTGTATATGTCTGTTAGGTATATTTATAGTTTTGCTCAAATCCACTGTTTTCTTATTGATTCTCTTTTTTATAGTATCAATTGTTTAGAGCGGGTATTAAAGTCCCCAACTCTTACTGTGTTGCTGTTTATGTTGCCTTTTAACTATGTTAGTTTTGCTTTATATATATATAATATAGA
Organism: Leopardus geoffroyi; assembly: GCF_018350155.1. Taxonomy (NCBI): domain Eukaryota; kingdom Metazoa; phylum Chordata; class Mammalia; order Carnivora; family Felidae; genus Leopardus; species Leopardus geoffroyi. The sequence goes on along the minus strand of NC_059327.1, from coordinate 106,071,899 downwards.
AATAAACATACATAAATATATATAGAGTTACACTAATGCTGAGTACATAAATATTTATAATTATTATACATTCCTGATAAACTGACTCCTTTATCATTATGTGACTTTATTTATATTTATTTTTGACTTTTAAACTGGAATTGTAATTGAATTGAACACCACCATTACCATATTATAGAATCTAACTTGGACTTCCTATTTACCATTATTAGTGAGTTTTTATCATACCTTTTGATATTTTTATGATAAAATTAGTGTAATTTTACTACCCCTCAGAGAGTTCCCTTTAGAATTTCTTATAAGGTGGGTCTAGTGGTGATGAACTCCCTCAGCTTTTCTACATGTTGGAAACTCTATTCTCCATTTCTGAAGGACTGTTTTGCTGGGTATAGAATTCTTGGTGAGACCTTTTTTTTTTTGGTTTGTTCCAAAATATATCATCTTATTATTTACTGGTATGAAATATTTCTGTTGAGAATTCTCCTGATCGTTTTATAAAGTTTTTCTTATGTGTTAAGTCTATATTTTCCTTCTGTCTTCAAAAATTTTCAGTGACTTTTGACAATTATATTTTGCTTTTGTGTAGCCACATTTGCTTTTTTATTATTCTTTAAATTCAGGTTAATTAACATACAGTGTCGTCATGGAATAGCCACATTTGGGTTTAACCTAAAATAGGGTTGAATGTATTTTGTATCCCTTGGCCTTAAGTATCTGAATTTCTGTTTCTTTCCCCAGGTTGGGGCAATTTTCAGTCATTATTGCTTTAAATGTAAGTTTGTCCTTCGGTCTCCTTCTTCTGGAATTGTCATAATGTGGATTTTTTTAATCATGTTCTATAAGTACTTTGGCTTTTAACTGTTTTTCATTCTTTTTTTTTTCTTTTTGCTCCTCTGCCTGGATTATTTCAAATGCCTCATTCTCTCAGGGACTGATTCTTTCTTCTGTATGGTTGAGCTTGCTTTCAAGCTCCCTACTGAATTCTTCAGTGTGCGCATTCTATGTCTTACTTCTAAAATTTCCAGGTTTTTTTTTTTATTGTTTCTATTCCTTTTCTGAACTTCTTGTTTTGCTCATGGATTGTTTTTCTGATATTATTTAATTTCTGTCCTTGCATTCTTCTATTTTATTAAATTTCTTAATGTGGATATTTCTGAATATTTTGATTATTCATAGATTTCCATTTCTTTAGGGTCACTTTTGGAGCTTTATTAGTTTCTTTGGTCATATCATGGTTATCCATTTTTCTGTTATTCTTAATTCTTTACATCAGCATCTGAAAATTTGAGTAAACCTTCTTTGTTGGATGTTACTGGTTCACTTTGGCAGAGACAGTACATAACAATCAGCTGAGTTTGTGTCTAGACATGTCTGCTAGTGGAGCTTGCTCTCAGGGCCAATTGGGTGAGACCACTGAGCTCTAAGGTCAGGGTGTGGGGGCTGCTACTGGCACAAGACAGTTAGATAGGACTGCTGGCTTGGTTTCCCACCCAAGAAAAGCTATAATATCATCTCTGTTGTTGCCTGGGTTCTATGATAAAACTAACCAGATGGTCATGTCTATATTTGGGTGCTATATTTCACATTAGATGGGGCTGGGATTTAGTTTTCTTGTCCTGGCAGAACAGCAGGATGGGGTCTAGGGCCTGCATAGCTTGTTTGAAGGCCCTGTTTATCCAAGATTGTACACCGAATTCCCTGCCCACACTAGGCCACCAGTTCTGCTGCACACATGGAAAAAGCCACAAACTGTGCTTTCTATTTGAGTGCCACTGTGAGCAAGGGTGTTGAATGGGTCATATAGTTTCCTATTTGTTTTAATAGGTTGCCTGGTCATGCAGGCTGAAAGCTATACTCATAAATGGGCAGGGCTATGAATCAGTTTCCCTGCCTGGGTGTAGTGGGTGAACCATCTCCAAGCCTGGTGTGGTATTCAATCAAACTAGCCCATGCCCCAAGTTCCCTGGACAAACATTGCCACAGGCTTTGCCCTGAAGGTGACCAGTTCTGTCCACCTTACTCTCTTCTGGAGGATTTCTGAGATATGCAGATTCCGGGTGTTTCCACCTTTTCTAGCTACATGGGGCTAGAAACTACACTGATAGTAGGCCAGTTATAACTCAACTTCCCTGCTAAACAGGGACAGACCAGGTTCCAGGGCCAAATAGCTCTTTGTTTGAGAACCCATATCAGGCATATTTGCACACTGCTGGGTTCCCTGGTCAAACTGTATCCCTGACTTTGCTCTGCAGATAATCAAAGCTGCTGGTTGGGACTACTGCTTGGGCACTGCAGGTAGGAACTTGGTCTGCCAAGATCAAAGTGCTGGTTGTTGCAAGTCTCTCCCACCTCCTCATCACAATTAGATTCTGAGGTCAAACCCTATAGATTTCATTGTAATCCCTATGGGGTGAGACCAAAGTGTGAGCTCCCTAGAAGTGACTCACAATGCTGAGGGAAATGGAGGTCCACCTTGGTCTCTTTTACCCTGGAGGAACTGTAGGTTCAGGAATGAATTCTTGACATAGTACTGTGCCAGCCTTGGTGATAGGCAATTCTGTCAGTGTATAAACTCTTCTCTTATGTGTCTAATTCAGTCTTTTTTGGTCTCTCTGATGCAGGGGAATGCTTTAGCCTCATCCTTATGTTCCTGTTCATGTCCACGAACTGTTCTGAGGGGGAACAAAGTTAAGATAAACCTATATTACTATCATGGTGATGTCACTCCAAATGTGAGGAATTTTAAAGGAAAACTAAATTCAAAATAAAATAATTAAAAGTTATTGTGGGGGAAAAAAAAACGACTAAGTCAATGAAATAAACTCAGTCTCTCTTAAAACATTTTTTTTAATTTTAGAAATAAAAATATTTAAGCTCCACTTCCTTTATTAAATACATAAACTTAAGTGAGGCTTACCTGAATTATTTTCAACCATAGAACAAAATACATTTAGATAGTATGTATTGAAAAAGATGGGGCGCCTGGGTGGCGCAGTCGGTTAAGCGTCGGACTTCAGCCAGGTCACGATCTCGCGGTCCGTGAGTTCGAGCCCCACGTCAGGCTCTGGGCTGATGGCCCAGAGCCTGGAGCCTGTTTCCGATTCTGTGTCTCCCTCTCTCTCTGCCCCTCCCCCGTTCATGCTCTGTCTCTCTCTGTCCCAAAAATAAATAAACGTTGAAAAAAAAAAAAAGAAAAAGAGCAAGGTATTTTGGGGTTAGAAAAACAGAGATACAAACATTTTAATGATAGCTTTAATTACTTTATGAAACATATCTAGATTGATTTTTGTGATTTCTGACTTTTAATTATTAATTTCTACTTTGAAAATGTGACACTCTTTTTGGGTATCAATTTTTACTATACCCATGGTCAATCTTAGTCTAATTTCTGGCCTACTTTTACTTAAAGGAAGGTGTTGCCCAAGAAATGGGTGACAACAAAAATAAAAAGTAAGTAAAGATACTATGTTATTAGGCTTAGATTCATATCAACATTATAATTGCTTTGAGAAAACTTTGAAAATCAGGATAAAAATAATTTATTTCTATTAAAAAAATGACTAAAATATAAAATACCTAGAAAATAACCCTAGGTTGCACAAAAAGATGCTAAAGTACAAGGATGCCTATGCCCACAAGGTCTTTAATGTTTCTCAACTTAGACAGGTTTCTTCCTTACTTTAGGTCCCTGACTTCCCTTTCACCCAGACCTAACCACAGAGTTCCCTGTCCTCTTCTTTTAAGGCACTTATTTTTAAAAGATTTCAATTGTAAATTCCTTCTCTGCCCTCTTTGATATGTAAATATTTTCACAAAACTTCTACCAGTGTTGCAACCCAGGAATGACTTTCTCAAGGACTTGAAGACCATCTCTAAAATATTACCAGGGAGATTGTGCTCCTATTACTTCATTTCAGTGGGAGGCAAGAAGTCTAAATTTGGTGGCCATCTCAATCCAGAATCCAAAACTACCTCCTGTTATAAAAATATGAGAATTTTCATTTCCTATGGATAAAGCCAATTAGCTAGCACAGATGATAACCCCAGTTATCAATTTAGAATAAACTATGTGTGACAAATGGTATATCAAGTCCTCTTACTTGTTATGGTTACTGTTGATTTTGAAAACATGTTATTAGTTGTATCTGCCTGACTACATAAAAGGGTAATATTTCTGTTTTTGCAATCTCTTAGTAGATTGCCTGTGATGCACATCACATGGTTTAATGCCTATTTGAATAAAAAAATATGTTTTCTTTCTCTTTTGTGTTCATGAATATTTTTTCTGGGTTGAGAGGAGATTTTGATCTTAGTTATATTTGTGGTGATGAGGATCAAATGTGTGGAAATTCCTGAACTGAGCAGATCAAATGAAGGTTTGTGATGACACAACAGTCAGATAAGAGACCTTGAGTTATAAAATAAAGGGGGGGGTCTCTCTAGTACACTCTTTGGAATACTAGCTGGATGGACTATTCTTTCTAAAATCAAGATGTTACCATTTGAATAATCATGAGTAATGCGGGTTCTAAAATTCCATCAGGATCACTATATTTATGGAAAGCCAGGAATGTTGCCTTCAGGTGTTTCTCTTAAAGAATCAATACCTCTATGCCATATTTTGAAAATTCAGTTGCATAAGGATGGTTCTTTTGATTTGGATAAATTAGTGTGTTTTCTGGGGTTCTTAGAAATCATCCCAAACAAATTCCTTACTGTGAGATGAAAATCATGTAAAAAATATTTAATTATTGTAATAACCAGAAGAAAAGATTGAGAAAAATGGAAGCAGAAGTGAAAGTTGTAAAGGCAATTTGAGTTTTGTAGAACGTTCCTCCTCTCTCTGAAGTGCCCACTCCCACCACTTCCCCTACATCTGTTTATCTCTCTCTGCCTCAAACTGACTTTAAGGCAGGTGGGTGAAGGTGATGAACTTTTAGAAAATGGTGGTTCTCTTCATTAGTGGGTTTCCTTGTAAACAAAGATGAGGACACCGCTCCTTCAGTTGATAGTGAACTGCTTGCCCTGTTCGAGGACACAGGTTTGTGCACTTCATGGCTTAGACTGAATTTACTTCATATCTTAGTTTAGATTCCACCTTTCCAAGTCCTTTTTCATCCACATACCACATAGCTAGGAAATCAGCATAATACAAAATCTTGTTAGAAAAAAATGGAGACCTTGTATGGAAGACTGCATCTGTATAAAGGCAACAGGATGGGGAATAACTGTACTAGTCACTAGAAGGAAAATAAGGTGTCAAACTGATAAATTCTAACATGGGAAGGGAAACCAAAGTGACACATCATTTATACTTTTTTTAAATATCAGTGTGAAGAAAATTAACTCTTCCTATTTGGATTTCCAGCAAAGCTGATGCCATTGAAAAGCTACCCAGGACTCATGTATAATTCAGATACTGTTGTCACCTACTGTTATTACTTATTTAAAAGCTTCTTTTTTCCCTATACTCCAAAGTTTGCAGATGTACTCTACAGCATGTTTTAATTTATAGCACCACACAGGGGAATGTGCACTAACTACTGTGTAGAATTCTGCAACCTGCAAACTGCATGGAGTTTTGAAACCAGAAGACTTTGCTCCTTTGACATTGCAAGCCCTTTGGGATCCAAAAGATTATAGCATCAAGATGTAGGGCATAAAGTGGTGTGGTAGCCAACAGAAAGCAACTACCCACCACCAAAGGCATTAGAGACACATCATGAGTGGCTGATAACTTCCTTACTTGAAGACTTTCAACTAAAAGTGAGCTGGGAGAAGTTAGAGCAGTGTAGCCCTCCTTGAAAAATCTACAGATTTTGGTACAGAAAAATACGATCAACACCATTCAGACATAAAGAATTTAAACTTAGCAGTTGAAATCTTTTAATGCTTTTCTAAGAGTAGAAAAAAATCACACTTCAGTTTTTCCTTTCCAAATGTTTGCTGCATGGAGAATAGAAATTAATATCTTCATTGGTTATAGAGTTATAAACTCAACATTTTGAAAGTGAGAACTTGTATACTTATTAAACATTTATACAATATGTAAACATATATCCAATGACTACTTTTGAAGAGTGAACTTCATTTCAGAGTCTGTTTTACAATGCCAAATAAGCACACAATATTTATAAAACTTTTGATTCCCTTAAGCAGTGTTGTATTTAATGTTTTAATTATTTTTAATGAAGCCATTGAACTTATGTTTCCCATTGTGTATAGGGTATTATCTCTAATGTTTAAAAAGAAACATACCATCTGTCTGTTTAATGATATAGTATGATGGTATCCACAATGGATATAGTTCTGATTTATATTTCATTAAAATCATATAAATCAAGGAAAATAAACTTAACACCTGGGAACTATAAAACCAAATAAGTTGCATCTGCAATGTAAGTTCCCCTGTAACATTCACGTAAGCAAAAATAAAATAGCATTTAATCTTCCAAAACTGTTTATCTGGTTGTTATTGACATACAATTCACATATGGTATTGTATTAATTTCAGATGAACATGTAATGATTCAACAATTATTTATATTGCTCAGTGCTTATCACAATAAATGTACTCTTTTGATTTAATTCCAGAATAGATAACATACAGTGTTCTATTAGTTTCAGGTGTACAGTATAGTAATTTGACACTTTCCTACATAACCATCATCATGTTCATCATGACATGTGTACTCCTTAAACCCCATCACCTATTTAGCCATTCCCCTAGCCCCTCCCCTCTGGAACCATCAGATTGCTCTCTGTAATTAAGAATTTGTTTCCTGCTCGCTCACTCTTTCTCTCTCTCTCTGTCTTGTTTTCTTTCTTAAATTCCACATATGAGTGAGATTATAGGGTATTTTTCTCTAACTTAGGTTTTTCAGCATTATACTCTCTAGTTGTATCCAAGTCATTGCATATGGCAAGATTTCATTCTTTTTAATGGCTGAATAATATTCTATTGTGTGTGTATAGATGTATGCATACACATACACACACACAGACACACACACAACCATACCACATCTTCTTTATACGAGCATCTATTGAAGGATATGGGCATTTTCCATAATTTTGCAATTATAAATAATGCTGCAATAAACATCGGGGTACATGTATCCCTTAGGATTAGTGTGCTATATTCTTTGGGTAAATATCCAGTAGTGGAATTACTGGATCATAGGGTAGTTCTATTTTTAACTTTTTGAAGAAACTCCATACTGTTTTCCACAGTGGCTTTACCAGTTTGCATCCCCACCAAAGTGCAAGAAGGTTCCTTTTTCTTCACAATCTTGCTAATGCTTGTTTTTTTCATGTTTTTAACTTAGCCATTTTTACAGGTGTAAGGTGATCTCTATAAAAAAAAATGTTGCTACAGCCAATGTCAAAGAAATTACTGCCAGAGTTCTCTTCCAGGAATATGGTTTCAGGTATCACATTTAGATCATTATTCCACATGGAGTTTATTTTTGTGTATTGTGTAAGAAAGTGGTCTAGTTTCCTTCTTTTGAATGTAGCTGTCCAGTTTTCCCAACACCATTTGTTGAAAAGATTGTCTTTTTCCCACTGCAATTTTTTTCCTACTTTTTCACAGATTAATGACCATATATATGTTGGTTTATATCTGGGTTTGCTATTCTTTTATATTGATCTATGTGTCTATTTTTGTGCTGCTACCACACTGTTTTGATTATTTAAGCTTTGCAGTATAACTTGAAATCTGAATTTGTGATACCTCCAGTTTTGTTTTTTTTCAAGATTGCCCTGGCTACTTGGGGTCTTCTGAGGTTCCATACAACTTGTAGGATTGTTTGGTCTAGTTCTGTGAAAAATGCTACTGGTATTTCAGTGGTGATTGCATTAAACTTGTAGATTGCTTGGGTAGTATACAATTTTAATGGCATTTGTTCTTCCAATCCATGAGGATGAAATGTCCTTCTATTTCTTTGTGTCGTCTTTAATTTCTTTCATCAAAGTTTTATAGTTTTCAGAGTTATAGGTCTTTTACCACTTATTCCTAAGCACTTTATTATTTTTGGTGCAATTGTAAGTGGGATTGTTTTCTTAATTTCCCTTTCTGATGCTTCATTTTTAGTGTATGGAAATTCATCATATATCTGTACATTGATTTTGTATCCTGTGACTTTAATGAATTTGTGTATCAGTTCCAGTAGTTTTTTGGTGGCATCTTTAGGGTGTTCTATATATGGTATAATGTCATCTGCAAATTGTATAAGTTTTACTTCTTCCTTACTAATTTGGATGATTTTATTTCCTTTTATTATCTGATTGCTGTTGCTAGGACTTCCAGTACTATGTTGAATAAAAGTAGTGAGAGTGGACATTCTTGATTTGTTTCTACCCTTAGGGGAAAAGCTCTCAGTTTTTCCCCCATTGAGTATGATGTTTGCTGTGAGCTTTTTATACAAGGCCTTTATTATGTTTAGTTTCTCTTTAACCTACTTTGTTGAGGGTTTTTATTGTGAATGGATGTTGTACTTTGTCAAATGCTTTTTATGAATCTATTAAAATGTATCTTTTTTTTTAATTTTTTTTCAACGTTTATTTATTTTTGGGACAGAGAGAGACAGAGCATGAACGGGGGAGGGGCAGAGAGAGAGGGAGACACACAGAATCGGAAACAGGCTCCAGGCTCTGAGCCATCAGCCCAGAGCCTGACACGGGGCTGGAACTCACGGACCGCGAGATCGTGACCTGGCTGAAGTCGGACGCTTAACCGACTGCGCCACCCAGGCGCCCCTAAAATTTATCTTTTTTAGAGTTTCTTTTATTGATGTGATATATAACATTGATTGATTTGTGAATATTGAACCACCTTTGCAACCCAGGAGTAAATACCACTTGATTGTAGTGAATGATTTTTTTAATGTATTGTTGGATTCAGTTTGCTAGTATTTTGTTGAGGGATTTTGCTTCTATGTTTATCAGAGATTTGACTTGTAGTTCTCTTTTTTGGCAGTGTTTTTATGTGGTTTGGTTATCAGAGTAATGCTGATCTCATAGAATGAATTTGGAATTTTTCCTTCTATTTTTTTTTTTTTTTTTTTTTTTTGTAATTGTTTGAGAAGAATAGGTATTAACTCTCTTCAAATGTTTGGTAGAATTTGTCTCTGATTCCATCTGGGAGTTTTTTTTTTTTTTAATTTATTTATTCAATTTCATTGCTAGTTATCAGTCTGTTCAGATTTTCTGCTTCACTTTTGGTACATTATATGTTTCTAGGAATTTATCCATTTATTCTAGTTTGTCCAATTTGTTGACATATAATTTCTCAAAATATTCTCTTACAACTGTTTGCATTTCAGTGGTGTTCTTGTTGGTTCTCCTTTCTCATTTGTGATTTTTCTTATTTCACTCATCGTTTTTTGATGAGTTTGAATGGGGGTTATCAATTTTGTTGATCATTTCAAAACAAGCTCCTAGTTTCATTGATCCCTTCTATTTTTTGTTTGTTTCCATGTCATTTATTTCTGATCTAACCTCTACTATTTTCTTCCTTCTGCTAATTTTGGGTTTGTTTGTTCTTTTTCTAGCTCTGTTAAGTATAAAGTTCACTTGAGATTCTGTTGTTCACTTGAGTTTTTTCTTGCTTCTTGACAAAGACCTGTATTGCTATAATCTACCCTCTTGGAACCACTTTTGCTTTATCCCAGAGATTTCTTACTGTTGTGTTTTTCATTTTCATTTGTTTCTGTGTAATTTTCCATTTCTTCTTTTATTTCTTGGTTAACCCATTCAATGTATTTTTTTAGAATATAATTTAACCTACTTATATATGTTACTTTTCTAGACTTTTTCTTGTGGTTGATTTCTAGTTTCATAGTGTGGTCAGAAAAGATGTATGAAATGATTTTTATTGTTTTGAATTTGTTGAGATTTGTTTTGTGGCCTTATATGTGATCTATCCTAGAGAATTTTCCGTGTGCACTTGAAAAAAACTGTATTTTATTGTTTTATGATGGAATGTTCTGAATATATCTGTTAAGTCTATCTGTTCCAGTGTGTCATTCTAAGGTACTCCTTTTTTGATCTTCTGTTTGGACTATCTGTCCATTACTATAAATAAGGTGTAAAAGTCCCCTACTTCTATTGTATTACTATCAATTTGTTGATTCATGTTTTCTACTAACTATTTTATATATTTGAGTGTTTCATGTTGGGTGCATAAATATATACAATTGTAATAACTTTTTGTGGGATTATCCCTTTTATTATATAGTGGCTTTGTCTCTTGTGACAGTCTTTGTTTTTAAGTCTATTTTGTATGATATAGTTTTGCTACCTCAACTTTCTTCTGATACCATTTGCATGATAAACGTTTCTCCATCCCTTAATTTTCAATCTGCAGGTGGCTTATGTCTGGAACGAGTTACTTGTAGGTAGCATATGGATGGATCTTGGTTTTTTTTATCCACTCTGACATCCTATGTCTTTTGATTGTTGCATTTAGTGCATTTATGTTCAAATAATTATTTTTTTGATTTTTTTAACATTTATTTATTGTGGAGAGACAGAGTGCAAGTAGGAGATGGGCAGAGAGAGAGGGAGACACAGAATGCGAAGCAGGCTCCAGGCTCTGAGCTGTCAGCACAGAGCCCAACACGGGGCTCAAACACACAAACCGTGAGATCATGACCTGAACTGAAGTCTGACGCTCAACCGACTGAGCCACCCAGGCGCCCCATCAAATAATTATTGATAGATATGTATTTATTGCTATTTTGTTACTTGCTTTGTGGTTGTTTCTATATTTTTTCTGTTTCTTTCTTCTCTTTCTGCCTTTTATAATTAGCTGTTTTTCTTTAGTAATGCATTTGGATCTCTTTCTCTTTAGTCTTTGCATATCGATTACTGGTTTTTGATTTGTGGTCACCATTATGCTTATATATAAAATCTTCTGCATGTGTCAGTCTATATCAAGTTGATGGTTACTTAAGTTTGATCCCAGTTTTACTACCTTCCCCACCATAGGTATATAGTGTCATATACTATATTCTTTTGTGAATCCCCTTGACTTTTTACAGATATATTTATTTTTCATATTCTCATTTATAGTCTTTTCTTTACACTAAAGAGACCTCTTTAATATTTATTATAGTGCTGTTTTAATGGTCATAAACTCCTTTAGTTTTTGTTTGTCTCCTATTTGGAATGATAACCTTGCTGGGTAGAGTATTCTTTTTTGTTGAAAATGCCCTTTCAGCACTTTGAATATATCATGCAACACAGTTCTAGCCTGCAGTTTCTGCTGAAAAATCAGCTGATAGCCTTATGGGGTCACCCTTGTTTGTAACTGCATTCTTTTATTGCCTTTTTTTTCCTTAAAAATTTTTTAATGTTTATTTATTTTTGAGAGAGAGCATGAGTGGGGGAGGGGCAGAGAGAGACAGAGAGACAGAAAGAGAATGAATCCAAAGTAGGTCCCAGGCTCTTCTTCATCCTTGTCTTCCTCCTCCTCCTCCTTTTCTTCCTCCTCTTTTTCTTCTTCTTCCTACTCTTCCTCTTTCTTCCTCCTCCTCCTCCTCTTCCTCCTCCTCTTCTTCTTCTTTCTTCTTTCCTTATAGTGTGAATTTTATTATGCTTGATGAAATCTAGGAGCTCTCTTAGTCTATTCTCATTTTGCCAAATTATTTTCTCAGTCATTTGCTCAGCTTGATTACAATCCATTACTCTGACTCCCAGGCCATCAATTCATTCTTCTGCTTCCTCTAGCCTGATATTTATTCCTTTACATGCATTTTTAATTTATTGTGTTTTCTCTGATTGGTTCTTTTTTATCTCTTTGTTAAGGGTCTCACTGATGTCTTCCATTCTTTCTTTAAAGCCAGTGAATATCTTTATGATCATCAATTCAAATTACCTATCAAGCGTATTACTTATCTCTGTTTTGTTTAGGTCTCTTGCTATGATTTGGTCCTATTTATTCATTAGGGACATATTCCTCTCTCTTCTCCTTTTGTCTAACTTTCTGTATCTGTTTCTGTGTGTTAAGAAAGTTAGCTAGAGGGGTGCCTGGGCGGCTGAGTCGGTTAAGCATCCAGCTTGGCTCAGGTCATGATCTCATGGTTGGACTCTTTGCTGTCAGCACAGAGCCTGCTTCAGATCTTCCGTCTCCCTCTCTGTCTGCTCCTCCCCCACTGTGCTCACTCACTCACTCTTTCGCTCTCTCAAAAATAATAAACATTTTAAAAAGTCAGATATAACTCCTGCTCCTGAGGATAATGGCTTTACCATGAAGAGGTCCTGTAGTGACCTGCAGTGTCATTTCCCCTGTTTTTCAGGGCCTGGTACCTCAGGAAGCATCTCCTATGTATGTTTCATGTGTTCTGTTGTTAAGTCCTAGCTGCTTTTCCTTTAGTCCTATTATCTGAAAAAGCTCGCTTTGCCTGTTTTGAGCAGTGTTTGGTCCCTGGCTGGGTGGGGTGCATTTAACAAGGTATGCACTCATCTCCTTGAGATATATCACTACTGCCACCACTGCTGCCATAACTGAAGCCCAGTAAAATGGGAGATGAGGTGTTTGGTTTACACTGTTTTTCTGGGATATGTATATAAAGCACTGGACTGAGGCAAACATGACTGGTAAGGTCAGATATTCTGAAATAACTATGGGGGTTGGAGGAGTGGACAAGGCTTGGAGTAAGCAAGTTCAGGAGTGAGTGTCAAGGCTGCTCTGCTTTCCACAAGAAGACCTGTGTTTATGCTGTGGGGATAGGAGAGGGAAATGGTACCTGCCAACTCCTTTGTTTTTGGAGGGGTCTCCCCATGATCTCTGCCTCTCCAGGCCATGCTCTAAGATGAGTAAATAACCCTCATTCCCATATTTTCCAGGCATTGTTTAAACTGCTGTTTCTGTGCTATATCTTCACATGCTGTTTGTTATGCCAACTCCTTAAAGTCAAGGAATCAGCTTCCTAATGTCCTCTGGGCTCTCCCAGAGCTGAGCCCCCAGATTTTTAAAATTCCAGGCTTGAAGTACCTCCGATTTAAGAACTCATGAAATCTGGCCTGTCTCGATTTCAAAGCCAAATGTTATGAGGATTTGTTTCCCCATGTGGTCTCCCCAATGTGATAGTGTGATTTTCGTCTTTCTCTGTAACCTCCTTAACTCCTGACTGTGGATGTCCCTGGTCTGATTGGCTCCCAAATTGTGTTCTCACCCTTTCTAACTTCTTCAATGTGGCCTCTTCTCTACCTGTAGTTATGGAGTTGTTTTGTCAGGCTTTGGGTTGTTTTCTGGATTATTTACACTGATGCTGAGTGTAATCTAGTTGTATCCATGGGAAAAGGCAGGCTTAGGGTTCTCCTACTCCACCATATTTGCAGCCATTCATAATAAGACCATTCTTAATCCCCTTTATTTCACCCATTTACCACCCCCATCTCCCATCATTTAAGAGTGTGTTTGTCTTTTTTCTTTGTTGGTTTGTTTTCTTTTTTAAATTCCAAATATGAGTGAAATCATATGGTATTTGTCTTTGTCTGACTTGTTTCACTTAGCGTTATACATATTGTGTTCATGTATGTTGTTGCCAATGGCAAGTTCTCATTTTTTATGGCTGAGTAATATTCCAGTGTGTATGTATGTGTGTGTGCATGTTTGTGTGCGTGTGTGCATGTGCATTACTTCTTTATCCATTCATGTATCAATGGACACTTGGGTTACTTGCATATCTTGGCTATTATAAATAATGCTGCAATAGCATAGGGGTGCATATATCTTTTCAAATTAGTGTTTTTATCATCTTTGTATAAATACCCAATAATGGAATTATTGGATCATATATCTATTTTTAAATTTTTAGAAACATCCATACTTCTGTCCACAATACTAATGGCAATTTGCATCCCCACCAACAGTGCATATGTGTTCTCTTTCTTCCACATCCTCAGCAATACATGTTATTTCTTGTGGTTTTGATTTTAGCCATTCTGACTGGTGTGAGATCATACTTCATTGTGATTTTGATTTGCTTTTTCTTAACGGTTAGTGATGTCGAGACTCTTTTCATGTATCTGTTGACCATCTCTACGTCTTCATAAAATGTGTTTTCATATCCTTTGCCCATTTTTAAATTAATTTTTGTGGGGTGGGGTTTTTTTGGTGTTGTTATATAAGTTATTTATATATTTTGAATATTACCTTTTATCAGATACATAATTCATGATATCTTCTATTTAGTAGGTTGTCTTTTTTTTGTTGATTTTCTTCACTGTGCAAAAGCTTTTTTTTTTCTTATTTTGATGCAGTCTCAATACTTTAATTTTGATTTTGTTTCCGTTGCTTCAAGAGACCTATCTAGAAAAATGTTTCTGTAGCTGATATCAGAGAAATTACTACTTATGTTTTCTTATAGGAGTTTATGTTTCCATGACTCATATTTAGATATTTAATCAATTTTATTTTTATTTAGGGTGTAAAAAAGGAGACCGGTTTCAATTTTTGCATGTTTTATTTTGACATTAAATTAAGAAAAAAGAAAATAGTATTTAATTTTCCAATATTTCATTAATTTTTTTATATGTAATTTATTGTCAACATACAACACCTGGTACTCATCCCAACAGGTTCCTTCCTCAGTGCCCATCATCCACTTTCCCCTCTTCCCCAACCCCCATCAATCCTCAGTTTGTTCTCAGTATTTAAGAGTCTCTTTTGGTTTGCCTCCTTCCCTCTCTGTAACTTTTTTTTCCCCCCTCTCCCCTCCCCCCTCCCCCCTCCCCCCTGGTCTTCTGTTGAGTTTCTCAGGATCCACATATGAGTGAAAACATGGTATCTGTCTTTCTCTGTCTGACTTATTTCACTTAGCATTAACACTCTCCAGTTCCATCCACGTTGCTACAAATGGCCAGATTAAGTCATCATCAAGTTTATTTGCAATGAATGTTATACTTTGTTGTTGAAAAAATGTTTTCATTTTCCAAACATGTTACTTTTGAGAGACAGAGAGGGCACAGCTAACAATTAGAGTGGGACAAATGTAACAAACTGAGACAGTTGCAAGAATTTATGATCTCATTAATGGTATGTATGTATGCTGTATATTTTCATATATAACTTGTCCTCAATTAAAAATAATAAGAATAATATTTACTCTTCATTACTTGGTAAAAATAAAGTAAAAACAATTTTGAATAATAAAAACAATAAAATTAAAACAACCAATTAAAGCAAAATAAGGTAAAATAAAAAAAAGATCAAATAAAATCTATCCATTGTATTTAACATTCAGAATTATTCTCTATGACAAAATCAAGTATGTTTCAAATAGCACAATTTAAGTGATTTCACTTGTGGACTATATAACTGATTCTGTTTTGCTGAAATCTCATTTTCCTTTACTTTTTTTGTATGTTTTTTATTTCTTTTTTCTATCTTTACCAAGGTTCAATTGACGTATAAAATTCAATGTACAATATAATGATTATACACACAGTCACACACACATTGTGAAATAACCATAATCAAGCTAATTAGCACATTCATCACCTAGCATGGTTACTACTTATGTCTGCATGGGGAGAACACTTAATATTTACTCTCCAAATATCGAGTATATAGTACAGTATTATTAACTATAGTGATTATGCTGTAGATTATATATCCAGAACTTTTTCAGCTTACAAATAAAATCTGATATTCTTTGACCAACCTCTTCCCATTTCTCCCACAATCTAGCACCTCTTAATCACCATTGTACTCTCAGCTTTTTTGAGTGTGACTTTTTAAAAACTCCACATATAAGTGAAACCCTACAATATTTGTGTCTCTATATCTGGCTTATTTAACTTACCATAATCCTCCAGCTTCATCTAAGTTGCTTTTGACTGAATAATATTCCACTACATATATATGTATGGGGTATATATTTCTATATCCATTCATTCACTGATGAATACCTAGGTTCAATCATTATATTGGCTATTATGAATAATGCTGAAAATAAACATGGAAGTGTATAGATATCTGTTTGAGATAATGGTTTCATTTCCTTTGTATATATACCCAGAAGAAGAATTGCTGAATGATAGAGTAGTTCTATTTTTAATTTTGAGGAACATCTACACTCTTGTCCATCTTGTAATATCCCACCTTCCAATAACATCATCTTTGTGGGTATAATTTCACCCTATTTTGCCCATTATTAATCAGGTAAGTTTTTTTTTCCTTATCATGGAGTTATGAGTTGCTTATGTATTTTAGATATTACCCCTTATCAGAAGTATGGCTTGCAAATATTTTCCACCATACTCTGGATTGCCTTATCATTTTGTTGGTTGTTCCTTTTGCTGTGCAGAGATTTTTAGTTTGATTCTCTTCCACTTGTCTATTATTTTGCTTTTGTTGCCCATGCTTTGCTAAAAGATGGCTTTGCCACATATAGTATTCTTATTTAGCAGTTATTTTCTTTCAGCACTTAGAATATACCATTCAACTCCTGTTAGTCTGTAATTTCTGTTGAGAAATCTATTTATAGCCTTATGGGGATTCCCTTGTATGTGGTAAGTACCTTTCCTCTTGCTGCTTTCAATGTTCTCTATGACTTTGACTTTTTGTTTTGTGATAATTTTCTTTGGGTTGATCTTGCTTGGGTCTTTTGAGCTTCATGAATATGGATGTCAATATCCCTAAGATTTGGGAAGTTTTCAGTCACTATTTCTATATACAATCTCTATGCCCTTTTTCTCCCTCTATTCTTCATATGGGACTCCTATAATGTGTATATTCATTCAACTAAAATTATCTCATAGGTCCTGTATGCTTTATTCACACTTTTTCATTTTTCTATTTCTGTAACTGGCTAATTTTATTTTTTAAGAAAACTTTTAATGTAATTGACACACAATGATACATTAATTTTAGGTGTTAAGTATAGGGATTTAATGAGTTTAAACATTATGCTATGCTTGCCTCAAATGTAACTATCATCAGTCTCCATAAAATGTGAATACATTCCATTGACTATATTCCCCCATGTTGTACCTTTTATTCCAGAGATTTATTAATTATTTAACTGGAAGTCTGTATCACCCACTCCCCTTCACCTATTTTGATCATTCCCTATACCACTCCCCTCTGGCAACCATTAGTTCTCTATATTTATGGATCTAGTTCTGCTTTTTATTTATTTTTATATTTTTTTTAGATTCCACATACAAGTGAAATCCTATGGCATTTATCTTTCTTTGGCTTATTTCACTCAGCATAATATCCCCTATGTCCATCCATGCTGTTGCAAATGACAAGATCTCATCCTTTTTTTTAGGGCTGAGTAATATTCTTGTGTGTGTGTGTGTGTGTGTGTGTGTGTGTACATGCATATACATATACATATGTACACACATCACTTTTTATTCATGTCTTGATGGAAGCTTGAGTTGCTTTCATATCTTGTCTATTGCAAATAATGTAATAAACATGAAGCTGCATATACTTTTCAACTTAGTGGTCTTATGTTCTTTGGATAAATACCCAGTAGAATTAGTGAGTCATATGGTATTTCTATGTTTAATTTTTTGAGGAACATCCATACTTTTGTCCAGAGTAGTTAGACCAATTTGCATTCTTCTCAACAGTGCACAAGGGTCCTTTTTCTCAATATCTTCACCAGCACTTGATATGTCTTGTCTTTGGATTCTAACCATTCTGACAGATTTATAGTAATAGTTTATTGTGGTTTTGATTTGGATTTTTCTGATGATTTGTCCTGTTTAGCCTCTTTTCATGTGTCTGTTAGCCATCTGTATTTCTTCTTTGGTAAAATGTCTGTTCACATACTCTGCCCATTTTTTAATTGGATTGTTTTTTTTTATATTGAGTTCTATAACTTCTTTATATATTTTGGGTATTAATCCCTTATCAGGTATATCATTTGTGAATAACTTCTCCCATTTGGGAGGTTGCCCTTTCACTTGATAATTTCTTTATCTGTGCAAAAGGTGTGGAGTTTTTGTTTTTGTTTTGTGAATCCTAATAGTTTATTTTTGCTTCTGTTTCCCATGCCTGAAAAGATATATCTAGAAAATGTAACACCTGATGTCAAAGAAATTCCTGCCCTATGTAGAATACAAGTGGTAAGAGTGGACATCCTTGTCTTGTGCCTGATCTTAAAGGAAAAGCTTTCAGCTTTTTCTTTTTACCATTGAACATGATGTTAGCTGTGGGTTTTTAATATATGGTATTTATTACATTGTGGTCTACTTCCTCTAAACAAACTTTAAGAGTTATCATGAATGGATTTTGAATTTTGTTTAATGCTTTTTCTGCATTGAGATGATCATATGATATTTTTTTTTCTTGTGAAGTGTATCACAAATTTGCAAATGTTGAAACATTTTTGCATCCCTGGAATAAATCCCACTTGGTTGTGGTAAATGATCATTTTAATGAATTGTTAAATGCAGTTTGCTAATGATTCGTTGATTTTTGTATCTATGTTTATCAGAGATACTAGCCTGCGGTTTGCATTTTTTAAAATCTTTGTCTATGGTTGATATCAGAATAATGTTGGCATGGTAAAATGTATTTGGAATAGTTTGAGAAAAATAGGTATTAACTCTTTAAATGGTTGATAAATTCATCTGTGAATCCATTTAGTTTTGAACTTTTTGTTGAAAATTTTTGGTTTACCAACTCAATTTTGTCACTGATAATTGATGTGTTAACACTTTCTATTCTTTCCCGAATCTGTTCTGGAAGATTGTATGTTTCTAGAAATTTGGTTTTTTTTTTTCTAGCTTTATGAGTTGTTGGCACATATTTCTTTAGTGTTGTTACTTTAATTTATGATTTATTTCTTTGGGTTCTTTTTCTTGATGAGTCTGGCTAAGAGTTTATAAAATTTATCTTTTCAAAGAACCACCTCTTGCTTTCCTATTTATTTCTTCTCAGATATTTATTATATATATTTTTTATTCTACTCACCTTTAGCTTTGTTATGTTTTTTTTCTTTAGGTGTATGTTTAAATTGCTTGAGATCTTTCTCTTTCTTTGTTTCTTTCTTTTTCTTTCTCTCTTCTTTCTTTTGTTTTTTAAGTAGGCCTGTATCACTATAAACTTCCATCATAGAACTGCTTTTTCTCTGTCCCAAAGATTTTGGACCATTGTGTGTCATTTTTATTTCCTCTTTGATTCTTTGTTGACTCATTCATTATTTAGCAGCATGTTATTTAGCCTCCATGTGTTTGTGTTTTTCATTTTTTTCTTGTGATTGGTGTCTAGTTTCATACTATTGTGATTGGAAAACATGCATTACATAATTTTGATCTTAAATTTACTGGGACTTGTTTTATGGTCTAACATGTTATCTATTCTGAAGAATGTTCCATATGCACTTGAATGTGCATTCAGTTGGTTTAGGTTGTAATGGTTTGTATGTATCTATTATGTACATCTGGTCTAATGTGTCATTCAAATAACAGTTTCCTTGTTGATTTTCTGCCTGAATGATGTATCCATTGATGTAAGTTGGGTGTTAGAGAAATTTATGGTAATGCAATAACAGTAGGGGACTTTATGTCTGCTAATGTTTGCTGTAGGTATTTAAGTGCTCCTAGTTGGGTGCGTAGATAATGTAAAATTATTATAGCCTCTTGTTGGATTAACACATTTAATATTATATAATGTCCTTCTTTGTTTTTTCTTATGGTCTTTGTTTTAATGTATATTTTGTCTGATGTAAGTAATGCTAACTTGTTTTAATTTCTACTTCTATTTGCATGGTATAAATTGTTTAAGTATAATTGACACACAATATTACATTAGTTTCAGGCATACAATTTACTGATTTGAAGCTACAGGGGATTTGTTGAAGATTCATGTATTGAAAGACAAAGTGAAAACTTTCCAGGTACTATGTAGTAACAGAATATGAACACAGAACAGTGAAAGTACAAACAGAGTAATAGGAACAATAAATAGTGGAAGATAAAGGAATTATAGGAATTTCTGGTCTCTTGTACTGAATAGTATAAATAGAATAATGGACACAGTAATTGATAATTTACAAAAATGCCTGCAGTTACTTATTCTTATACACATGTCATTGTGACTTTAGGGCTCAATCCATCAATAATAAGAATACTTCTGCATTATTTGTATCTCAGATAGGATTATATCTTCCTTTAATTGATAGCATTTTAAGAAAATACATTGTTAAGCCCAGGAACCAAGAGACTTTGCATGTAGTCCTGGCCAATTCCAGGCAGACATTGGTGATGAGCTTGTGAATGAATGTTGAAGGGTTAGGATGCTAGAATTTATATCCTCTTTGGTATGTGGATACCTTACACTAGGATACTTTGGTGAATGTTTTGGCCTCTGAAGACAAAGGCAAGAAAACCTATGGTAGAGGTTTTATTCTGATGCCTTCAGTGTTTCATCTTAATTTCTGTTGGTTTAGAGTAGGAGAATTTTTTTTTTCAACGTTTATTTATTTTTGGGACAGAGAGAGACAGAGCATGAACGGGGGAGGGTCAGAGAGAGAGAGAGGGAGACACAGAATCGGAAACAGGCTCCAGGCTCTGAGCCATCATGAGCCATCAGCCCAGAGCCTGACGCAGGGCTCGAACTCCCGGACCGCGAGATCGTGACCTGGCTGAAGTCGGACGCTTAACCGACTGCGCCACCCAGGCGCCCATAGAGTAGGAGAATTTAAGAGAAGTTATTTTATCGCAGACCTTAATATATTAAATTTAAAAGTTTAGGTCATCCCTATTTCCTTGGTGCTAATAAACCTTTTTATAAAATTAAGTTAAAAATAAAACAACTACTACCTCAATACTTTCAAATTCTATATTTCTTCCTCGACCAAAGGAAGCATACATGACACAAAATCAGTAAAAGTAGATTAAGGGTTTCTGCATAGTTTTGGTTGATGAATAAATTTTTCTTGGATTTTGCCTTTGAGACCTTTCTTTCCTACCAGTATGGCTGAAAGTAAAGAACTTTGTTATAAGGAAATCACGTGACGGAATGAAATCAAATCCTACAGTTATCCCTGGAGGGGAGTCATGTGACCTACTCTGGAAATTGATATAAGATAAATAAACATTGTAATAGTCAACTGAAATAATTGTGGTGGTTTATTAGAGCACCTAGTTTTATTCTGTCTTTTAAAAAAATATCTTAGATACCAAAAAATTCTAAGTAACACTGTTATTGTGGATCCCTAGTTATTTTATTTCCAAAGATAAAATTCTTTAAAAAAATTCCAGATTTTATCCTATTAAAATTAATAGTATGCTACATGGAAATAAACATGGTTATTTTATTTGCACTTTATTTCATTATATTGCTTTTTCTGTATTATTTTACAGTACATAGGAAATGCAATCTGCACTGTTACAGATCACCGCTGCCTGTGTTGCTTCACTGGATTCCTAATCTTATCATGCATGGCTGCCTTTAATATATGAGGGAAATGTGCAGCAGTTATTATTGCAAACTGAGTCTTCATATAACCATAAAAATAGTATTTCTTTGTAATTGGCATGCTTTTTTTCTGCTTGAAAATGATTCTGCTAAGTTAAAGTAAGGATTTTGTTGAGGTTTTCGCTGAAACTTACAAACCTGTCAACCATGCTGAAGAAAATACCAAGTTGGAAAACAGGTTTGAGAACTTTTTAACGTACCTATGTCTGAGTAAAATTTTCCAAGCACTGTGAAGTACAGAAATCTTAGACTATGTTAAATAAAAAGCTGACCCTAACAGTAGAAACTAAAGAAGAAATAGGAAGAAGGAACTAGTGGAATCAAATATGATGCTCATAACCTACTCTCTGTCTACAGTGGCCTCTACTGTGACACCCGAGGTTTGCATGCCTGAAGAAAAATCAGAAAAAGAATTTCACACTACATGGAAAGCAATTCTGGCTAGCTTTAACTAAATTCATTAAAATCAACCACTAAAGATAGAAAATTCCTATTTTCCCATAGTTTTGAAAAATATTTGTGTTAAATGATTATAACTGCAGTAGTTATGATGGATGCATCTGTCTACCTGCAGATTTGTTTATACATTTAGCTTACAATCGACCTCTACCAGTTTTCACAGTTCACACACAAAATATCCATGATTTAATAAATTTAGTGGAAAAAAAGTGTTGTAAACTTAATTTTTTCCCTAAATACATTGATATTAATTGTTGTCATGTCTCCATATGTCCTCTGGGAAAATATTCTTTTTCTGAGATGGGTTCATAAATATGAATGCTTCTGTGAATGTCTTTTGACTGGCCTTGCCAATTTTAGTTTCAGTAAAACTCTTGGATTTTCAGTAATCTTTAAGTGATTTGCTTGTAGCAACATGACACACTTTCACAAATACAATTCCCCTGGGAAATTATTTATATACATGTATAAAAATACATATATATGTGTGTGTGTATGTATATATATATATATATACATACACACACACACATAAAGAGAGAGAATGTTGCTTGTAGCAACATGACACACTTTCACAAATAAAATTTCCCTGGGAAATTATTTATATACATGTATAAAAATATATATATGTGTGTGTGTGTGTGTATACACACACACACACACATAAAGAAAGAGAGAATATATATTATCCTAATCAAGACTATGGTATTGGCACAAAAATAGACACATATCAATAGAACAGAATAGAAAGCCCAGAAACAAACCCACAAATATATCTAATGGGAAAAAAAGTCTCTTCAACAAACAGTGTTGGCAAAACTGGACAGTTACATGTAAAACAATAAAATTGGAGTATTTTCTTACATCACATGCAAATATAAATTCAAAATGATTAAAGACCTAAATGTGAGACCTGAAACCCAAAAATCCTAGAAAAGAACACAGGCAGTAATTTCTCTGACATTGGCCATAGCAATATTTTTCTAGATATGTCTCCTGAGGCAAGGGAAATAAAAGCAAAAATAAACTGTTGGCACTGAATCCAAATAAAGTATTCTACACAAGAAGAAGTAATCAACAAAACTCAACACCAATCTACTGAGTGGGAGAATGTATTTGGAAATGACCTATCTGATAAAAGGCCAGTATCCAAAATATATAAAGAACTTACCCAATTCAACATCAAATAATCAATTTAAAAATGAGCAAAAAGCACAAGCAGACATCTAGATGGTCAACAGAGACATGAAAAGTTGCTCAATATCACTCCTCATCAAGGCTATGCACATCAAAATCACAATTACATATTATCTCACACCTGTTAGAATAGACTAAAGAACATGAACAAGTGTTGGCAAGGATGTGGCGAAAAAGGAACCCTCCTGCGCTGTCGGTAGGAATGCAAACTGGTGCAGCCACTGTGGAAAACGATATGGATATTCCTCAAAAAATTAAAAATAGAATTACCCCATAGTGAAAGTACTAGATTTTAGGCTATTTACCAAAAAGAAAAAAGAAAAAAAAGAAAGAAAAACATGGGGCACCTGGGTGGCTCAGTCGGTTAAGCGTCCAACTTCAGCTCAGGTCACTATCTCATGGTCTGTGAGTTTGAGCCCTGAGTGGGGCTCTGTGCTGACAGCTAGGAACCTGGAGCCTGCTTCACAATCTGTGCCCCCATTCTCTCTCTGCCCCTCCCCTGCTCGTGCTCTGTCTTGCTCCGTCTCTCAAAAATAAATGAATGTTAAATTTTTTTTTTAAATAGAAAAACACTAATTTGAAAGGATATATGCACTTCTCTGTTTACTGCAGCACTATTTACAATGGCTAATATATAAAAGCAGCCCAAGTGTCCATTGATAGATGAATATATAAAGATGTGGTATATATGCACACTAGAAAGTTATGCAGCCATAAAAAAGAATGAAATCTTGCTATTTGTAACAACATGGATACAGCTAGAGAGAAAATACTAAGTGAAATAAATCTGTCAGAGAAATATCATATGGTTTTACTCAAACAAATGAACAAAGGTGGGGGTGGGGGGGTGGGAAGGAGACAAACCAAGAAAATGACTCTTAACATAAAGAACAAACTGATGGTTACCAGAGGGGAGGAGAGTGGGGATGGGTGATATCGGTGATGGGGATTAAAAGTGCACTTATGAAGAGCACTGAATAGAATTGTTGAATCACTATATTACATACCCGAAACTAACATAAAAATTAAAAAAAAAAAAACAATACATATGAGGGCTGCTAGCCATGGTGTGTTCAAACACTGTGGCAAACCAATAAGACAGATTTTAGGTAAAATACTTCCACAAATGACTTATTTAGAAAAATTAACACACAGAGAAGCACATACACACACATACACACACACACACACACACACACACACACACACACACACACACCTTAACCAAATAAGATAGAAACAGAGGCCTTTAGAAAGAAATGAAGAGGGGCGCCTGGGTGGCGCAGTCGGTTAAGCATCCGACTTCAGCCAGGTCACGATCTTGCGGTCCATGAGTTCAAGCCCCGCGTCAGGCTCTGGGCTGATGGCTCAGAGCCTGGAGCCTGTTTCCGATTCTGTGTCTCCCTCTCTCTCTGCCCCTCCCCCGTTCATGCTCTGTCTCTCTCTGTCCCAAAAATAAATAAACGTTGAAAAAAAAAAATTAAAAAAAAAAAAGAAATGAAGAAATTATAATTTCTCTAAGATAGGTATCATGATCTGTATTTTAAATTTTCATAAACTGAACTGCTAACTATAAAGAGATGATTTTGTGACATTAAGGGAAATATTCAGGAAAAGGGCCAGAGTTTATGAAAAAACATCTATTCCCGTGCTAGATGCTGGATATTTATGAATGATATTATACTATGGCAAACAACTCTTTTTTCTTTGCTGTTTTACATATTATTTCCATCTGTCAAACTCTCTGAGGTACTTGAACCCTGAATGGAAGTTCCTTAGTCACATTATAGTTGTTTTATTCATTTAAATCTGTGAAAGTATAAAGTTATAACAAATGACTTAATTAGCTTAAATATTAATCTATTGAAAATATTTGTATTAGTCTAAAATTATCCTCGTCAAATAACAAATAAAGTTATCTTTAATTCATTGTGTGTCCTTCCCATGAAATCTCTCTGTAGTTAGGAATGGAGACAGTAAAACTTTTTTTTGATATAACTATTAGAATAATATTTTAAAACTTCTTGTGACTCAACATAAGCTTGCCTAGTTTGAAGAAAAAAGTTTAGTTAATAGAAAGTATCTTATTAACATTGAAGAGACATTTGTGAACATATTAATGAATTATCAGCTGTTATCTATGATTGTATGAATAACATGTTTTAATTTGCATATTTTGTAGTATACACTTAAGGAGAACTTACAGTATTTTATCCCAATTATTAGTTTGGTAAACTTGTCATAATTATCCTACCACTTGCTCACTTGCTTTTCATCACTGGTCTCAGACGCTGTAATTCCTTAGGTGAAAAAGCTGTCTCTTCAGCAAATGGTGCTGGGAAAACTGAACAACGACATGCAGAAGAATGAACCTGAACCACCTTCTTACAACATACACAAAAATCATCTCAAAATGGATGAAAGATATAAATACAAGGCAGGAAACCATCAAAATCCTAGAGGAGAAAACAAGCAGCAACCCGTTTGATCTCATCCACAGCAACTTCTTACCAGACATGTATCTGGAAGCAAGAGAAATGAAAGCAAAAAAGAACTATTTCAACCTCACCAAGATAAAAAGCTTCTGCACAGTGAAAAAAAACAATCAACCAAACTAAAAGGCAATCAACAGAATGGGAGAAGACATTTGCAAATGGCATATCAGATAAAGGGTTAGTATCCAAAATCTATAAAGAACAAACATATCAAACTCGACACCCAAAAACCGAATAATCCAGTGAAGAAATGGGTAAAAGACACGAACGGACAATTTTCCAAAGAAGACATCCAGATGGCTAACAGACACATGAAAAGATGCTCAACATCACTCATCATCAGGGAAATACAAATCAAAACCACAATGAGATACCACCTCATACCTGTCAGGATGGGTAAAATTAACTCAGAAAATAACAGATGTTGGTGAGGTGAGGAGAAAGGGGACCCTTTTGCAATGCTGGTGGATATCACTGGTGCAGCCACTCTGGAAAACAGTATGGGGTTCCTAAAAAAATTAAAAATAGAACTACCCTACAACCCAGCAATTGCACTGCTGGTATTTATCCAAAGGATACAAAAATGCTGTTTCAGAGGGGCATATGCACCCTAATACTTATAGCAGTACTATCAACAATAGCCAAATTATGCAACAACACAAAAGGCCAATGACTGATGAATGGATAAAGAAGATGTGGTTTATACATACAATGGAATATTACTCGGTGATCAAAAAGAATGAAATCTTGCCATTTACAACAACATGATTGGAATTAGCATGTATTATACTGAGTGAAATAAGTCAATCCAAGAAAAACAAATGTCGTATGATTTCATTCATATGTGGAATGTAAGAAACAAAATAGATAAATATATGGGAAAGAAAGGAAAAATAAGATAAAAAGAGAGGGAGGCAAAGCATAAGACACTCCTAAGTACAGAGAACAAACTGAGGGTTACTACTGGAGGAGTGTGTGTGGGGAGGGAATTGGCTAAATGGGTGATGGGCATTAAGGAGTGTACTTATTCTGTTGAGCACTGGGTGTTTGTGTTGAGCACTGGGTGTTATATGTAAGTGATGAATCACTAAATTTTATTACTGAAACCAATATTATACTATATGTTAAATAACTAGAATTTAAGTAAAGCTTTAAAAAAATAAAACTTTTGATGTATTCTGAAAAAAAAAAACTGAGTCAACATTTTTTTAAAAGTTATTTATATTTGGAGGATTATAATGTGATAATGAAGTTCTTGAGTACACCCCACTTGAATCGTTAGGGAGGACACTAAAAGAGACTCTGCAATGCTTACTGTGTGAAAGATATTCCACTTCAATTTAAGAAGCGACCGTGGTGTGGAAGCATTGTGTTCCTGTTTGTTGCAATATCTAGGATCATCTCTGCTTAGAACGGTACACGTAGTGAGAAATCTATACATAAATGTGGAATCAATTAAGGAAGAATCAAGTAACAGCCCATTATTTTTTTTATTCTTTTCAATGTTTATTTTTGAGAGAGAGAGAGAGCACAAGCAGGGGAGGGGCAGAGAGAAGGAGACACAGAATCTAAAGCAGGTTCCAGGCTTCCCGCTGTCAGCACAGAGCCCAACGCGGGGCTCCAACTCAGAAACTGCGAGATCATGACCTGAACCAAAGTCAGCCACTCAACTGCCTGAGCCACCCAGGTGTCCCAACAGTCCATTTTTGTTTAAAGATCATTTAAGCAATTCTCTATTCACCAAAACATACACTACAGTTCAAGTTGATATTATGTTAAGTCATTTATATTAAACTCTTTGGGGGCACCTGGGTGGCTCAGTACATTGAGGGTCCGACTTTGGCTCAGGTCATGATCTCATAGTCTGTGAGTTCGAGACCCCCTGTGGGGCTCTGTGCCGACAGCTCAGAGCCTGGAGTCTGCTTCAGATTCTGTCTCCCTCTCTCTCTGCCCCTCTCTGGTTCACACTCTGTCTCTCTCTCAAAAATAAAAACATTAAAAAATTAAACTCTTTGGAAATTTACTTAATTCACAAAATTCAACTCCATGAAAAATCAATAATTAGAACTTCATGCAAGATACTATTCAAGTTCTTTTTTTTCAAACAACTCACAACTTATTAGGAGAAAATAAAATGCATGCTACTAAGTATAATTTAAGTGAAATGCCATAAATTCTATAAGAGAAATATGAAAAGCTTTGGCATTTAAAAGTTATTCTATTAAGAAAAATAATAAATCTTCAAAGACTTAATTTTGTGTAATATTGGTTCCTGATAGATGAGTGAAGAAAACAGAAAGTAGTAATGCACAAGACAACAGAAAACTGTAGAGTGTTTTCAGAAGCTGTTTTTCCAACTTCAGAATGACTACAATTTAGTAAACTTACTTTTGGACTAGTGTAAGTGGTTTATTTGAAGGAGCTGAAGCCAGCCATGGATGACTAGTAAGCATGCAATCGCCTGTGAGAGACACTGAAGCAAGAGACAGAGAAGCATTTCAATACATTGGTGGCCTTGTTAATGAAAGCTAATTGATAAGCAGTAATAAAGACGTGAACTCAAACTTTTAAATTTGCAAACAATTGATAAAGGAGGAAAAGCTATTACACACCCTGAAATTTTGAAACTGTATGTAAGGTGTCATTTTTAACAGAATGAGCAAGGAGACTAGGCAAAATATATTTTAGTAAGTAGTTGTTGGATTTAATTTGGCTATGAGTTTAAAGTACTGAGACATGAATTTGACCCTAGGGTACTTTATACACCCTGGATTTCAAACAGACTTTTACTGGAAATGTCAAGTGATATTCAAATACATAGGACTGAATACTATAGCATCTTGTTACTATAAGTTCATTTACTTTATTTCAAGGATTGAATCTTTGGTCAGAATAAAATATGGGTTGATATTTTAAACTTTAAAATGAACCAATTTAATTGCATGTTTAAGTGTTTTGCTAACTTAAACTCTATAAGTACCTATAACTAGTTAAGTACCTATAACTAGTTAAGTACCTATAACTACATAGTTAATATTTAGTAAATTTATACAGACGTATTATTGAAAAGACAATTTTATAAACTAAAAAAGAAAATTGTTTTTAAAAATATTGCCTTAAATGAACAGCTTTTCCTATATTTTGTGTTTATATTCATGTAAACTGTTCTTTCAAAACTCAGCTAAAATTAATCTTCTCACACAGGCTTTCAACAGCCCAGTATAATCTGTCCTGTTATTTCTTTATCTCATATGTAATCACAAAAAGTGACAACAGTGATATCAGTAAATGTTTATTTCCTGAATCACAACTAGATTGTAAACTCCATGAAGACAGAGTATATCTGTTTTGTTTACAAATTTAGTATCAACACCCATCTTGGCATATATTCATAATGAAAATTTATAGATTTCTGAATTAATGAATAAATACCGGTAGACAAACCAGTATAATATAAACCTCACACCCTACTAAGTGATTTATTCATAATATATCTGTTCTTATACTTGAGCATCTTATTTTAAATAATGTTGAAGAGGCACCTGGTTGGTTCAGCCAGTTAAGCATCCGACTCTTGATTTCAGCTCAGGTCATGATCTCATGGTTTGTGAGTGCGAGCCTCACATCAGGCTCTGTGTTGACAGCATGGAGGCTGCTTGAGATTCTTTCTCTCCCTCTCTCTCTGCCCTCCTCCGCTTGCTTTCTCTCTCTCAAAGATAAATAAACTTAAAAAAAAGGAATCGTAAGTATGTGTGTTGAACTTGTAGAACTGTATCACTATGTTTATCTCATATATTATAGCTTAATATTACTTTTAATAATTGCTTGAAACTCTCAAGATCTGAATACTCCATTCTCAAGCTTCTCTTATCTAATGACTACATCTTCATTTCCATTTGAATTTTTTTTCCATTTACTATTATGTACCTTTAAATTGGCCCAGCCATATTTTAAGTGGTTCTAGGATGTGCCGATCATATGGAAGACCAGAAGCTTTGTTTGTGACTATTTGAGTTTTTATAATTAATTTGAATGAGTATGGTTTGTTCACGGAATCATTAGAGAATCATAGTATTATTGAAAGCCAGATGGCAGCCCAATTTACATGCCTAACAGGCATAAAATAATTTTCTAGTGAAAACATTTAAAAAATGGTTTGGGTTCCCCCTCAATAATTAATTATCAATTCAAATAATCTTGCTTACTTTTTTTCTTACTTTACATCAGGAAAGTATATTGCTATCTGAAGTTCTGTTTGAATACTTTGGCATACTGTTGATCTCTTTAGCAAGTGAACTTATTTATTAATCACACTGTTAAGGCCTAAATAGAAATACATCTCGGGGCGCCTGGGTGGCGCAGTCGGTTAAGCCTCCGACTTCAGCCAGGTCACGATCTCGCGGTCTGTGAGTTCGAGCCCCGCGTCGGGCTCTGGGCTGATGGCTCAGAGCCTGGAGCCTGTTTCCGATTCTGTATCTCCCTCTCTCTCTGCCCCTGCCCCGTTCATGCTCTGTCTCTGTCCGAAAAATAAATAAACGTTGAAAAAAAAATTAAAAAAAAAAAAGAAATACATCTCAATCTTATTGCTTAGAAAATAGCAATCCTGATGATGTTTATCAACAAAATTATCTCTCTTATTTTACTTTGGCCATTTATCTCCTTATTTCATTTATAAAAGGTCATTTTATAATTGGTTATTGTTCAGTATCTCAGGAGAACTATATTATTGAACTTTATTTTTATTGTGCATTTCTTTAAATATGCATTTTTGCTCTACATGAGCAAAATACCAAATGTTCCAATTATGATACCAACTGAATTCTAAGATTAGTTTAATTTAGAGTGTACGAATTTGGCTAAATTGTAGGGATGTCTTTTTTTAACAATATAACATACTGAAGAAAACACATTCTTAGAACATTATCTATGGTGTTATAGATACAACCTGAGAAACTTTATATAATTGCTTAAGAAAAAAAAAACAAAAACAAAAACAACAATAACTTTAAAATACCACTCAGTACTAAAAAGGAATAAACTATTTTTCATAGCGAACCTTGGATAAATATCAAAATAATTATACTGAGTGAAAGAATCCACATAATAAAGAGTACTTACTGCATGGATTCATTTATATAAAACTCTAGAAAATCCAAACTTATCTATAGTATTAAAAAAAAAAAAACACATATCAGTAATTGCCTGAGGACCACAATGAGATATCACCTCAAACCTTACTACTCTGGCAATAGATTTCTTTATAAAGGAATCTAGATAAGAGAGAGTGGAAAGTGATACCTATTTATGGCTCTACTTTTTTGAAGAGACCAAGGTTCACCAATAGTATAAGAGATGTTTTAATACATCTGACTATACATATCCCAGTATTACTTTTAACACACAATTGGTATCATTTTCCTTTCTTGTTCTCATAAGAAAGCTTTGAAGAAAATACACAATGGTATTATAGAGATATTCTTGAAAAGGTAAATACAAATCAAAGAGTCAAGAAAGAGCTTAATTTTAGTCACTTTTCCTGAAGGCATAAAGAATATAAATATTAAACTAATAAAGTCAATAGCTATATGTTCTTTCTCATATATGGCATTGATGTATTTACTGCCTACATCGATATGATAAAGCCTTACTGCATTCTGTAAGAGAACACATATATCAAGACAGGAACTAAAGCTACAATAAAATTACATTTATTCATTCATGTAAGAATTCTATGGAATATGGAAAAAGATGCCTGGGTGAGGGTCACTTTAGATACTGTCTTCAAATAATGTGTGGATAGCACGTTGTCTGGTGAATAACTCAAACCCTGTAAAATTTTATTTAAAATGCCTAAATGAAGGAAATGGAAACCAAGAGGACAGGAAAGCACAGGAACACTGCCCTTACCTGGATAATTTCTCAAAGTCTCTATTGGACAACTAATCCATACCCAAGGATCTAACAGAATAAAGGAAGTATAATAAAACTTGTTAGAATAATAAATTGTTAGCAAAACTTCGGAGTTTTTAAAATATACATGTAAATGGGTAGTTTATTTGAGGTAGTAAAATAGTTAAACTGACTAAAATGCTGCAGCAATATGGAAATAAAGAAAAGAAAATGCAAATCCTTCTGGAACACTACCTTTAACAGATTTTAAGGTTTGCAATATGATTAGTTAATCCAGATATTTAAAAAGATCTGTTATCATATGGTTTTGTGTCTTTTTTAAGGTACCGTACTTTGAAGTCTTCTAAAACATACACATACATTTATGAATCCAGTTGAAGGTTCTGTGTTCATCTTTCCATAATTAAGAATATTTTGTATGCCTCAGGTACAAAATAAATACTAGGAAGGATGACATCCAGGTGAGATACAGCTTTATTGGAGACCTCTGACCAATTTCTGTAGGTCCTTCCTCAGACATATGGCAGTGAAGGATGGGATATTGCAAGTGAAAGATAAACTGCCAGATTTCTCAACAGAAATAATCTAAAAATGTATTTTCTAGTGAACAGTACTGAGTAAGTCCTTCCTAGAGCCAAAATAATGCTGTGTTACTTTCATATTTCTTGGTGAATATATAACTGACATTTGTGACAAGGTTGCTTTTGTTATAGCTAGAAACCTGCATCTTCAATGTTACCATTTCATATTTATATGATTAATGGTCAAACTGCAAGATTCAGAAGACAATTTAACAGTCTACTTTGTCACAAAAACATTCATTTGAAAGCATTCTTACTTTTTTAAACAAAGATGACAAGCCTCTCTTTTAACAGATTGACAGCAACAAAAAAAATGGAAAGCTTACTCAGATCTCACCTCAAATGTGTGTATTATTTTGCAATACCCAAATTTGCTGAACTGTGCTTTATTAATATGTCCCTCAGTGAAGTTCTTCACCTTTTGACCATGGTGCCATGCAGCTGTCACATTGTTCCAATAAAACTGCACATAAACTTTCAACCAATAATATGTAAATAATGTAGGAATTTTATGACTTCGCATTCTGCGTGTAATATACATAGTTATATTATTCCCTTTAGAATTGGGAATAATTGGGGAATATTTATAATTATTTTTCTCTTATGATATGTATAAATGATGGCTAACTTATACTTTTCCTGTTTATACTGAACTAATGAAAAATTCATTTGGTACAGCCAGAATGTCCCTCAGATTTATTCTACATAGACAGTAAATAGTACCATTTACAAGTCAAACTTCAAAGCTACTGATTCATATAGTCATCAAGTTACATTTATCGTTCATTAATCAACTGAACTGAAACTGAGGTTTACTGTTATAAATATTCAGAAAATTTAATCTAAATTTATGAGTAAGAATCAATTATTACCTCCAGAAACAGATGGTCTCCAATATCCTTTTAAATGGCTATGTCACCTCTGCCACGTTAATGTCTAAACCTCAATTGTCTTCATCAATAAAATGGAATTAATATTTTCTTAAATAATTTTTGTGGGAATTCAAATAAGTAACCTACACAAAATAATAGCGTATTTCCTCACACACAGAAGGAATTCTTATAATTTAGCTAATTATATTGAGCTATCATCTCAGATTTAGACCCATATAGACTTTTTATCTGCTTGTTGTTTGTTTTCTATTTTTTTAAGTCTTAGTGAATCCTGAATTTGTATTTTTAAAAAAAAAAATATTATCACTATGCCTTCATAAAATAGAGATCATGAGTCTTTTTTCTCTCATGTCATATTTTCCTATACACACACTCACTGAATAAGTATTTATTTAGTATCTATTTCCTTATATTGTCATTCTGTGTCTTCCAGCTCTTTTCTGACTTTAAGTTTTGGTGTTTTACCTACAGGGAGGTAAGTGCTTGTTATGTTGATGTGTACACGCCTTCGTAAAACATAATGAAAAATTATATTGTAAGTAAAAACTATACGTATAATCTTTAAAGACTGGTATATTCCTTGAT
Organism: Leopardus geoffroyi; assembly: GCF_018350155.1. Taxonomy (NCBI): domain Eukaryota; kingdom Metazoa; phylum Chordata; class Mammalia; order Carnivora; family Felidae; genus Leopardus; species Leopardus geoffroyi. The sequence continues at coordinate 106,038,325 of NC_059327.1, read as the reverse complement.
TGTGCCATGTTGAGAACAGCTAATGGGTCTAAATATTAGGCAGGTTTTCCTGGTGGTATCATTGCTTCACATGATGTCTTTTGTTCACGTAGAAGTGTGAAATTTTTAAACATTCTTGCTTAAAAATTTAGGCTTGTAACAAAGACATGAAGGTAATATAACTCCTAAGAGAATTCATGAAAACAGCAAGGCAAGCTCCTTAAGCATTATTTATAAACATATCATGAAAGGGTGGAGGCTGGGCATGTGGCAGAGTAGGTGGACCCTAATCTCACCTCATCCTGTGTATAAAACTAAGTAACACTCACATCAGCATAAATAACCCATAAAGCAATCTGAAGACTGGTAGAACAAACCCTACAACTAAAGGTAGAGAAGAGGCCATTTCTAAGAAGGTAAGAAAGGCAAAGATTCAGGTTGGGAGTAAAATGGAGTATAGCCTTCTGCAGTAGAGAAGGGAACAGTAGCATGGAGACGGAGAAAAACTATCAAACTGGGGAGCCTGTGTGGGGAAAACAAACCCCCTTATATATGGCATTGAAACCAAGAGGGGCCAAATCTCTTGAGTTCTTACAAGGAGCAGGATCTAAAGCCTGGAATTTAAAAAATCTGTGGACTCAAGGCTGGGAGAGCCCAGAAGGCATTAGGAAGCAGAGTCCCTGCCCTTAAAGAGACAGTAGGATAAACAGCCATCTGAGCTACAGGTGGAAGCAACAGTTTGAAAAACCTGAGAGGCAGATGGGAGGGAGTTATTTACTCATCTCAGAACATGGCTTAGAGAGGCAGGGATCATGGAGACACGACTCCAGGAACAAAGGACCTGGCAGGTGCCATTTCCCTGCCCTGACCCCAGCATGAGCACAAGGCCACCTGTGGGAACAAGCATGCCACTGACACTTGCCCCATGCTTTGGCAGATATGCCCTTCCCAGTCACATATACCTCAGCCTCAGCAATGTAGGGCCCCTCCCCCAAAAGAGCACCAAAAACTCCACCAATATGTCTCTCTGCCTACATATTTTGTGGGACCTCAGTTCCAGTGGCATCAGTGCCTACATGTCTCATTTTGCAGATAGACTAGCACATACCTTGTGAAAATGTCCAGGGACAAGCGCTGCCCACAATAGGCAAAGAGAGCCTCTGAAGACAAATAGACTGAAGAATAGAGGGCAGGAATCAATAGCAGGGCATAGGCAACACGCGTAGGAGACACTCCCTGAAGAGCCAGGTCCTGGGGCAGGCTTCCCTGCACTGCAGGACATTACAGAACCTCTTCTTCATAAGGCCATTACCTTCAAGAACAAGAGACAGACCGACTTTCCTAACCCAGAGAAAGACACACAGACAGTGAGACAAATGAGGAGAGAACAGAAAGTCCAAAAAGAAAGAATAGGACCAAACCATAGTAAGAGACCTAAGCAAAATGGATTTAAGTGAAATGACTGATGGTGATTTTTTTTCAGAGTTCCAGTATGTATCATACATGTCTATTCAAAGTAGTGATCATAAAGGTACTCATTGGCCTTGAGAAAAGAGTGGAGGGCATCAATGAGACCTTAACAAAGTGATAAAACAAGAACCAATCAGAGATGAAGAATACAATGAGTGAAATTAAAAATATACTTGACAGAATAAATAGCAGACCAGATGATTCAGAGAGAACAAATTAATGACCTGGAAGACAGAGTAATGGAAAGTAATCAAGATGAAAAAAATGAGAGGAAGAAAAAAAAATGTATGCAAACTGAGTATAGTCTTAGGCAACTCAGTGACTCCATCAAGCATAAAAACATTTGCATTATAAGGATCCCAGAAGAAGAGAGAAAAGAGGGCAGAAAGTTTATTTGAAGAAATAATACCTGACAACTTTCCTAATCTGGGAAGGAAACAGATATCCATATTCCAGAGGCACAGAGATTCCCCCCACTTCTAAAAATAGACCCAAGTAGGTCCACACAAAGACACATAGTAATTAAAATGGCAAAAATACATATACTAGCAAGTCCAATATCATAATAGGAAATTTTTTTAGACATCTTTCTCAGTAAATGAAGAAACAAGCACAATAAAAGTAAATAAATGTTTTGTTCAAACAAACTGAATTAACTACAATAAGCAATTACAAAATTTGATTCATCAATATCTACAAAATCTAGTGCCAAAAAATAAATTTGAAATATTTTTAAAGTCCACCAAATATTGGACCATTAGGTTCTTTTAACAAATATCAAAAATTTTAAATCACATAGAGTATGTTTTTGAACCACTGGGGAATACATTTATAAATCAATGAGATAACCATAGATTTTCTAAATGTTTAGAAATAATCAGAATATTGCTACTTAAGTTGCATATTTCTGATTAACCATGGGTCAAAAAAAATCAAGTTGGGAGTTAAAAGTATTTTAAATTTAACGGTAATAAAAATGTGATTTTAAAGTTGGGGTGCCTGGGTGGCTCAGTCGGTTGAGTGTCCGACTTCGGCTAAGGTCTTGATCTCACCATTTGTGAGTTTGAGCCCCACTTCAGGCTCTGTGTGGACAGCTCAGAGCCTGGAGCCTGCTTTGGATTCTGTGTCTCCCCCTCTCTCTGCCTCTCTGCCCCTTCCCCACCTCTCTCAAAAATAAACACTAAAAATTAAAAAAAATAAAGTTTATGAAGATAAATCTGTGTCTAGACTTATGCAAATAAAGAAAAGCTGAAAAACAGTGAGTTAAGGATCTTGCAACTAAATAGGCACATAAGTAAATTAAACCCAGAGAATTAGAAGAAACTGAATAAGGTAAGAGAAAAACATAATGATATAGGAGAAAATAAAAAAATGGAGAGGATCAACAGTGAAAAGTTGTTTTTCAGAAGACTAATTAATTTGATAAATGCCAATCTAGAAGAGAGGGTTCATATATTCAATACCAGAAATAAAAGAGGTAGCACCACAGCAAAAATAAAGGAAATTAAAAGGGTAGTACAAAGAGAATATTATGATCAATATTTTCCCAATAAATTTAAAGAATTAGAAAAAATGATAAGAAAACAATTCCATTTACAGCTGCACCATAAAGAATAAAATACTTAGGAATATATTTAACCAAGGAGATGGAACAACCTATAACCTGAATACTATAAAACACTGATGAAAGAAATTAAAGATGATGCAAGCAAGTGGAAAGATATACCATGTTTTTCTTTGGAAGAATTAACATCTTTAAAATTCCCATACTATTCAAAGTGCTCTATAGCTACAATGTGATCTCTATCAAAATACTAAGTGTATTTTCGCAGAACTAGAATAATCCTAAAATGTGTATGGAACCCCCAAAACCCAAGTAGCCAAACAATCTTGAGAAAAAAGAACAAAGGTGGGAGTATCACAATTTCAGATTTCAAAATATACTACAAAGCAGCAGTAATCAAAACAGGAACTGGAACAAAAATATACACAGATGGAATTAGAGAGAAAGCACAGAAATGAACCTATGCATATGGTCAATCAATCTATAATAAAGGAGGCCAGAATATACAATGGGGAAAAGACAGGCTTTTCAATAAATGGTACTGGGAAAATTGGACTGCTTTATTATGCCATACACAAACATAATGGATTCAAAATGGATTCAACACCGAAATGTGAGACCTGAAACCATAAAACTCTAAAAGAAAATGTAATCAATAATCTCTGGGACATCAGCCTTAGCAACATATTTATAGAAATGTCTCCTCAGGTAAGGGAAACAAAAGCAAAATAAACTATAGGGACTACACCAAAATAAAAAGCTTTTTCACTGCAAATAAAACTATCAACAAAACAAAAAGTCAATGTACTGAATGGAAAAGATAGTTGCAAATGATATATTCAATATAAGTTAATATTTAAAACCTATAAGTAACTTACACATCTCAACAACAACAACAACAAAAAACTTGATTTAGAAAATAAGCAGAAGAGGGGCACCGGGGTGGCTCAGCAGGTTGAGTGGCCGACTTCTGCACAGGTCATGATCTCACAGTTGTGTGTGCCAGTGGAGTGCTACCTGCTACATCTGGCTCTGTGCTGACAGCTCAGAGCCTGGAGCCTGCCTTCGGATTCTGCATCTCCTCTCTCTCTGTCCCTCCCCTGCGTGTGCTCTGTCTCTTTCTCTCAAAAATAAACATAAAAAAAAAAGAAAAACTTTTAAAAAAAGAAAATAAGCAAAAGATCTGAATACTTTTTTCCCCAAAGAATACATAAGATGGCCAAAAGACAAATGAAAAAATGCTCTACATTGCTAATCATGAGGGAAATGCAAAGCAAAACAGAAATATTACCTAACACTATTCAGAATAGCAAATAAATAAATAAATAAATAAATAATAAAGTAAATGTAAATAAATAATGTAAATGTAAATGGGAATGTAAATTGCTGCAGCTACTGTGGAAAACAGTATGGAGGTTCCTCAAAAAAATTAAAAATAGAATTATCATATGATCTAGTAATTCCACTACTGGATATTTACCCTAGGAAACACAAGCACTAATTCGAAAAGAGGCATGAACCCTTGTGTTCATTACAGCATTATTTACCATAGCCAAGATATGGAACTGTCTTAATGGATGAGTAAAGAAGCGGTATGTATGTATGCATACACACACACACACACACACACACACACACACACACACACTGGAATATTACTCAGCCATTAAAAAAAAAAAGATCTTGCTATTTGTGACAACATGAATGCACCTAGAGGGTATTATGCTAGGAAGAATAGGTCAAAGAAAGACAATTGCTATATAATTTCATATATTTGGAATCTTGAAAAAAAATAACAAATGAACAAACAAAAAACTAAAAGAGACTCTTAAATAAGAGAACAAATACAGAGATGGTTTCCAGAAGGGAGGTGGGTGGGGAAAATGGCTGAAATAGGTGAAGGGCATTATGAATTATAAACTTAAAATTATAAAATAAGTCATAGAGATAAAAAGTACAGCATAGGGAACACAGTCAATAATATTTTAATGTTATATGATGACAGATGGTGACTAAACTTATGAAAATTGAGTAATGTATAGAATTGTTGAATCTATAAATTACACACCTGAAATAAATATATCATTGTATGTCAACTACACTTCAATTTTAAAAAATTGAAAAATTTTTAGAAAATACAAACTTTCATTGATCTGTGTGTAATAATTATAGACTTTTCATAAATAAAAGATGTAATCATGTCGTACATAGATGTGATGATCACATATAGAAAATTAAAAATAAACTGCAAAGCTATTATATTTATAAACCATATATAATTATAAATAAATTTAGGCAAATTTTTAAATAAAATGTTAACATTCAAATTTAATTGTATAGTATAGAAAAGAAAATCCATTTAGAAAAAATAAGAGATAACATCCATTGTAGGATCAAAAATTTAAATGCCAAGAAATAAATCTAACAATGACTAAGCAAATCCTCTACATACAAAAGTATAATTATTGAGAAAATTTAAAGATAATCTAAATAAACAGAGTGATATCCTAGGATGGAGATCACCAAAAAAGTAACTGCAGAGAGAGAGACAGCCCTGGGATATGTCGATATTTAGAGGCCATGGAGAAGAGATTATTAAGTGATACTGAGAAGGAGAGCTTGAGAGAGAAGACAAAATCAGGGTAAATGTGATGGTATGTAAGCTAACCAAAGCAAGTATTTTAATGGCAACAGCTTAATCATCTGAATCAAAAGAAGCAGACAAATCCAGTGCAATCAATAGGGTGCATTCACCATTGGTAACCTTGATAAAAGCAATTAGATGATATATGTCTAAGAAAGAATGACATAAAATAAATCAAAGACAGCATAAACAACTCTTCCAAGAAGGAGTTTCAGCCCCCAAGGTTAACACTGTTAGAGTCTTTCCCTCCCACTCTATACTGGGAAGAAAGTTCTGGTAAGGCCAAAAAAAAAAAAAAGGATAACATTTAAGAGAAAATTGGAAATTGCTAAAGCAACATCCCAGAGAAATTTAATTTTGATTGATGTCTACATTGAAATAGTAAACTCAATAACTCACTAACATGATATACTGTGAAAATACTATGCATTTGTTGATGAATATAAATAGATATCAAAAGGCATGATCTCTTTCCAGATGAATGCATTTTTAAAAATACTGTTTATACAATAGTATTATCTTTAATTCCTTAAAGAAAAAGAATATAATGGAATTTTGTCTTCTTGTTGTTGTGCTTCAGGTTAGATTTGCTTCATTCCCTTATTAATTAAACATTTAATATTATTTGAATATTAATTGGCCATTTAATATTAAATGGTCACTTACTATCTGGACATTTTAATTTCTTTGATTTTATTTCTAACACTGTTTTATATTCATTGACTTTTTTATCTGTACTTTATCATACCCTATCAAAAACACTACCTAAATTCTTTTTTTAATGTTTATTTATTTTTGAGAAAGAGAGAGAAAGAGTGAGAGAGTGGCAGAGAGAGAGGGAGACAGAGGATCTGAAGCAGGCTCTGCTCTGAGAGCGGAGCCTGATGTGAGACTCGAAGCCATGAACCGTGAGATCATGACTTGAGCCCAGGTTAGACGCTTAACTGGTGGAGCCACTCAGGAACCCCACTATCTAAATTCTTAAATACTATTTACTTATATTCATTTAAAAATGTTATTTTTATTTTTATTTTGCAACTTAAAGCCTAAAGAGGAATGGATTTTACTTTTTTATTTATTTTGTGGATATGTTAATAAAGTAGAAAATATTTAGAATTGTTCTTAACCATTTTATAATCCTCTATTATTTCTTCACTGGTTTGAACTTTCTACCTCTCTTTAATACCTTTGTGTATATGATATTTGAATCTGGTAAGTTTTTAAAAAAATATCTATTTCCCTTTCCATCTCAACATTTCTAATACATGGATTTCTTTAACTGGTTTTGTATATTTTAATGATTTCATCAATTCAGTTTGAGAAGTCCTTGTATACAAAATAAAGTAACATAGAATTCTATTGAGAAAATAAATATTGGATTATTTTCTCTGACCACATTTTTTTGAAGTAATCCAATAAGCTTATTCTTACAATATTGGTTGTCCTTTTCAGTTTAGCAACACTTCAGTCTCTAAAAGATAGTCATAACATCAGTACTGTTGCTTGAAATTGATCATAGCAATGGTCTACAAGAGTGTAATGTTTGACTTGAAATGCTGCTCAGAGACCAAAATGTTCTTTCAATCTGTAATAGTTTGTGAGAGTTTGAGGACACAAACCATAGCATATTAACTCTGCTAGACAGTGTAAACAATAGGGAGGCAAAAGAAGTTTATTCTTTTAGAGAAAAAAAAAATAGAAGAGATAAAGTAGAAAGACAAAAAACCTGCACCATTTGTTTTTTCCTTTGACTTTTCACAAATACTTTTTCCTTTTGGTTATTTTATTAATGTGATCATAGGAATGTTCTCTTACTCTGGAATTTCAAAATGGACACTATCTGCCAAATTAAAAAAATAAAATAAAATCACTCAATTTGATGCCATTTCCAAAGCAGAAAATGTGTTAATTGAAACACCATCTACATTTATTATGTACTGATGAGGTCAAGTTTAGTATTTACTTTTTTGGTTTTTATATACTTATTATCATTTAATATTGAAATGAGTATAAAAGAACATTGGTTCCATAAGAAAGTCTTATTTTCAGTTTCAGTGGCTCAAGTTGAAATGTATGACATAAAATAGGTGCTAGAATTCACTAATCTTTAATCAAAACAAAACAGTATATACATATGAAGTTCTGATAGGCAATAAATATACTTTAAAGCAATTAGAGAAAAAGACAACTCAAAGAGATAAAAAGGGAGAGGTATAAGATTCTCACTTGGTAATCTTTTATATATATTAAACCCACTTCACAGCACAACAAAATTGAAAGTAATCACTTTCAATATATATTTATATTTTTTTATATTTTAAAAACCCTCAACTATTGCACATATTTTTGACATAAATTTCAAAGAAATTTTATGTTTTCCTGTAAAATACATAATGCAATTAAATTAAATGCTGCTGAAGCGAGCACTATGTAACATAATTAAAGAGTTATATTTTATCAGCAATATATGAAGTTACATTAGATGCAGTAATTGTGTCAAATAATATCAATTTTGCCCATGAAATTAATACACTTTATTTATTTTTCCAAAGTACATGGAATTTTCAGGTACTCTAAAAGTTGTGTTGGGACACCTGGGTGGCTCAGTCAGTTAAGCGTCTGACTCTTGGCTTCTGCTCAGGTCATGATTTCATGGATTCGTGAGTTCAAGCCCCATTTCAGGCTCCAAGCTGACAGTGCAGAGCCTGCTTTGGATCCTCTGTCTCCCTCTCTCTCTGCCGGGCCCGACTGACGCTCTGTCTCTCGTAAATAAACTTAAAAAAAATTTTAAAAGCTATGTTATACTTCGTAAAATTACGACTGTGATTTTGTGCCAGTGTTTAGTACCTTCTTTTTTGACGGTTTTTTAAAAGTTTATTTCTTTATTTCTGAGAGAGAAAGCTAGAGAGAGTGGTGGGTAGGGGCAGAGAGAGGAGAGAGAATCCTAAGCAAGTTCTAGAAGTGCCATCAGCACAGAGCCTGATGCAGGGCTGGATTCCACCAGTGAGACTGTGACAGGAGCTGAAATCCAAAGTCAGATGCTTCACTGACCAAGCCACGCGGTATCCCCAATGTTTAGCACTTTCTAATTACATTTTATAGTGTATATTTCTTTCACACATTATTTAGTCAGTATTCAAGGGAATTTGGAAAAAGGTCAGATGAACTTAAATAATGTCAATGTCAATTCTAGCTAAACCCCCCATATTTATGACCTCAAAAATGAAATAAGTAATACATTTTACTTTGCAGTTTGCTTTGGAATATGGGGTTATTGTGTGTGTGTGTGTGGTATGTGTGGTGTGTGTGTGTGTGTGTGTGTGTGTGTGTGTGTGTGTGTGTCTGTTGGAATTCAAATATATTTGATTCATATTAAAATGATGCTACAAGCCCCACAGAAGTGAAAAGTGACTGTGTTTGAAAAAGACTCTGCCTGGAGAAATAATGAGAGTGTGCAGAATGGAATCCAGCAAACTTCCCTTGCTTTAACACTTAAAATATATTTGTCTAGTTTTATAACTAAAGATGTTGTATATTTTTACATCTCAGAGACGAGAATATTTCTTAAAAATATTTTAAAAAATTGGATCAGCAACGTTTCTTTGTAGTTTGTTTACATATCTCACACACACACACACACACACACACACACCTCTCAACGTCAGAGATTATATATGTTTTAATTACCCAACCCTCAAAAGTGTTATCCAAACTAAAATAGAAAGTTCAATTTGTTGGGCTAATAACTAAATAACAGAATTTAAAAAAACAAAGCCTTTAGAGTCTACATAGAAGATAATATGGTGATTACTTTCAATTTTGTTCTGCTCTGAAGTGGGTTTAATATCATGTAATAAGGTTTAATCTTAAATAGAATGTGTTTTGTGGGCAGTGAATTACCTGGAAAGCATTTTGAGTTACCAGTAACTTACAGCATTTTGCCTTCAATGAAAATTTATTTTTCTTCATTGTGAGAGGTTGTAATTAATTGAAATTAGCACCTTCAGGATATAGAAGTATAAACACAAGCTGGGGGAGCTTGGGAAGATGATAGAGTAGGAGGACCCTAAATTCATCTGGTCCCACATTTTCAACTAGATATCATCCACATCCAAGTCAGTAAACCAGAGAGCCATCTGAAGACTGGCAACAGAAACCACAACTAGAGAAGAATCTGCATCTGAAAGGTTAGGAAGGTCAGTAAGGCAAAGGGGTTCTGAGGGCGGGAGGGAGGGAGCTGTGCTTGCAGAGACAGCAGAGAAATGGGCCTTCACACCAGGGTGCTCACATGGGAAAGACTAACCCCCATAGTGTTTGGCTTTCAAAACCAGAGGAGCTGAATTCTGTAAGTTTATAAAACCAGTGGGGCTTGGAACCCAGAGCTTTAAAAGTCAGCTGACTCAGCACTAGGTGAGCTGGGAGGGCAAGTGATATCTGGATTCCTTAGAGAGACAACAGCTTTCATGGAGAGGCAACATAAAAACTTCAGTTTACCTGAAACTGAGGGCAAATAGAAGACAGATATGTTCATACTGATTCCAGAGCATGTTGCCTGACTTCTCTGAAAATGACCTGGCAGGTGTGATTTTCCTCCCCTGCCCCCCAGCATAAATACAGAGACACCTGTAGAAGGTGGGGCTACACAGATTGTTGCTACCTAACACACTAGCAGTGTGCCATGTTAATGAGTTTTCCCAAGGAATCATCCACTCCAAGCCTGCTGATCTCAGCCCCAGGCTCAGGGCAAATTTTTTCAAAGCGATGCAGGCACCCTGCCCAATGGCCTAGTACATAGCTACCACCACACTCCAGGCACATTTACTGCGCCTTGACCAGGCATGTGCCCACAGCCACTGTCATGCACCTTGCCCAGCCACCATCATGTGCTGCACCAAGCCATGGGCCACCAGGTGTCATGGCACACCTGCCCAGCCAGGCACCCATAGATGCAGTTGTGCATGCTGCTCATCCACATGCTCTCAGCCACTGTTGGGAGCTGTACCTAGCCTCGTGTCCCCAGTAACCCTGATGTGCAGCCCCCAGCTGCCACAGTATTTCAGGTGATCTAACATAGGACTAGTGGCCCAGCACAAATTTTACTCATCACCACCCAGCTCCCAAGCTCCACAGCAGGCACATCCCCCATCCCCTCCCAGAACTGGCCTGCATGGGTACCACTAATACTACAGAAAGCAAGTACAGCAAACAAAAGGCAGAGTCAGTGCAGACAACTGCCCTGAAAGAAAAATTGACTCAGACACAGCAGCAGGGTATAAGCAACACACAGTAGATACTTTTCTGAATGGCCAGGTTCTGGTAAACTTCCAAAATCATTCTATGAAGCTAGCACTACCTTGATTCCAAAATCAGACAAAGACCCCACTAAAAAGGAGAACTATAGACCAATTACCCTGATGAACATGGATGCAAAAATCCTCAACAAGATACTAGCCAACTGGATACAACAGTACATTAAAAGAATTATTTACCACAAACAAGTGGGATTTATATCTGGGATGCAGGGATGGTTCAATATCAGCAAAATAATCAATGTGATACATCACATCAATAAAAGAAAGGACAAGAACCACATGACCCTCTCAATAGATGTAGAGAAAGCATTTGACAAAATGTAGCATCCCTTCATGATAAAAACCCTCAAGATAGAAGGAATAGAAGGATCATACCGCAAGATCATAAAATTCATATATGAAGGACCCATTGCTAATATCCTCAATAGGGAAAAACTGAGAGCTTTCCCTTTAATGTCAGGGAACATGACACGGATGTCCACTCTCGCCACTGTTATTCAACATGGTATTAGAAGTCTTAGCCTCAGCAATCAAACACAAAGGAATAAAAGGCATCCAAAATGGCCAGGAGGAAGTCAAACTTTCACTCTCTGCAGATGATATGATACTCTATATGGAAAACTCAAAAGATTCCACCAAAAAACTGATAGAACTGATCCATGAATTCAGCAAAGTCATGGAATATAAAATCAATGCACAGAAATCAGTTGCATTCCTAGACACCAATAATGAAGCAACAGAAAGAGAAATCAAGGAATCGATCCCATTTACAGTTGTACAAAAAACTATAAAATACCTAAGAATAAACCCAACCAAAGAGGTGAAAACCTATACACTGAAAACTATAGAAAGCTTATGAAAGAAATTGAGGACACACAAAAAATGGAAAAATATTCCATGCTTCTGGATTGGAAGAACAAATATTGTTAAAATGTAGATACTACCCAAAGCAATATACATATTAATGCAATCCTTATCAAAATAACACCAGCATTCTTCACAGAACTGGAACAAACAATCCTAAAATTTTTATGGAACCAGAAAAGACCCCAAATAGCCAAAGCAATCTTGAAAAAGAAAACCAAAGCTGGAGGCATCACAATCCTGGACTTCAAGCTGTATTACAAAGCTGAAATCATCAAGACAGTATGGTACTGGCACAAAAACAGACACTCAGATCAATGGAACAGAAAAGAGAACCCAGAAATGGACCCATAAATGTAGAGCCAACTAATCTTTGACAAAGCAGGGAAGAATATCCAATGAATAAAAACATTCTCTTCAGGAAGTTGTGCTGGGAAAACTGGACAGCAATATGAAGAAAAATGAACCTGGACGACTTTCTTACAACATACACAAAAATAAACTCAAAATGAATGAAAGATAGGGGCACCTGGGTGGCTCAGTCAGTTAAGCATCCCACTTAGGCTCAGGTCATGATCTCGTGGTCCATGGGTTTGAGCCCCATGTTGGGCTCCATGCTGACAGCTCAGAGCCTGGAGCCTGCTTAGGATTCTATGTTTCCCTCTCTCTCTGCCTCACCTTCTCTCTCTCTCTCCCTCCCTCCCTCCCCTCCACCTCTTAAAAATAAATAAACATTAATCTTTTTTTTAAAGTTGGTGAAACACCTAAATGTAAGACAGGAAGCCATCAAAATCCTTGAGGAGAAAGCAGGCAAAACCTTCTTTGACCTCGGACACAGCAACTTCTTACTCAACACATCTCTGGAGGCAAGGGAAACAAAAGCAAAAATAAACTACTGGGACCTCATAAAAATAAAAACTTCTGCACAATAAAGGAAACAACCTGAAAAACTAAAAGGCAACCAATGGAATGGGAGAAGATATTTGCAAATGACACATCAGATAAAGGGTTAGTATCCAAAATCTATAAAGATTTTATCAGACTCAACATCCAACAAATAACCCAGTGAAGAAATGGACAAAAGACATGAATAGACACTTCTCCAAAGAAGACATCCAGATGGCTAGCAGACACATGAAAAGATGCTCAACATCACTCTTCATCAGGGAAATACAAATCAAAACCAAAATGAGACACCACCTCTCACCTGTCACAATGGCTAACATTAACAATTCAGCCATCAACAGATGTTGGCGAGGATGCAGAGAAAGAGGATCTCTTTTGCATTGCTGGTGGGAATGAAAACTGGTGCAGCCACTCTGGAAAACAGTATGGAAGTTTCTCAAAAAATTAAAAGTAGAAATACCCTACAATCCAGCAATTGCACCTAGATATTTATCCAAGGGATACAGGTGTGGTGTTTCAAAGGGCACATGCACCCGAATGTTTATAGCAGCACTATCAACATTAGCCAGAGTATGGAAAGAGCTCAAATGTCCATTGGTGCATTAATGGATAAAGATGTGGTGTATGTATATGTGTGCATACATACATACATACATGGGCAATCAAAAAGAATGAAATCTTGCCATTTGCAGCTATGTGGATAGAACTAGAGGGTATTATGTTAAGTGAAATTAGTCAGTCAGAGAAAGACAAATATCATTGGACTTCACTCAAATGAGGACTTGAAGATACAAAACAGATGAACATAAAGGAAGGGAAGCAAAAATAATATAAAAACAGGGAGGGGGACAAAATATAAGAGACTCTTAAACATAGAGAACAAACAGAGGGTTGCTGGAGGGGTTGTGGGAGGGGAGATTGGCTAAATGGGTAAGAGGCATTAAGGAATCTACTCCTGAAATCATTGTTGCACTAGATGCTAACTTGGATATAAATTTATAAATATAAATTGGATATTGGGTGGGAATATATATATATATATATATATATATATATATATATTCTTCACAATAGTACCAAATGAACAAAAAATCCTAGAAGAGAACACACAAGCAGTAATTTCTTTTGCACCAGCTGTAGCAACTTTTGTTATGATGTGTCTCCCGAGACAAGGGAAACATAAGAAAAATACATATGTGAACTACATCAAAATATCAAGCTTCTGCACAGCAAAGGAAACAACAAAACTAAAAGGCAGCATATAGAATGAGAGAAGATATTTGCAAATGATATATCCAATAAAGGGCTAGTAACCAATATATATAAAGAACTTATAAAACTCAACACCCTAAAACAAATAATCCAATTAAAAATGAGCAGAAGACCAGACACAATAAAAGATGCTCATCATCACTTATCATCAGGGAAATGGAAATCAAAACTACAATGATATATACCTCGCACCCGACAGAATGGCTACAATCAACAACAGCACAAACAACAGGTGTTGGTAAGGATGTGGAGAAAAAGGAACACTCATTCACTGTGGGTGGGAATGAAAACTGATGCAGCTACTGTGGAACACAGTATGGAGGTTCCCGAAAAAGTTAAAAATAGAACAACATTATGATCCATCAACCGTACTACATGTCTTTCCCAAAGAATACAAGAACACTAATTCAAAGGGATACATACACCACTGTTTATAGCAGCCATTATTTACAATAGCCAGAATATGGAAGCAACCCAAATGTCCATCTATTGATGAATGGATAAAGAAATGGATAAAGATGATGATGATTATATACATACACACACACACACACACACACACACACACACACACACAGTGGAATAATACTATTCAGCCATAAAAATGAAATCTTGCCATTTGCAATGACATGGATAGAGCTAGAGACTATAAGGGAAAGAAGTCAGTCAGAGAAAGATAAATACCATATGATTACACTCATGTGGAATTTAAGAAACAAAACAAATGAACAAAGGGAAAAGAAAATGAGAGAGAGAAAGAGAGAAAGAGAAAGTAAGAAACAGACTCTTAAATATGCAGAGGTATCTGATGGTTACCAGAGGGGAGGAGGGATCATTGGTAGAAATAGGTGATGGGAATTAAGGAGTGCAATTTTCATGAGAACACAGGGTGATGTATGGAAGTGTTAAATCACTGTATTGTATACCTAAAACTAATATAACACTATGTGTTAACTGGAATTAAAATAAAAACTTAAATTAAAAAAATAATAAAATTAAAAATACAAAGCAATTCCTTTGCCACATAGAGGTAATTTAAGGCAAATTCACAGCTCTTTATGGCTCTTATGCAGCCTACGACACAGACTCTAGCTTTCAGTTTATACTCTGGCTTTAACTCTTCGCCTAAGGATGAATATGAGTGACAGAAACCATCCCTATTCATCTAGCCAATCTGTAGAATAGCCATAGACAACTGACTTATTAAAAATTCAAGATGCTCAGGTAAAAAGTACTGAGTTACACAAATTAAGACATTAGTAAGTTTCTACTTTCTAGTTATTAGATTGACAAAAAAAAATTCTCATGATCTTTTCTCCATGGTTCAGAAAGTGGTCCATATAGCAATGTCACTTGTTCCTGTCACAACCTTAAGGACATGTTTCATAATTTCCAGAGCCCTTGATATCCTGCAGAAGAAGGAGAAGAATATTCACAAGTTCCTTGCTTCAGGAACATAAGCGTCATGTTACCAAAACTGAATTTCAGAGGGAATATCGTGTCTTCTGTAACAGAAGTGATGGCATCTGCATCACAAATATGCAGTGGACTAGACATGCTTACCCTGGTGGCTCATATCATTGTGTTCACTGAACATCCAAGTGATGGCAGAGTATATCCCGTAGGAGTACCAGCCTGCGTGCTGCTAATTTTTGAGCCTCATCTATTGCCATATGCTCCATTCCTAGTCTAGCCTCCACCATAAATTACATTGTTAGCCTAAACTATCAGGTGTGGCCTAGAGCCTAGTTATAAAAAACAAAACAAAACAAACAAACAAAAAAACAACTCTTATTAGTCAAGATAGTCTAAGGGTTCAGAAATTATCTTCCAGGAGCCTGACAAGGCCAGGTTTTGGTTTTGGGATGTTTCTCTGTTTCTCTCTCAATCTCTCTCTCTCTCTCTCACTTTCTTTTCTTTTTCTGAATGTGCAGGATTTGAAAACCCTAGACCTGCTGATTTAACGCTTTGTTGTGCACTTATATAAAAATTGTCCTGATATCTGTTATCAATAATAATAGTACAATTCTCTATATACACAACGCTGATCTATCCTGAGGCCAAAGTATATCCCAAAGTATATACTGAGGTCTCATTTATCCCATTACTGCCAGCATTGTGATTTCTTTGAAAATTAAGAAATAAGCATGTTACTGTCTGGCTTAAAATGCTTCTATACTCTTTTTGTTTGTTTGTTTGTTTGTTTGTTTGTTTTAATCTCTATAGAGAAGCAGGAAAAGAAGATCTGGGATCTCTATCACCTACCTACCTCATTTTTTTCATCCTTAGTTTTTCTATTTCATTAAAAAATTAACATAAAATTCCAAAATATAATCAGCCTAAAACTAATAGTCAAATTTAAACCAGCTAAAAGTTGCTACAAGTATGTCATATTTTGGATTCTCATTAAATATTATGGGTTGAAATAAAATGGCTTAAAAATGCCATCTAAGAGGCTGACAGTCTCTGACTTCTGCAACATGTGGCTTTCAAGATTATCCATTGCCATCTAGTGAGCAAAACCAAGGAGAAAGAAGGTGGTAAAGTCATTTCCACATTTTAATTGCCTTGGCTGGAAATACAGGTGTTTCTTATGTTCACCTTTTGTTAAGCAGGAAATATTGATATTGGTCAGGCTGCCAATTTTGTGCAATAACTCTACATGGTGGAATGGGATCATGATTTGGTTTTGCATCGGTAGTCATCCCTGCCACAGATAGAATGCCAATATTTTGGAATACTTCATGTAAAAATTTTTGTTATCTTCTTAAGCAAATGAATAGCCTATCACAGGAAGCGTTTGGATGATGCTTATAACTGATGTGAACTTGTTTAGTCAGCTACAAGCAAAAAGGAAAAAAAATGTGGCAATACTAGGGATTTAGCAAAACAGAAGTGGTGTAAATTATTTAGCCCAAGTCTTAAAACTAGCTTATGGAGTCATAAAAATACAACAGTAGTATTCATAAATTCTTTCTCATGGAACAAATGTAGCAATGGCACTCAAGAGAAGAGGTTTTACAGCCCTGAGAGGTCCTTGTTATTCTCCACATTGATCTCCAGTTGCTACCTGACTCGAAGTGCACAATACAAAAGGTTGATGAAATTGCCAAAGCAATAGAGAAGCAAGGTGTTCAGTGCTTCCTGTGACATAATGAAGATGTATGTAGTTACATGAGAATTAAGATGGTCCCAGATCAATAATGTAAATCAAAGAATAAAAAAGACAAACTTCTATTTCTCTAAAAACAGAATGAAACTATAGATCACAACTAATTTGTAAAGTTGTAATAAACAAAGTATGCTTAAAATCTCAAACTTCTTCTTCTGCTTATTTGGATGAAATTAAACACATACATCATTCTAACAAATATCTCCCAACAGACTGTGAACTTTGGAAATGGGAAAAGGAATTAAAGGCAATGTATTTTATATTTATGTTCCTCTGTCTCAGGGCTCAATTATTTTCCTATAAAGAATTAATATTTTCTATCCAATAGACGTTGATCAGCCATTTAATAGACATTGCCAAGGTAATGCAAGAAACGGCTTTCAAAAACAATACATTCGGGGCACCTGGATGGCTCAGTTGGTTAAGTGTTTGACTTCGGCTCAGGTCATGATTTCACAGTTCGTGAGTTCTAGCCCTGCATTGGGCTCTGTGCTAACAGCTCAGAGCCCAAGACTGTTTCAGATTCTGTATCTCCCTCTCTCTCTGCCCCACCCCACTTGTGTTCTGTCTCTTTCTCTCTCTCAAAAATAAACATTAAAAAAATTTAAAAAACAATACATTCAACAGCTATTATTTATCAAATTGTATAAATGACAGAACTACTAGTTCATTTCAAAAATTAGGAAAGGATGTCGGGATAAGACACAATCCTTCTGCTGTAACAAAAGCTATGATCAGCAGCCACTCCCAAATAAAAGCAGTAAATAATTTTAAGCAAAGAGATGCTAACTTGCTAGAAGAAAATTCATTAAATGCATGGTAACCATGGTTTATAGTCAATGCAACACAGTCAGCCTACCAGGGAGGAAAAGCCAATTTAGCAGACATTTTGTTTTTCTTAATGTAGACTCCTCCTTTATGGTAATCTCATTTTCTATAACAGTGGAATAAAAGGATAAAACTAAGACTCTATTTAGAATTACTCAGTTATAATATATAATTTTAAATGATATATATGTGTGTTATATTATGTACCATATATATGCCATAGCATATATATATATATATATATATATATATATATAATTTTTCAGAAAGATGAAGCAAAGGCAAAGTCCATGACATGAAGAAATGAATGTATTTTAACTAAAAATATCATTTTTTAAGAAAAATGACCCCATGGAACATGAAATTTAAATATAAAGGATGAGGCATACTTTATAAACTACATCTTTATAATCATATATAAGATAGGTTTCCATTTAGACTATTAGATTCATAAGTTTCCAAATAAAAATTACATTCCATAGAACACATCTTCTGTAATTTGTGGTAGGCTGACTCAACTATTTTGCCCATTATATGAGCAAGCACTGATCCTCCCAAACATGTCTTTCCCACCACCAGTGATATTATTCAATCTTCCACAGATTTCCATGTAAGAACTCATTCTTTCTCTCCAACACATAAAATTGACTCCTGTGGATTATTGCCTTAGTTGTCCCAGAAATTGTTTTTAAGTTTTAATTATACAGTTAAGGACAAGAAAGTTTTATTGTAGTAGGAGTAATCCACTTTAGAGTCATTGTTCGACATCATGGAGATATAATTCCTAAGTTTCTCACTTCATATTGTAAAACACATCTACATGCAGGGCCCAAATTAGCTGCCTGATGTAAAAGACAGCTCTGTAGTGAAAACTGATGTCCTCACTTCTTTTTTATTTTCTTCAATGTTAATTATTTATTTTGAAAGAGAGAGAGAAAGTGAGCGAGCAGAAGAGGGGCAGAGAGATATGGAGAGAGAATCCCAAGTATGCTCTGATCTGTCAGTGCAGAGCCCAGTGCAAGGCTCAGTCTCACGAATTGTGAGATCATGACACGAGTCAAAACCGAGTCAGACACTTAAGCAACTGAGCCACCCAGGTGCCCCAATGTCCTCATTTCTAAAACCATTTGCTTATAACACATCACAATATAGGGTGTGATTTTCATCTAAGAAAAGAGTATTCAGATCCAAAGTTTCCCAGCAAAGATCCTGAGTAAATATTCATTTTATGTTGCTGTTGTATTAGTACATCTACAAACAAAAATTCCTAGTTGTCTACATAATGAACTTGCTAATGATGACAAAGATTCATAGTCAACCCTTTAGTGATTATTAGAAAGGTCTTGTAAAGTCACATCATGTTAGGTAAACCTGACACAGAAAATGTTTTTCACATGTGGACTTATATAAAAACTCAGGTGGTACTAAAAGTTTTCATAATTACTTCTTGGAAGCAGTATGTAAACCTGAAATCCCTTCTATACCAATATGCTTCTGTGAAAACAATAAATTACAAAAATTAACATAAGTATGTGTGAGTTATGAGTTTAACTGGATTTTATACGAAGTATGAGTATGAATTGGATTATTTCTAATGGACTTTTGAACTCATGGAAATAAAAAGAAATTAACTGTATTTGTTTCCTATTGCTGCTTTACCAAACCACCTCAAACTTTTAGCTCAAAATACAAACTTATTATATTTCTAAGTCAAAAGCCCCAACTTAATTTCATTAGGCTAAAGTTTAGGTGTCAGCAGAGCTGTTTCTTTCTGATGCCCCTAAGGGATAATCCATTTTCTTGCCTTTGCCAGAGTCTAAATTTACCTGTGTTCCTTGGCTTATAACCTCTTCCCCTATCTTCAAAGACAGAAGCATACTGTTGTTGTCTCCTTCATTGACCCTACTTCCACTTGCACACTATTTTTCCGATTCTGATCCTTTTGCCTTTCTTTTATAAGGATATTTGTGATTACCTTGATCCCACATTGTAATCCAGGATAATTTCTACATCTCAAGATTTGAAACCACATTTACAAAGTCTCTTTTGCCATGTAAAATAACACTCACAGGTTCTGGGGATTTAAGCATAGGCTTTTTTGGGGAGTGATCATCATCTAGCCTATCATGATATGTTTGATGTAATCTATACAAATAGCTTAGAAAACGTGAGGTTAAATAATGGTGGCTATCGTGCTATAAATGCATCTGTCAAAAATTCCCATTTTTCTCAAAGTCCAGTGCTCCTGAAAAATAGAAACTGAAGAACTCATGAAGTCTTTTGAATTTCTCCATACAGATGAATAATTTACACAGTGCTTATTCTCCTCCTGTATATTCTATGTTAATGTTTTTATCACACAAGATTTTCAGTAAAACTTACAATTTCCAATTTTCTTTTAAAGCCTTTTTCTGATTATAAAAATGTTATCTTTTAGAAAATTGGAAGTAATAAATATGGAGACATAAAATGAAGCTTGAATTCAGGAATCATATTGCTCAAGAAACTACTGATAATATTTTGGTAAAGCTCCTAATAATCTGTCCATCCCTATTCCTGTCTACAAACATTTTGTCTCAAAAAGTACATAAAGATGTTCAGAAGAGGGTCCAAAATAATGATATAGGAAGACCCTGAACTCACTTCCTCCTATAGACACACCAAATCTATACCTTCATATTGAGCAATTCTTCCTGAAGAATTGAGGGCTGATTGAATACCTTCTGCACAACAAAAAATAGAGGGACCACACAGAGCATGGAAGAGATGAAGACACAGTAGTCACAGGAACCCCATACCCAATGTTGTGAACTGTAATGGGGAGGGATAGTACTGAGGAACCAGGGGCAAATGTGTCCACTCAGGGGCACAGAAAAAAAAGCCTTGGTTTAATTTTAAAGGAACCAGCCTGGGGCGCCTGGGTGGCGCAGTCGGTTGAGCGTCCGACTTCAGCCAGGTCACGATCTCGCGGTCCGTGAGTTCGAGCCCCGCATCAGGCTCTGGGCTGATGGCTCAGAGCCTGGAGCCTGTTTCCGATTCTGTGTCTCCCTCTCTCTCTGCACCTCCCCCGTTCATGCTCTGTCTCTCTCTGTCCCAAAAATAAATAAACATTGAAAAAAAAATTAAAGGAACCAGCCTATGTCTGCCAAACAGTTAAGAACCTGTAGGACACTCTATGTGTGGGGTGCCTGGGTGGCTCATGTCAATTAAGCATCTGACTCAACTTTGGCTCAGGTAACGATTTCATGGCTTGTGAGTTTGAGCCCTGCATCAGGCTCTGCACTGGCAGCACAGAGCCTGCTTGGGATTCTGTCTCTCTCTCTCTCTGCCTCTCCTCAGTTTGCTCTCTATTTTCTCAAAAACAAATAAATTTTAAAAAGAGAGAGAGAGAGAACACTCTCTGGGGTCAGAGAGGCTGGTGAATGCCACTGTTTGTATTCCATTTTCACCTTGACAGCACAAATAGAAGCAAAGCCCAAGTGTCTTAGCTGGCCTGACTCTACTAGTCCCAGCCACCTTGGGGCACAGAAAAAAAGCCAAGGTTTAAAAGAATAACTGTAACATAAAGGACAAAGCCATAGAGGGGCTATGGGAGTGCTCTCTGGGGTTGGAGGGGTTGCAAGCAACACTGTTTACATGCCTCCCCCCCACAGCTTGGTAGCACAGATAGGAGCAAGGTTTTTGCCACCCTGCCAAGCTGTCTGCCATAGAGAGATCTAGGCCCCTAGGCCACACCAATCATCCCTTCAAAGTGGATCCCCTGACCTGCCCAAGCTCAAATCATCCCACCAAGGCAATCCCAGGAACATCCAGAAAGTGTGAAGTACAGCTATAGCTCTCTTACAAGGTGTCATAGGAGCATTGGACCACAGGACATGCCAGTCTCACACCCACTTCAGTTCCAGATGACTTGTCAGGGCACTTTCTGCATGGAGCACCCTGGGATTGCCCAACTTGCACCCATTTCAGTTTCAACTGTCCCACCAGGGTTTGACATATGTGAAGCACCCTAGAACCACTGGCCTACATCTGCTTCAACCCCTGCAGCCCCACCAAAGAGCTTCTTGTATGGAGTGCCCTGGGATATCCCACTTCCAGCCTATGACTGTTTTAGCTCTACCTGTCCCACATGGACACTTTCTATGTAGAATGTACTGGGACCATCCAGAGTGTGCCTACTTCAGTTCCAGCCATCCCATCAGGGAGCCCAGGTGTAGAGTGCCCAGGGACCCCGAGCCCACAACAACTATAGCCATAGCCAGCAGCCAAAGATGACAGGTGCTGACAATCTACACAACAGATGTCCCTACACAAGGCTATTTATTCAAGACTAGGAGAAGTAGCCATGCCATCTAATTCATACAGACATAGCAAGTTAAAAAGAGAGAGAGAGAGAGAGAGAGAGAGAGAGAGAGAGAGAGAAGAATATGCTCCAAAGGAAAAAAAAACTTCAAAAAAAGGAATAAACAAAATGGATGTAATTTACCTGATTAAAAAAAAGTTCAAAGTAATGATCATAAAATTTCTCTTCAGACTTGAGAGAGAAATTGAAAAACTCAGTGACAACTTCAACAGCTATATAGAAATATTTTTTTTTTAAATCAGAGATGAAGAATACAATAACTGAAATGAAAAATTCCCTAGAGGGAATAAACAGTAAATTAGTAGAACAAACCAGTGATCTGGAAGACAGTCTTGAAAAACATTAAAGCTAAACAGCAAAAAGAAAAAAAAATTAAAAATGAGGATTGGTTTAGGGATCTCTGGGAAAACATCAAGATATTATTAACATTCATATAATAGGAGTTCCAAAAGGAAAAGAGAGAGAGAGAATGGTGCAGAAAACTTATTTGAAAAAAATAATAGCTGAAAATTTCCCTAACCTGAGGAAAATAACAGACATTGAGATTCAGAAAGCACAGAGAGCCCAACATAAAATGAACCTAAAAAGGTCCACAACAAGACACATAATTAATAAAATATCAAAATTTAAAGATAAAGAGAGATTCTTAAAAGCAGCAAGAAGAGAAAAGCAGCTAGTAACACACAAGGAAAATCCTATAAGACTATCAGTAGATTTTTGTTTTTTTGTTTTTTTTCCAGCAGAAACTTTACAAGCCAGAAGGGAGTGGTATGATATATGCAAAATACTGAAGAAAAAAAAAACTACAACCAAGAATACACTACCCAGCAAATTCATCATTCAGAATTGAAGGATAGTTTCCCAGATAAACAAAAGTTGAATTTACCACCACAAAATCATCCTTGCTGGAAATGTTAATGGAACTTCTTTAACCAGAAAACATTATAACTTTAAGAAAAAATATGAGAAAAAAATCACTAGTAAAAGCAGAATACAATAAAGGTGGTAACACAATCACTTATACAGCTAATAAGAGATAAGAATGGAAGATCAATTATATCTAACTATAGTAATTAATGGGTTCATAAAATAGAAAGATGTAAAATACAATATCAAACAGAAAAGTTAGAGGGGGAAGTAAATACATAGTACTTTTAGAATATGTTTGATCTTAAGCAACCATGAAATTAATATAGCCTGCTATATATAAATCTTACAGTAACCACACACCAAAACCTATAATAGACAAAAAAATAAATAAATAAAGACAAAGGAATCTAAGTATAACACTAAATCAATCACAAGAGAGTAAGAGAAGCAAAGACTGAAAACTACAAAAAGAACCAGAAAACAATGAACAAAATAGCCAAAAGTACATACCTATCAATAACTTTAAATGTAAATGGACTAAATGCTCCAATCAAAAGACACAGAGTGACTAAATAGATAAAACAAACAAGACCTGCCTATATGTGTCTACAAGAGACTTCAGAACCAAAGACACATACAGACTGAAAGTGAAGAGATGGAAAAAGAAATACCATGCAAATAAAGTAGAAAAAAAGCTTCAGGGTATCAGTACTTCTATCTGATGAAATAGACTTTAAACAAGACAAAGGAAAACATTACATAATAATAAAGGGATCAATCCAAGAAAAAGGGATAACAATTTAAAATATCTATGCACCTAACATAGGAGCTCCTGAATACATAAGGCAAATATTAACAGATATAAAGGGAGAGATTGACAATAATGCAATAATAATGGGGGCTTAAAGACCCCACTTAAATAAATGGACAGATAATCCAGTCAGAAAGTCAATAAAGGAAGCTGTGGCTCTGAACCATATGTTAGACTCAATGAATTTAATAGACATATACAGAACATTTAATGAATTTAACAGAAATATACAGAACATTCATTTCAAAAATAAAAGAATACACATATATTTTTTTCAAATGCACATGGAACATTCTCCAGGATAAATGACATAGTAGACCACAAAACAGGTATCAATAAAGGTAAGAAGACTGAAATGGTATCAAACATCTTTTCTGACCAAAACAGTCAGAAATCAACTGCAAGAAAAAAAATCTGGAAAAAACACAAACACATGAAGGGTGAACAACATGCTTCCAAACAACCAACAGGTCAACAAAGAAATTAAAGAGGACATAAGAAATACATGAGGACAAATGAAAATGAAAACACAATGATTCAAAATCTTTACAATGCAGCAGAAGTAGTTCTAAAAGGGAGGTTTGTAGAGATTTAAGTCTGCTTCAAGAAAGAAGAAAAATCTCAAATAAACAAGCTAAGGTTACACCTAACAGAATTAGAAAAAGAAAAACAAGAAAAGTCCAAAGTTAGTAGAAGGAAAAAAATAATAAGGATCAGAGTTGAAATAAATGAAACAGGACCAAAAAAAATCGAAAAGATCAATGAAACCAAAACCTGGTTCTTTGAAAAGATAAGCAAAATTAAAAACAAAACAAAAAAAAAAAAAACCTTTAGTCAGACTCATCAAAAAGGAGAGAGAGAGAGAGAGAGAGAGGACTCAAATTAATACAGAAATGAAGGAGAAGTAAAAATCAACAACACAGAAATACAAAGGATTATAAGAGATTCTATATGCCAACAAATTGGACAACCTAGAAGACTGATAAATTCCCAGAATCATACAACCTTCTAACACTAAATCAAGAAGAAATGGAAAATTTGAAAAGACCAATTGCTAGTAAGAAAATTGAGTTAGTAATAAAAAAACTTCCAACTGAACAGAGCCCAAGACCAAATAACTTCACAGGTGAGTTGTATCAAGCATTTAAAGAAGAGTTAATACCTATTTTTCTCCAAAAAGTAGAAGAAAACTTTCAAAATTATTCTATGAAGCCATCAGTATTACTTTGATGTTAAAAACAAAAACTACAAAATAGAAAACTTAAGTCCATTATCCCTAATGAACATAAATACAAAAATCCTCAGCCACATAGCAGCAAACTGTATTTAACAACACATTAAAAAGATCATTATCCATCATCAAGAGAAATTTATTCCATTTCGGATGCAAAAAATGATTAAATCCTTGTAAATTTATCTATATGATATACCAAATGAAGGATAACAACCATAGGATTATCCCAATAGATGCAAAGAAAGCATTTGACAAAATTCAACATCCGTTTGAGACAAAAACTCTCAACAAAGTGGATTTAAAGGATACATATCTCAACATAATAAAGGCCAAATATGAAAAACCCATAGCTACCATCATATTCAATGGTAAAAAGCTGAAGGTTTTTCCTCTAAGATTAAGAACAAGACAACGTTGTCCACTCTTACCACTTTTATTCAACATAGTACTAGAAGTCCTAACCATAGCAATCATACAAATAAAAGAAATACAATACACTCAAATTTGTAGTAAATAATTAAAACTGTCACTATTTGCAGATAACATAATATTATATATAATAAAACTTGGAGATTCCACTAACAATCATTAGAAATAATAAATTCAGTAAAGTGGATGACTACAAAATTAAAATACAGATAGCCATTGTGTTTCTATACACTAAGAACAAAGTAGCAGAAAAAAAATTTAATCAATCTCATATGCCATTGAACCAAAAAAAAAAAATCTAGGAATACGCTTAACCAAGGAGGTAAAAGACCATACACTGAAAACTTTAAAACACTGATAAAGAAAATTGAAGATGACACAAACAAATGGAAAGATATACTATACTCACTGATTGGAAAAATTAATATCTTAAAAATGTCCATACTTCCCAAAGCAATCCATAGATTCAATACAATCCTTATCAAAATACTAGTTACATACTTCATATAAATATAATAAAATATCCTAAAATTTATTTGGAACCACAAAAAATGAATAGCCAAAGCTATCTTACAAAAGACAATGTCAAAAGTGTCACAATCACAGATTTCAAGGTATACTATAAAGATGTAGTAATCAAAACAGTATAATACTGGCACAAAAACAGACACATAGATCAATGGAACTAGATAGTGAGCCCAGAAGTAAATCCACAGTTATATATGGTCACTTAATCTATGACAAAAAGTCAAGAACATACAATGGGAAAAAGACAGCCTCTTCAATAAATCGTGCTGGGAAAGCTGGACATTTATATGCAAAAGAATAAAACTAGAGCACTTTCTTATATTATCATAAAAATAAACTCAAAATGGATTAAAAAATTAAATATGAGACCTAAAGCCATATATCTCCTAGAAGAGAACATAGGCAGTAATCTCTTGGGCATCAGCCTTAGCAATATATTCAAGCAAGGGAAACAAAAACAAAATAAGTGATGGGAATACAGCAAAGTAAAAAAAGTTTTTGCACAGCAAATAATTCCATCAGCAAAACAAAAAGGCAACCTAGTGAATGGGAAAAGATATTTACAAGGGATATATTTGATAAGGAGCTAATATCCAAAACATATAAAGAACTTATGCAAATAAACACCAAGAAAACAATAATTCAATTTAAAAAATGGCCACAGAAGCTGAATAGAAATTTTTCCAAAGAAGACAATACAAAGGTGCTTGGGTGGCTAAGTCAGTTGAGCGACAGACTCTTGGTTTCGGCTCAGGTCATGATCCCAGGGTTGTGGGATGAGCCCTGCATCAGGCTCCACACTAAGCCTGGAACCTGCGTGGGATTTTCTCTCTCCCTCTCTCTCTCCCTCCCTCCCTTGGCCCTTCTCCCCTGCTTGTGCTCTCTTTCTCTCTCTTAAAAAAAGATACAGATGGCCAACAAACACATGACTAGACGCTTATTACTAACTATCAGAGAAATGCAAATCAAAACCACATGAGTAAGAATGGCTAGTATCAAAAGGACAAAAAATAACAAGAGTTGGTGAGAACGTGGAGAAAAGAGAACCCCTGAGGACTATTGGTAGGAATGTGAACTGGTGTGACCATTGTGGAAAACAATATGGAGAGTCCTCAAAAAATTAAAAATAGAAATAGCACATGACCCAATAATTCCACTACTGTGTATTTACCAAAAGAAAATGAAAAAAAAAAACTAATTCAAAAGAAATATGCATCCCTGTTTATTGCAACAATTTTTATAATAGCCAAAATATGGAAACAACCCAAGTATCCACTGATAGATGAATGGATAAAGATGATGTGGTGTGTGTGTGTGTGTGTGTATTCCAAAACTTTAATTTGTCCCTTCTCTCTAATATTTCATAATTAGAAAACTCCTTATCTAGCACTTCTGCTTAGGAGGAATATATTTTTTCCATTTCAAGTTGTTCTACCTTATGTAGTTCTAGTTAAACTGAAGCAGCTGAAACCCAAGTTTCTAGTTAATGAGTCAAAATTAATATTCTTCCATACTCAAAGGATACAAAAATACTGAATTTAAGTGATATATGAACCTCAATATTTATAGTACTATTATCAACAATAGCCAAATTATAGAAAGAGCCCAAATGTCCATCAACTGATGAATGGATAAAAAAGATGTGGTGTGTGTGTGTGTGTGTATGGAATGGAATATTGCATAAAAAATAAAAAGGAAGGAAATCTTGCCATTTGCAATGACATGGTTGGGGCTGGGACGTATTATGCTAAGCAAACAAGTCAGTCAGAGAAAGACAAATACCATATAACTTCACTCATGTGGAGTTTAAGAAACAAAACAGATGAACATAGGGGAAAAAAAAAGGAAGGCAAATCAGAAAACAGACTCTAATTCTAGAGAACAAATTGAAGGTTGCTGGAGAAGAGGTGGGTGGGGAGATGGATTAAATGGGTGATGGGTATTGAGGAGGGCATTTGCTGTGATGACCATTGGGTGTTGTTGGATGTAAGGGATGAACCACTGAATACTACACCAGAAACTAATATTACACTGTATGTTAACTGGAATTTGAATAAAAACTTGAAAAAATTAATTTATTCCAAATAGGTATTCCATAAACCCAGCACAATTTATTATGAAGAATATCCTCTGCTTCAATAAACTTCAGTGAAGTCCTTTCATTAATCAGGTCATTGTATATATGTTGGTCTAAGTCTGGATTCTATATTCTGTTCCATAGATCAATTTATGTATCCTTAAATCATTACCACATTATCAATTTCTAAGCCATTAATTTCAGGTGATGTAAGTTCTGAAGCTTTTCTGCTTCAAGACTGCCTTGTCTATTCTTGGTCATTTGCATTTCTATATACATATTAGAATCAGCTTTCATTCACAAAAGTGTCTTCTGAGATCTTATTAGTAATTGCATTAAGCCTATTGAATAATTTGGGGAAAATTAATATTTTCAAAATCTTTAACGTACCAATCAATATAATTTCTTCTTCCATTTCTCTTTCAATGTCTATTGATATCTATCTATCTAGTTTTTAAACTGTTAATGTGATTACTTCATTGATTTTTCAATAGTAAATCAACTTTACATTCATTAAATAGTACTTGCTTGGTTATTACCTATAAATGTTTTTATATACCACTTTGAATTAGGAATTGGATTTACAGATATTTGTTTAGGTTTTTATGCATGTGTTTATGGAGATATTAATTTATAATTTCCTTTTTCATCAAGTTTGTTGTCAAGATTATTGTGGAATCAGAAAACAATTTGGGGAATTCTTCCAATTTTATTATTTGGAAGAATCTGTGTAAGATTGCTGTAAGTCCTTTCCTAAGTATTTGGAAGACTTCTTGTGAAACGTCTGAGCTTAAAAAATAGATGTATGCATGTTCATATATGTGCAAGTAAATTATTAATTACAGATCCAATTTATTTAATAGGACCATTCAGATTATGTGTTTATTCTAATGCCAATTCTGATGAGCTATGTATTTTAAGGATTTGTTCATTATTTCAAAATGTTAACTTTACTGATATACCTTAGTCATAATACACTTTGTAGGATCTGGTTTGATGTTGTGTTGTTCTGATACTGATAATTTATGTTATCTGTTTTTCTTGATAAGACTTGCTAGGGAGTTGCCAATATAAAATTTTCATAGAATCAAATTCTAAAAGTATTTGATGTTTAACATATATCTCATTGCCTTTTTATGCTACTTTTTACTATTTATTGGGTTCTATATCTTTGGGCTTCATTTGCTTTTTCTCTCACAAATATATTGAAATGAAAGATTAATAATAAAATGTGCATTTAGAGCTCAAAATTATATTTTAAAATTCTATTACATGCTTTATAGACACATTGCATGCTTTATATACTCCCTCCTTGATTATTTTAAAGTCATTGTGTGATTATTCTGAGTTCTGAATCAATTTTTGGTTTTTTTATGATCTACTCTGCTTTTTCCCCCTCTTGTTTGTCAGTCATTTGCCCCTGATTTTATCATGCTTCATAAATTTTGAACAGATGCTAAACATTGTGTATTAAAAACTATAGAGGCTCTGGTTAATGTTATTTGGGGCAGATAGATGCCAGCAGAGTATTTTTTATTCTCCAGGCTGGATTTGAGGATTGGTTAAGCTGGTCTATTTCATTTTTACATTTATATTATAGCCACCTTAGTTATCTATTACTGTTATCCATCTATTTATTATCTATTACAACTTAATATTACTTCAAAACATACTTGTTTAAACAACATTTATTAGCTCAAAGTTCTAATAAGCCAAAAATCTGAGAATGGCTTAGCTGGACCTTCTGTTTCAGAGGGTCTCAAAGGCAAAAACCAAGAAGTCAGCAGAGTAGCAGTTTTTCTAAGGTTTAAGTGGTGAAGGATCCACTTCCATGCTTACTCATGCAATTGTTGGCGAATTCAGTTCCTTGTGGGCTCTTGTGTGAGGCCTCATTTCTTCACTGGCTATTGGCTGGATGCCATGCTCAGTACCTTGCCATATGGACCTGTCCATAGAGTAGCTCATACATAGTATAAATATCATACTGTATACTGTATTGCAACAGAGCACAACCTAGTGGTGAGTGACTGTCATTCACATGTTATGGCCTTTCCACTGTCTCAGCTGAAAGTGTCAAGTATTTTCTGAAGTACTGTCACCATGACGGGCTTGAAATCCACTCTCTCACTTCAGTATCACACTGCTACTGAAATCTCTGCTGAACTAACTCTTCAGCTTGCCAGTTACCATTTCATGCTTTGTTTCCTGGAATGCATGTCCTGTGTATGCCCTGGAAATTCCTTCTCCCTGGATTTTTGTCTCTCATGACCTAGCTTCTTGGGAAGCCCTGAACAGTCTGTGCTCTGGTGTTTCTTGACCCTGTAGTTTTCTGATTGAGCACAATTTCCCTAAACCACAACTTTTATAATGCCCTCTGGGAAAAAATCTGAATACAGAATAATCTTATAGGCTTCCTTCTTTCAGGGATCATGGTCCCTCAAGACTTCCTGCCTGTTTGGGTTGCTGTCCTAATCCCTTATAAGAATTATTTTATACATTTGTCCAGTAATTTTCTCCTCCAGGAGGGTTTATCAGATATAAGATATACTATTAAAACCATATATCACTATTACTCCCAACTATGTTTATAAGTAATATAATATTTTTAAAGTAAAAACACTTTATATTTTAGTATATTTAGTGGTACTTTTTCTGCTTTGTGAACAAGGGGTCCCAATTTTTCACTTTGTTATGAGCTCCATAAATTATATTCATAATTCCTAAATAATAAATTTCACTATCTGTATTACAATACTCAGGAAAATCAAGAAATTTAGTTTAAATGGTATTTTTTAATGAAGATTTTCCCTGGTATGGCAGAGACTTGGTACTTCTTCTCTAAACCCAATTTCTCTTGTTTGTTAACAAAAGATAATATTTCACAAATTCTCTACCCATTAAGTATGAGTATGTCACTAAATTCTAGTCAATGGAATGGGAGTGCATATATCATACCCCACTCCAGGCCTAGCTTATAAAATGTGCACCCTCTGACTCTTCATGTTCTTTATCCTTGGCTTATAGAAAAGCATAGAGAACCTGGAAGCCAGTGGTGGAAAATATGTAGTATAGGAGAAAATAATTACCTCTGTTTCTTCATCACCACTTGGAAGAAAGCTATCTACTGGTCAGGAACACAGTTTTGGACTTTACATAAGTAATTCAATTGTATTTTTTGACTCATTATCCCCTTCTCTGTGTTTAACACCCAGAACTTCAATAAGTTGTATAGTCTGTCAGACCAAATTCCTTAGGAACCACTTGTTCCTTAGGAACAAGGCCATTTGTTCACCTAGTTTTACAATGTTATTAATTGCTTCCAGAAGACAAAGTTTATGATATGAATGTAAAATATATGTTGGTAAAGAAGGTTGGAAATGAAATTGGCAATGTTGCACATGTTCTTATTTCCAGTGCACAATGTATTTCGTGGTCCTTTCTGTTGCAACTAAGGAGAAACTATTTGAGTTCACTTGAGGTATTTTTTTGCCCATATTTTAACATGAAATAAGAGAATATTTGTGAAACTGTATTGTTGATAATAGTGATTCAGCCCTCAGAAAATGCAAGATTCTGGAATTACTTCTAATATACTTTAAGGTGTCAATAATTTGGCAGTTCTTATATTTTTTAAAACCTAAATTATAGTTTACATTTATCATTAATCAAAACAAATTGACTAAGGTGATCTCACAGTCACTGAGATTAAGCCCTGCATTGGGTTCTGTGCTGACAGCATGAAGTCTACTTGGAATTCTCTATCCCTCTCTCACTGCCTTTCTCTATCTCAAAATAAATTAATTAATTAAAAAAACATAGACTGGGGCGTCTGGGTGGCTCAGTCGGTTTAGCATCCCACTTCAGCTCAGGTCATGGTCTCATGGTTTGTGGGTTCAAGCCCTACCCCAGGCTCTGTGCTGACAGCTCAGAGCCTGGAGCCTGTTTTGGATTCTGTGTCTCCTTCTCTCCCTGTCCTTCCCCCACTCATGCTCTATCTCTTTCTCTCTCAAAAATGAATAAACATTTAAAAAATGTTAAATAGACTTAAAAAAGGAATAATTAAAATGGAATTAACAATAACAATAGTATATTTCAGCAAATAATTTTTAACACTTCTAAATTATTCCCTTCAAATTTATATCAACACACTTTGTCACTCTATTTGAGATCAACTTTCCTGTGTGTGCTTTTGTGTTTTTCCTTTAGTGTTCCGTTCCCTCACCCGCACAGAATATCAAACTTATCTGTCACTTTGCACTGCCTCTAAGATCACTCAATGTGATTTTTTTAGAATAAAATTTAAAATTTTGTTTGAATTTTATTAACTCTTGAGACAATAGGAATGACACCTACTATGAATTACCAAAGTTTAGGACAAATAGAAGAAATAGCAGTAAGTTGTTTTGTTTTTTTTTTTTTAATTCTCTAAATTCAAGCTGTCTGGGGAAATAGCATAGTGTTTAGCTTGATGTTTCTATAAACCTTGAAACTGAATAATGTACCACAAGAGACAATGTATTATTTTCTATATTTAGTAAATATATTATTTACCATGCACTGTGGCATTTTATGATTATTATGATGATAAAACACTCAGTTGTATCTATTAGTAGGCTTCCAGTCAGTCTTAAAAGAGACAGAATGGCTTATCAGAAACAGGAAAAAGAAAGAAAAAAAAAACAGAAATTAAGGAAATAGAATTCAGGAATGTCAAAATGTTAATCAAAATCATTTTCAAGGTAAATTATAGCAATTTGCAAATATTTGGAGAAGTATGTTGTAAACAAAGAGTATTCTCATTTTATGGAGCCCCAAAGGCAGAACTGGAATCATAATGATGAAACTTTAGGGAAGTAGATTTAAGCTCAAAGAAATAAAGCCAGGTGTCATAGCCTAAGCAAATCATCTCAAAAAATAGTTCTCTTTTCCAGAAGCATTACAGATGGTAGATATAGTAGGCTAATTGGTAATCCCAGAAGTCTTGTCTACATCCTAATCAAACTATGAAAGTTACCTTATTTGGAAAAGTAATCTTTGCAGATGTAATTAAGTTAAGGATCTTGAAATGAGAAGACCCAGATCAGATTATCTAGGTTGGCCCTAAATCTAAATAACAAGGGTCCTTATAAGAGACACACAGAAGAGAAGACAGGCATAGAAAAGAAGGTGATATGAAAATGAAAGCAAAAATTGGAGTGTGGTGGTTCCAAGCCAAGGAAGCTGGCAACCACTAAAATCCAGAAGCACGGGGAGAATTTGCCCCTAGAGCTTCTATAGGGAGTGTTTCTCTGCTAATAACTGGATTTTGGACTTTTGGTCACCAGAACAAAAACCGAATAAAGCAGTGTTATTTTAATCCATCAAGTTTGTAGTAATTTGCTTTGGAAGCCACAGGAAATGTACAGCTGATGAACATTAATCTAGAATATAAAAGGAATTCAAGCACCGACAAGAAGACTGTAATGCATGATATTTATTTACATTCCTTTCTCCCAAAATTTCTACCATCTTTTTGAAAATTTTCAGAAATTCATCCAGCAATCCAGAGGCATTGATACTATTTCTAATAACCTCCAAAAAGGGAAATTTAGGATCATTATTCTGTTTTGTTTTTTCACTCTGTTTTTTTTTAACTCTATTTTTCACATGGTTAACATTTAAAATAAATTCAGTGAGAACATTTTTCCCATGTGAATTATGGTGGACTTAGTAAAAATTTTAGAAAATTGCAGACTAAAATATTTACAATAATGTCTAGCATACTACCTAGTATACAAAGTATTAGTACATTTTCTTTTTCTTTCCATTTTCTTCCTCTTTTTCCTCTTTAATTTCTGTTTTCATTTTTCCATACTGTAGCAAGCATAGACACCCTCTATAAATCACAAGTAAATTTATCTAATGTAGGAAAAAATAGTATAGTTAGAAAAAAATAAAAGCAAGAACTGGTAAGTGTATCTCTCCTCAGGTTCATGCTTCTTATATTTTTAGGTTTGTTATTTTCTATCACAAGATCTAAAAAGGACTTGGCAGAACTCTTTTTCTCCTTTCCACTAGAAGAAAAAAAAATTTGTGAAGCTTCAAGAGATTTTGTTTTTGTTTACAGCAAATATGAGCTCACACCTAAGAGGCACGAGAGATTCCTGGAAAAAAGTGCACAGAGTTGTTTCAACCAGAAGACACCTGTGCTTTTGCACCCGGCTAACTACATACATAACACACACTAGGGTAAACTATTCATGTAGAAGAATTAAATCCTGTGCTTAATTTTTCTTCCTGGAACTCACTGCAGTGGAACCATAAAAGATTAGGATTTTATTTTCTTTCAAACATTGCTTGGAATGTTTTCTTAGAAGCAATGCAGATAACTTATTGCACAGTTTAGGAATCACTTGCATAACTAGATTCTCCAAATGTTTGATTTAAGCTTTGGTGGTTCTTCTGAAACTCTGCCAAATGTCATTTATATTTGTTAGTGGAAGGGAATGTTAATGTAAAATGATTCAAGCCTATAATTCAAAAGCTTTTTCAATGAATTTTTGGAAAGGTTAATAATATTTTTGTCTTTAGTGTTTCCTAATTAAATAGATTTTGGTTTGGTGAGTAGGCCTTCTCAATAGACACTTAGCAAAAAGAAGACAAGTCGATTAAAAGATGTATAAGAGAATCACCAAGTTATCATCAAAAGTCAGAAGTCACCAAAATGTCCTATAGATAATCTTATATTGTAATTAGGGGTTTTTATTTTGTTCTTTTCCTGAATCACACTGTCACATGGAGTTTCAGAATTCATAATTGATGTATTTTCTCTTTTCTAGTGTATGTTTGCTTACAAACATTTTAGGTAAGATAACACTTTTTTTTTTTTTTTGATAAACCATACAGGAAACAAAACTGACACAGAAAAGTTCTTGCTAACACCTTCTCCCTAAAATTTCACTCTTAGCTGTCTAAGTACCTAATCCAAAAATATACCTAGTTCTCTTTAAAGCCTTCTAGAATGGCTGAGACAGGTTGACATAGCACATACAAACATATAGACATGCGTACACATATATGTGTGTATACTATATGTGTATATAAGTAAATGAAAAATCAATATGGATAATTTTAAAGACCACAGAGTTCCCCAAGCCTCCATATTACATAGAAGCAGTGGAGAGAGTCCTGGGGTGTTTGGTAACTTGGAACAGCTTAGAATTACCAGAATGGAGATAAAATGCAATCGTGACTATTGTTGATAGTGCTGCTGTAAACATTGGAGTGTATGTGCTCCTTCAAATAAGCATTTTTGTATCCTTTGGATAAATACCTAGTAATAAAATTGCTGGATCATAGGGTTGTTCTATTTATAATTTTTTGAGGGACCTCCATACTGGTTTCCAGAGTGGCTGTAACAGTTTGCATTCCCACCAACAGTGCAAAAGTGTTCCTCTTTCTCGACATGCTCACCAACAACTATTGTTTCCTGAGTTGTTAATTTTAGCCATTCTGACAGGTGTGAGGTGGTATCTCAGTTGGTTTTGATTGTATTTCTCTGATGATGAGTGATGTTGAGCATCTTTTCATGTGTCTGTTAGCCCTCTGGATGTCTTTGGAAAAGTGTCTACTCATGTCTTCTGCCCATTTCTTCACTGGTTTGTTTTTTGGGGTGTTTAGTTTGACAAGTTCTTTATAAATTTTGGATGCTAACTCTTTATCAAATATGTCGTTTGCAAAAATCCTCTTCCATCATGTTGGTTACCTTTTAGTTTTGTTGACTGCTTCTTTCACTGTGCAGAAGCTTTTTATCTTGATGAGGTCCCAACAGTTCATTTTTTCTTTTATTTCCCTTGCCTCCAGAGACATGTCAATTAAGAAGTTGCTGTGGCATAGATCAAAGAGTTTGTTGTATGTTTCCTCCTGTAGGATTTTGATGGTTTCCTGTCTCACATTTAGGTCTTTCATCCATTTTGAATTTATTTTTGTGTATGGTGTAAGAGAATGGTCCAGTTTCATTCTTCTACATGTCACTGTCCAATCCTCCCAGCACCATTTGGTGAAGATACTGTCTTTTTTCCATTATATACTCTTTCATGATTTGTCAAATATTAGTTAACTACATATTTGTGAATCCATTTCTGGGTGCTATATTCTATTCCATTGATCTATGTGTCTGTTTTTGTGCCAATACCATACTGTCTTGATGACTACAGCTGGTAATGTAGCTTAAAATCTGGAATTATGATGCCTCCAGCTTTGGTTTTCTTTTTCAACATTACTTTGGCTGTTCAGGTCTTTTGTAGTTCCATACAAATTTTAGGATTGCTTTTTCTAGCTCTATGAAGAATGATGGTGTTGTTTTAATAGGGATTGCATTGAATGTGTAGATTGCTTTGGATAATATAGACATTTTAACAATATCTGTTCTTCTAATCCATGAGCCTGGAATGGTTTTCCATTTCTTTGTCTTCTTCAATTACTTTCATAAGCTTTCTTCAGTTTTCACATATAGATTTTTACTTCTTTGAATAGGGTTATTCCTAGGTATCTTAATGGTTTTTGGTGCAATTGTAAATGGGATCAATTCCTTGATATCTCTTTCTGCTGCTTCATTATTGGTGTATGGAAACACAACTGATTTCTGTACATTGATTTTATGTCCAAACTATGGCAACAGCCCAAATGTCCATTGACTCCTGAATGGATAAAGAATATATATATATATATATACACATATATACTACATATATATACATATGTATATATGTACATATATGTAAATATATGTAGTATATATGTGTATATATATATATATTCTTTATCCATTCAGGAGTCGATGTATATATATATATACACATATACATATATATACACATATACATATATATGTCCATTGACTCCTGAATGGATAATGTATATCGATGTATATATATATATACACATATACATATATATACACATATACATATATATGTCCATTGACTCCTGAATGGATAAAGAATATATATATATATATATACACATATATACTACATATATATACATATGTATATATGTACATATATGTAAATATATGTAGTATATATGTGTATATATATATATATATTCTTTATCCATTCAGGAGTCGATGTATATATATATATACACATATACATATATATACACATATACATATATATGTAATGGAATACTACTTGGTGATGAAAAAGAATAAAATCTGGTCCATTTGCAATAACATGAATGGAACTAGAGTGGATTATGTTAAATGAAATAAGTCAGTCAGAGAAAGATAGATATCATATGATTTAATTCATATGTGGAATTTGAGAAACACAACAGAGGAACATAGGGGAAGGGAAGGAAAATTAAGATAAAAACATAGAGGGAGGCAAACCACAAGAGACCCTAAAATGCAGAGAACAAACTGAGGGGAGGTCAGTGGGGGGATGGGTTAAATGGGTGATGGGCATTAAGAGGGCACTTTTTGGGATGAGCATTGGGTGTCATATGTAAGAGATGAATCACTGGGTTCTACTCCTGAAGCCAAGGCTACACTGTATATTAACTAACTTGAATTTAAATTTTAAAAAATGCAGTCATGACTATAAGTCACACTTTGTCTTTTTGATACTACTCTACATATTTTGCCCACAAATTCATCATTCCACTATTAATATTTCTCACAACCCATACCACTGTGGTCCCTGAATCCCCCAATCCATCATAAATAAACTATCCTTCAATCCTTCATTTTCAACCTCTACATAAGTGGTGTTACACATCCCCTTGTCCTATACATCTCCTTGTCATTAAAAGATATTTTCCTTGGGGCACCTGAGTGGCTCAGTCAGTTGTGTATCCAACCGGCTCAGGTCATGATCTCACAATTCGTGGGTTCCATCCCCAAATCAGGCTCTATGCTGACAGCTCAGAGCCTGGAGCCTGCTTCGGATTCTGTGTCTCCCTCTTCCTGCCCCTCCCTCACTCACGATTTGCCTCTGTCTCTCAAAAATGAATAAACATAAAAAAAATTTAAAAAAGGATATTTCTCTTGCACCAATCTTCAGTAATGGCTTCACCTATGTCAGTCATGAGCAGTGCCATCGTCTTCCTTTTTAAGATAATAAAACACTTCATTTTCTATACCCTAATGATACTTAGCCCATTGGACCAACAGTTTATCCCTTGCTATTTATTAACTCCTTCCTCGTCTCATATTCTGGATCCATGTTTGGTCTTCTGATCCACTTCAGAAATTTCAACAACCCTCCTTTTTGCACCTTAAAGAGTCAATCCAATCTGTATCATTGCTACAATTGGCCTTATCTAATATTATGCTCAAAAAACTGAGAAATTCTGAATATATACCATGTTTTTTCAATCCTTAACACTTTAACTATTTTAGTAACTCCTTCTTCTCAAAAAAAAAAAAAATAGGTCTCCCATTTTAGAATATTTCTCTAGAACTTAGTGGAAAAATTTCAGTCCTATCTCCACTGGAGTTCTCTAAATACTTTATGCTGTTAAATATATACATACATATGTATGCACTGTTGTCACCTTTCTCTTGTGTCCTCCTCAGTCTTCCATACCAATCCTTTGTTTGCTTACTCTTTGATTCTTTTGAAACATCTACTCTCAGCCACTTTCTCCTCTATGCTTTGCTTCTAGGTAATTTTATTCACAATATGATAGTAATTATTTCTTTTTTTAATTTCTATGCTGCCCTCACTTCTGATTTCCAGACCTATTTAATGAGCCAAACCACACGTTTAATAAATTATAATACCTAGAATTTCCATAAGCACCTGAAAACAACAGGTTAGTTTCTTTTAACTCCTATCCGGGTTATTTACCCAAATATATTGTATCAATTAGAGATTAGTAAGGAAAACAAAGCCCAGACCAGAAATTTCAATGTAGGAAATTTGCTTGTTATGGAGAATGGTTACAAAGTTTTTAGATGAGCTAAAAGTGTGAACAATGAGACATGGTAAGACAATCCAGAGTTTAGCAAGAAAAGGAACCCATTCCCATCCATAGGTTTACCAGAGCTCTGGAGTCTAAGCCATTAGGTTAAGAACTGTTAAAACAGAAGAAGAGCTTCCATAGGAATTAGAAGCAAAGAAGTATAGCTTTTGCCAGTGACAAAGAGACAAACAAAACAAAACAAAACAAAACAAAACAAAACAAAACAAAACAAAACAGCAATGGGGAAGATATGCTATGGGTCTTTGTTTTTCTGTACCCTCCAGTCTCTCCCTGCAACATTAATCAGAGCCATTGAGCAAAGGAGCTTGGGATATGTTGCGGAGGTTAGCATCTAGCAATTCATACTAGAGCAGAGAAAAGACAAAAACTTATTTGAGAGCAACTATGACCAGCAACCTAGCAATGGAAATTGAGTCGGAGCCTTTCTAAAGGCTCTTTTTGGTTTTGGAATATCTTTGCCTACCTTTCTGATTGCTTCTATGCACTCTTCCTGATACTACCAGAGACTCATTTTCCCCGGCTATATATTTCCCTTGTTCAGTCCTTAACACTCTACTGAAACATGCATGTATATGTTTTTGTCTGCTAAATATTTGCT
Organism: Leopardus geoffroyi; assembly: GCF_018350155.1. Classification (NCBI taxonomy): domain Eukaryota; kingdom Metazoa; phylum Chordata; class Mammalia; order Carnivora; family Felidae; genus Leopardus; species Leopardus geoffroyi. The sequence goes on along the minus strand of NC_059327.1, from coordinate 105,998,430 downwards.
GTTTCTAAATACCAGTTTAGGAATTATGAATCCCAGTAAAATCAAAAAGGAAATATAATGAACTTTGAAACAATTTGTCCCAAATCACTGCACTCAAGTCTAAGATGAGCAAGTGGGATTTTATAGAGCCCTCACTTCATACCTCCTGCTGGTTGTAGAGAGGATCCTCTTTCCAAAATGCAAAAAAGCTCACTTTTGAAACTTTCTTTATTCAAAGTTAATTAAAAGTAAAACTTTTATATTCATCTATTCCTGATATTATATCTTAGGGATCTATCTAATTCACAGTGGGGAGACAATGTAGTGTACTAGAAAGCAGACAGATTAAAAAATTAAGGTTCGTACGTTCAAATCCTGACTCCATAATTACCATCAAAATTACCTTGGTCAAGTTATTTAGTCTCTTTGTGCCACAGTTCCCATATGTGAAAATACACTAAATAATAATCTCTTTTTTAGATTATGGTAAGGTTTGACAGAATCAAAATAGGTAAAGATCTTTGAAAAGCACCTGCACATGCTATGCATAGGTGTTAATTGACATTTTATTTTGTATTAATAATACACTATTATTCTGGTCTTACATGAAGACGAATGCAGATGAATGGTTTTCACCATAATCAAGAATGTGCTCTTACAAAAGTCTCATACTAAAAGTCTATAAAACAAGATCTTAAATGTGTAATTGTTAAAACATAGCATGTGAATATATATGTGAGCAAAGGTACATGTATACAAAGACACACATGTGAAATAAATGTATTTCTTTACAATAGCAGGAAAGTCTATATATTATATAATTAAACTACATGAAACCCAAATATGGAATATTTACTTTTAAAGTCTAGTGGGAAGAAAGGCATGTGAGAACCTACTTTCTAAATGAAGACACAAGCAGAGTTCAAAAGAGTTATTCTGAATAAATATCTATTTTATAAGAAGAAAATTTACTTTTTGTATTAAAATATAAATTCATGATTAATAAGCTCAGTGGGAAGTTTCTAAACAGCAGGTAAAGTTTATGTGCCTTGTAGCTGTGCTGCTAAAGCCGGTTTGGTATGAAGCAGAGAATGCCCTAAAACAATTGGCATGTGTTTTTTAACACCTGTTAGGTATTAAATTTTACCAGGTTTAAATTCTACCTTTCTCTTCAGAGAAAGATAGATAAGGCCTTTGATTTGCTCACGTAGAATGAACTTTAACTTACCTTTTGGGCCTATTGTCATTCGTGGTAAAGAGTCTTAGACTTAGCATGTTAGCATCATTATTATCACTAGTAGTTCTCAAATCTTAAATCTTACCAAGAAATTGGATGTTTTCCTTTGTTTGGGTGTGTGACCACAATATCGTATCTTTAGAAATACCAGGGCGCCTGGGTGGCGCAGTCGGTTAAGCGTCCGACTTCAGCCAGGTCACGATCTCGCGGTCCATGAGTTCAAGCCCCGCGTCAGGCTCTGGGCTGATGGCTCAGAGCCTGGAGCCTGCTTCTGATTCTGTGTCTCCCTCTCTCTCTGCCCCTCCCCCGTTCATGCTCTGTCTCTCTCTGTCCCAAAAATAAATAAACGTTGAAAAAAAAATTTAAAAAAAAAAGAAAAAAAAAAAAAGAAATACCCCCACACCCTTTATAAGTGAGCTCTGCCTTCATCTGATCTTTCTCTCTTGCATAGATTAAATCTTTATCCGGATCTCAAATATCTACGGTCTACTATATACTAACAGACTACAATCTATTTTCATTCAATGATAATATCCACCCGTAAGTCCCCAACCATCTTTGTGTTTAATGGTTCAAGTTTTTATTTAAATTCTACTTACTTAACACACAATGTAATTAGTTTCAGAAATAGAATTTAGTGATTCAGGATGTACATATAACAGGTAGTGCTCATCACAAATTCCCTCATTAATACCTATCACCCATTTAGTCCATACCTCTGTGAACCTCCCCTCCAGAAAACCTCAGCTTTTTCTTCTATAGTTGAGAGTCTCTTATGATTTTTTCCTCCCTCTCTCTTTTATTTCTTTACCCTGTTTATTTCTTTACCTTCTTTACCCATTGTTTCTTAAATTCCACATATGAGTGAAATCATGGTATTTGTCTTTCTCTGATTGACTTATGTCACTTGGCATAATACACTCTAGTTACATCCATGCCATTGCAAATGGCAAGATTTCATTCTTTTTTTTTTTATTTTTTTAATGTTTATTTATTTTTGAGAGAGAGAGAGAGAGAGAGGGAGACACAGAATCCGAAGCAGGCTCCAGGCTCTGAGCTGTCAGCACAGAGCCCGACGTGGGGCTCAAACTCATGGACCATGATGTCATGACCTGAGCCAAAGTCAGATGCTTAACCAACTGAGCCACCCAGGTGCCCCAAGATTTCATTCTTTTTGATGGCTGAGTAATATTCCCACATACATATATGGGGTGTGTGTGTGTGTGTGTGTGTGTGTATACACACACATATATATACATATACATATATGTATATGTACATATATGTACATATACATATACATACACATATATATATACATATACACACATATATATATACATATACACATACATATACATATATATACATACACACACACACACACACACACACACACACACACACACACACCATCTTTATCCATTCATCAGTCGATGGACATTTGGGCTCTCCTCAAAGTTTGGCTATTGCTAATAATGCTGCCATAACATCAGGATACTTGTGCCTCTTCAAAAATCAGTATTTTTGTATCCTTTGGGTAAACACTTAGTAGTGCAGTTGATGGATCATAGGGTAGTTCTATTTTTAACTTTTTGAGGAACCTTCATACTGTTTTTCAGAGTAGCTGCACCAGTTTTCATTCCCACTAACATTATAAGAGGGTTCCCCTTTCTCTGCATCCTCACCAACATCTACTGTTTCCTGTGTTGTGAATTTTACTCATTCTGACAGACATGAAGTGATATCTCATCATGGTTTTGATTTGTATTTCTCTGATGATGAGTGATGTTTAGCATCTTTTCATATGATGCTCTGTTGGCCATCTGAATCTGTTGGCTCTTTTCATATGATGGTCTGTTGGCCATCTGAATGTCTTTTTTGGAAAAGCATCTATTCATGTCTTCTGCCCATTTCTTACCCGGGTTATGGTTTTTTAGGTGTTGAGTTTGTAAGTTCTTTATAAATTTTGGATACTAACTCCTTATCAGATATGTGATTTGCAAATATATTCTCCCATTCTGTCAGTTGTCTTTTAGTTCTGTTGATGGTTTCCTTTGATGTATAGAAGCTTTTTATCTTGATGAAGTCCTGATAGTTAATTTTTGCTTTTGTTTCCCTTGCCTCTGGAGACAAATCTAGTAAGAAGTTGCTATAGCTGATGTCAAAGATGTTGCTGCCTGTATTATCCTCTAGGATTTAAATGGTTTCCTGTATCACATTTAGATTTTTCATCCATTTTGATTTTATTTTTGGTGTAAGAAAAGTGGTCTGGTTTCATTCTTCTGCATGTTTTTCCAGTTTCCCAAACACCAATTGTTTTTTTTTTTATGCTTATTTCTTTTTGAGAGAGAAAGAGAGAGAGAGAGAGAGCAAGCACAAGTGGGAGAGGGGCAGAGAGAGAGGGTGTCACAGAATGCAAAGCAGGCTCCAGGCTCTGAGCTATCTATATAGAGCCTGAACACGGGGCTCGAACACACAAACCATGAGATCATAACCTGAGCTGAAGTCAGGCACTTAACTGACTGAGCCACCCACGTGCACACCCCCCCCAACACCATTTGTTAAGGAGACTGTCTTGTTTCCATCGGATATTCTTTTCTATTTTGTTAAAGATACATGAATTCAGTAAAGTTGCAGGATACAAAATCAACATACAGAAATCCGTTGCATTTCTGTACACCAATAATGAAGCAGCAGAAAGAGAAATCAAGGAATGAATTTTATTTACAGTTGCGCCAAAAACCATAAGATACCTAGGACTAAACCTAACCAAAGAGGTAGAAGATCTATTCTCTGAAAATTTTAGAATACTTATAAAAGAAACTCATGATGACACAAAGAAATAGAAAAACATTCCATGCTTATGGATTGGAAGAATATTGTTAAAATATCCATATTACCCAAAGCAATGTATGTATTTAATGCAATCCCTATCAAAACATCATCAGCATTTTTCACAGAACTAGAACAAACAATACTAAAATTTGTATATAACCATAAAAGACCTCAAGTAGCCAAAGCAATTCTGAAAAGAAGAAAACAAAACAAAGCAAAACAAAAAACAAAATCACGATTCTGGGATTGAAAATGTATTACAAAACTGTAGTCATCAAGACAGTATGGTACTGGTGCAATTACAGATGCTTACGCCAATGGAACAGAATACAAAACCCAGAGATGGGCCCACAACTACATTGTCAACCAGTTTTTGACAAAGCAGGAAAGAATATCTAATGGAAAAAAAGACAGTCTTTTAAACAAATGGTGTTGGTAAAACTGACTAGTAACATGAAGAAGAATGAAACTGGACCACATTCTTACACCATAAGTAAAAATAAATTCAAAATTGATGAAAGACCTAAATGTGGAACAAGAAACCATTACAATCCTAAAGCATCAAGACTCTTTTACATCAACCATAGCAACTTCTTACTAGGTATGTCTTCAGAGGCAAGGGAAACCAAAACAAAAATGAACTATTGGGACTTCATTAAGATAAAAACCTTCTGTGCAGCAAAGGAAACAATCAACAAAACTGAAAGACAACCTATGGAATTGGAGAAGATATTTGCAAATGACATATCTGATAAGGGGTTAGTATAAAATCTATAAAGTTATCAAACTCAACACCTAAAAAACAACCCAGTTAAGAAATGTGCAGAAGATATAGTTAGACACTTTTCTAAAGACATTCAGATGGCTAACAGGCACATGAAAACATCATGTGTGTCAACATCAATCACCATCAGGGAAATACAGATCAAAACAACAATACGACACCACCTCACACCTGTCAGAATGGCTAAAATAGAGGTGCCTGGGTGGCTCAGTAGGTTGAGTGTCCAACTTTGGCACAGGTCATGATCTTGCCATTTCTGAGTTCAAGCCCCGAATCAGTGTAGCTGCTGTCACCACTGAGCCCACTTCAGATCCTCTGTCTCCCTCTCTCTACCCCTCCCCTGCTCATGTTTTCTCTCTTAAGGATAAATTTAAAAAATAACAATAAATGGCTAAAACTAACAACACAGTAAACAGTAGGTTGTTGGTGAGGATGCAGAGAAAGGGGAACTTATTACACTGTCAGTGAGAATGCAAACTGGTGTAGTCACTCTGGAAAATAGTATGTAAATTTCTTAAAAAACTAAAAATGGAACTACCCTATGATCCAGTAATTGCACTATTAGGTATTTACCCAAAGTGGACAAAAATACAGAATTGAAGGAGTACATGGACCTGATGTTTATAGCAGCATTATCAACAATAGCCAAACTGTGGGAAAAGCCCAAATATCCATCAACTGATGAATGGATAAAGAAGATGGGGTGTATATATACAAAGAAATATTACTCAGCCATGAGAAAGAATGAAGTCTTGCCATTTGAAACGACATGGCATGGATCGAGCTAGAATGCATTATGCTAAGTGAAACAAGTCAATAACAGAAAGACAAATAACATGATTTCAGTCATATATGGCACATAAGAAACAAAACAGATGAACATATGGGAATGGGGGAGAGAAGAGAGGGAAACAAACCACCAGAGACTCTTAACTATAGAGAACTGGGGGTTAATAGAGGGAGTCAGTGGGTAATGGGTTGGACAGGTGATGAGTATTAAAGAGAACACTTGTTGTGATGATCACTGAGTGTTATATGTAAGTGATGAATCACTAAATTCTACTCCTGAAACCAACATTGCACTGTATGTTAGCTAAAGTTTAAATAAAAATTTAAAAAAAAGAAATGGACATAATCCGGAAGACAGAAAATCAATAATGACATAATCAAACTCAATGATACTATCTGTCAGATAGGTACAATTGACATTTATGGACTACTTCATCCAATAGTAGAATGTACATTTCTCCCAAACTCACATGGAACATTTGCTGTGATAGACTACATTCTAGGCCATAAATCACACCTTAATAAACTTAACACAAATTATACAATGTCTGCTATTAACCATAATAGAATTAAATTAGAAATTGGTAACAGCAAAATAACTGGAAAATACCCAAATATGTGAAGATCAAATAATATACTTCAAATTACATATGGGTCAAAGAAGAAATTTCAAAAGAAAATTTTAAATGTTTTGAATTAAATACAAATGGAAAAAAAAACAATTTATCAAAAGTTGAGGGAAATCTATAGTATTGAGCATATATTATAAAGAAGAAAGATATAAAATTAATAACCTAAGTCTCCACTGTAGAAAACTAGAAAAAAATAGCAAATTAAAAGCAAAATAGTAGAAAAGAACTAATAGGAATTAGAGATAAAATTGAAAACAGAAAATCAATTGAACTAAAACTTAGTCATTTGAAAAGATCATTAAAATCAAGAAACTTCTAGCCAGGCTTAATAGGAAAAAGAGAGGAGACAAATTACTAATATCAGAAATGAAAGAGGGGCTATTAGTACAGATCCCATTGATATTAATAGGAAAATAAAGCTATACAACACACAACTTTACACTGAAAAATTTGATAACGTAGATGAAATACACCAATATCTTGAAAGACGCAGTCTGCCATAACTCAATAGAATATCATAATAGGCCTAATCCTATTTAAAAATTTAAGCAATAATAAGCTTCCAAACAGAAAGTACCAGGGACAGATTCTTTGACTAGTGGATTATACCAAATATTTAAGGAGAAAAATTATGCCCCATGTCTACAGTCTCTTTCAGAGAATAGAAAAAAGAGAAATTACTTCCGAATTCATTCTATGAGGCCAGGATTATCATAATACCAAAATCAAAGAATATCAAGAAAACTGTAGCCTTATGTCTATCATGACAATAAATGCAAAAATTCTTAACAAAATATTATCAAAACGAATCAAATAAAGTATTAAAAAGAGGGACACCTGAGTGGCTTAATCGGTTAAGCATCTCACTCTTGATTTCAGCTCAGGTCATGATCCCAGTGTTGTGGGATCAAGCTCTGTGTTGGGCTCCAGTGCTAAGCGTTGACCCTGCTTGAGATTCTCTCTACTTCTGTCTTTACCCCTCTCCCCAGCTCATGCATCCTCTCTGTCTCTAAAATAAAAATAAGTAGTATTTCCAAGAATACTACTTGGCAATGAGAAAGAATGAAATCTTGCCATTTGCAACAATGTGGACAGAACTGGAGGGTATTATGCTAAGTGATATAAGTCAGAGAAAGACAGATATCATATATTTTCACTCATATGTGGAATTTGAGAAACTTAACAGAGGACCATGGGGGAAGGTAAGGGGAATAAACTAGTTTCAAACAGAGAGAGAGGCAAACCATAGGAGACTCTTAAATACAGAGAACAAACTGAGGGTTGATGTGGCGGGGAGGGGAAAATGGGTGACGGGCATGGAGGAGGACACTTGTTGGGATGAGCACTGGGTGTTACACGTAAGTGAAGAATCATGGGAATCTACTCCCGAAGCCAAGAGCACACCGTATACACTGTATGTTAGCTAACTTGACAATAAATTATATTTAAAAAATAAACTAAATAAAATAAAATAAAAATAAAAAATAAATGCAATAAAAATAAATAAAATAAAAAAGAAAATAACAAATATTTGTGAATTCCTTTTAAATAAACAAACAAGCAAATAAAAAAAAACAGGGGGCACAGCTGACTGAGAGTCTGACTCTTGGTTTCAACTCAGGTCATGATCTCATGAACCATGAGATCAAGTTCCACATTAGGCTCTACACTGACAGTGTGGAGCCTCCTTGGGATTTTCTCTCTCTCCCTCTCTCTGTGCCCCTCCCCCACTCACATGTGCCCTCTCTCTCAAAATAAGTAAATAAACATTTAAAAAAATTTTTTTAACGTTTATTTATTTTTGAGACAGAGAGAGACAGAGCATGAATGGAGGAGGGTCAGAGAGAGAGGTAGACACAGAATCTGAAACAGGCTCCAGGCTCTGAGCTGTCAGCACAGAGCCCCATGCGGGGCTCGAACTCAGGAACTGCGAGATCATGACCTGAGCCGAAGTCGGACACCCAACGGACTGAGCCACCCAGGCGCCCCAGTAAATAAACATTTTAAAAAAGAATAGACAAATGGATCAAAAGAACAAAGTAAAAAACACGGAAACAGATCCACATAAGTATGGTCAACTGATCTTTGTCAGAGGCGCAAAGGGAGTCCAATAGAGCAAAGATATTCTCTTCAACGTATAGTGCGGTAATGACTGGACACTAATATACAAAATAAAATAAATAAAGTAAAATGAATAAAATAAAACACAAAACAAAATAAAATTAAAATTAAATATGATAATAAAATTAAATACTCTAAACACAGACCTCATACCCTTTACAAAAATTAACACAAAATGGATCATACATGGGGCGCCTGAGTCAGTTAAGCATCCAATTCTTGGCTGAGGTTATGATCTTGTTGTTCATGAGATTGGGCCCCGCATCAGGCTCATGCTGACAGCATGGAGCCTGCTTGGAATTCTCTCTCTCCTCTCTCTCTGTACCCCCTCCTCTGGCCGGCTCATATGTTTGCTCTATCTCTCTCAAAATAAATAAACTTACAAAAAATTTAAATGGATCATACCTGTAAATGTAGAGTGCAAAACTATGAAACTTCTAGAAGATAACATAGTACAAACCTAGATGATCATGGGTATGATGATGACTTTTTAGATACACGAAGAAGCAACCCATGAAAGAAATAACTGATAACCTGGACTTCATTAAAATTAAAAACTTCTGCTCTCTGAAAGATAATATCAAGAGAATTAGATGACAAGCCACAGATGGGGAGAAAATATTTGTAAAAGACAAATTTGTTAAAGGACTATTATCCAAAGTATTACAAAGAACTCTTAACAATGAGAACCTAGTTTAAAATGGGCTCATAACCTTAACAAAATCTCACCAAAGAAGATACACAGAAGACAAATAAGCATATGCAAAGTGATCTGCATCATATTTTATCAGGGAAATACAAATTACAACAATGAGATAGCACTAGAAATCTACTAGAATGGCCACAATTAGAACACTGGCAACACCAAGTGCTAGAGTGGATGTGGAACAACAGGAACACTCATTAATTGCTGGTGGGAATGCAAAATAATACACTTCTTTGGAACACAATTTGGCAGTTTCTTATAAAACTAAGCAAACTAACTAAAAACTAAACTAACCCTCCCAAAATGAAAAACTCTGACAACACTAAACAAGATCCATCTATCACCCTCCTTGGCATTTACCCAAAGGAGTTGAAAACTTATGCCCACATTAAAACCTATACAATAATGGTTATAGCAGTTTTATTCATAATGCCAGTACTTGGGAGCAACCAAAGTGTTCTCCAGTAGGTGAATAAGCTAGGGTACATCTAGACAATAATGACTGGGATATTATTTAGTGCTTATAAAATGAGCTGTTAACCCATGAAAAGACATGGAACAATTTTAAATACATGTTACTAAGTGAAAAATGATTATCTAAAGAAGCTACATAAGTATGTTTCCAACTATATGACACTCTGAAAAAGCAAATCTGTGGTTACAGTAAAAAGATCAGTAACCCCACAGTAACCAAGGGGAGGGGAGATGAATATGCAGAGCACAAAATGTTTAGGTTAGTGAAAATACTCCGTGTAATATCATAATGAAGGATATATATCACTATTCATTTGTCCAAACCTATGGAATTTATAACACCAAGAGTAAACTCTAAGGTAAACTATGGAGTTTGACTGAATACAATTTATCAATGTTGGTTTGTCCTTGGTTAAAAATAAAAAAGTGTCATTCTGGTGACTGATGTGGAAAATAGTGGTGGCTATGCATGATGCGGGTATAAAGAAACTCTGTGTGCCTTCTGCTCAGTTTTGTTATATATCTAAAACTGCTCTAAAAATAGTCTTTTAAGAAATAAAATAAATAAGTGGACTTACTTCAGAGTCTGGGAAGCCAAAGAACTGCTGTAAGAAATACCGATGATGATTGCCACCAAAGTGACATCTGTAAACTGATGTGTTTGGTAGAAAGGAATTGATGAGAAAGGTATGTGAAAGGCATTAGTGTCATTTTTCTTGTCAGCAAAAAATGCTGAATAGTCTTATTTTTGCTTATTAATATCTTGTATAGTTCTTATTGCAGTTTTATCTCTTTGCTCTACAGTTGAGAAAAAATTCAGAAAGAAACTTATAAAAATTATAGACACGTTGAACCACATCATCATAGAGTCTCCCTCTCTAATTTGGATGCTACTTTGGGAGTAAATGTAAAAACACGAATTTCCTATGTTCTTTGAGATAACCAAAAACTCTGTAACTTTTCCAAATATTTTGGTATTATATTAACAGTATCATGATTAAACAAAGTCAACACGAGAAACCTATATGTATAATTTTAACAGAACCTATAAAACTGTTCAAAAACAAATTGGTAAAATTAATAATCAGCTAATTCCCTGCATATTTTTAAAGAAATAAAATTATCCATTCTTAGCAAAATGTTATGATATATTTGAATACAGATCTTCTATTCATTTACTTTGTGTTTTATCATAAAAATGTATGACTCCATAAATACAAAGGGAAATCAGCTGTTAAGGATAATTTCCCTAAATTCTGTCAGTACATGTCTTCTGTTTGGTAAAAGCCTCTCTTCACAAATCCATTAAGCACATTTCATTCTCAAAAGGAAATAGGCTTGTGCCTGCCATTTCTATTTTTAGTCTCTAAAGATTTGTGTAATTTCATATATGTTGCACAGTACTTTGTAGTATATTAATATATAAAAATGTAGTTTCAGGGGCACCTGGGTGGCTCAGAAGTTTAAGAGTCTGACTTTTGGGTCAGGTCATGATCTCATGGTTTGTGAGTTCGGGCCCCATGTGGGTTTCTGTGCTGACATCTCAGAGCCTGGAGCCTGCTTTGGATTCTGTGTCTCCCTCTCTCTGCCCTTCCCCTGCTCACACTCTGTCTCTGGCTCTCTCAGAAATAAACACTAAAAAAATTAAAAATATAGTTTAATAAATTACACTAATAGTTATATTCCAAAACGTGCAGTATGCACACATATAATAAAGGTTTATGTGTTCTAAAGAAGCAGATGCATAGAAAGCACTATATTTCCTATTTTATAAGCATTTCTTTCATAGTTTAAAGCACTTTGATAAGATTGTCAGGAAGTAGGCTATAAATGTCTTCTGTTCTTATGTAAGTAAAGGACAAATTGAACAGTTTCTACATATGCCAGTAGAAAAACAAAACAAAAAATAAAACAAGGTACACCATTAGCATCAATTATTCTTCTATTTGAGGTCATTTTATGGACATATAAACAAGGTTTAGGATTTGAACCTCTGAAGGAATACAGAACCCCTCAAGGCAAGTAAACAAAACACTTAAGTCAAGTATTTACTTTATTGCCCTCTCCTTCCCTACTAAAATTCCTCTTAGAGACACACAGTGGAGAACTACTCTCCATAATGTAGTTATGATCCATTTTTTAAAAATTTGTGGCATCTTATAAATCATTTTATGAAAATAATAAAAGCTATAGCATTTATGGGTGATGAATATTTTTTTTTTATTGTCGAAAGTGTTTGCCTTACATCAGAGGACACAAGCCCCCTGCCACCACCCAGTCGTCTTTTTCCTTCTTCAGTTTATGTTAACCTGGAATCTCCAAATTGCTTAGTCACTCAGGAAAATATCACTTTGGCTTTTCACTTGATTTTCCATTTGCCCATTTAGATCATTTGCATGATCATAGCTATGATACTCTCACCATGAAATCATCCCTGTCTGTTTTCTAGCTTCTGGTGATGGATGTGGAATTGGCAATAACCAAAAGTACCTGTATTTTGCTGACTGACTCAGGAAGATTTAGAATTTATTTTTATACTGAAATTGGAAGATGTTAGGTACATATTAAACTAGAATCTGGGAAATAATCCAGTAACTAACATTTCTTGGCACTGCCATTGAAAATGGGTATCCAAAAAATTTGAATGTAACAAGTAAAACAGAAGAAATTATATTTCAATCTTCAAAGAAATGTAATCCTTAATGAGTTGTTTATGCTAAACAGGAATTTATTGGAGAAGAAATATCTGTGTGTGTGTGTGTGTGTGTGTGTGTGTGTGTGTGTACATGATATTCACAAAATTTGGAAGAAAACACCACCAGTTTTAATCTTGTTTAGAGAAGAAATTAAATCTATTTAGCCATTTGATAATTACAAGTTTTGCTTTTTTTTTAATATTCAATTTTTCTAGACTTTTTAAAAGAATAAACCAAATCAATGTAAACTGATTCTAACTCAATTTATGTACTTTGGACACAATTATAAGCATATAGACCTCTTTAATAATCTTTGAGGCAAGTTTTAAATAGGTCTTCATTGTCCTTTACTCATTTCTGTCAATCTACATTTAATCATGATAAATATATCTCACATAAAAATAGAATTAAATTAAAACTTTAAAGCCTGGAGAGTGACCTCAGCCAGATGGCAAAATAGGAGGTTCCCTGCTCAAATCTCCCAGCAGCAACGATTTGCCAGCCAGCCATGGACAAAAGTACTTTTGTGAGAGCTTAGGGACCCAGGTAGGAAGCTGTGGAACCTAACACCAGGAGATCTCTTACAAGAAGGCAGGTCCATACCCAGGTGGCAAACTCACTGAATGTGGTCCTAGCTACAAAGCTAGAGTCTTAGATCCTATGGATTCAGCTACGGCCCTGTTTGGCCTTGGTCTTACCACCAAAGGACCCAGTAAGAGTCACATCTACCCATGCCTCAGATAACAGGCCTACCAACCTCAGGCCTGGCTATGGAACCTGAAGCAGCCCATGGAGCTGGCTCTCCTCCCTTTTGACTACCAGTTCTGTTCACCCAGTAACCAGGTAGGAGACATACCCATCTGTGTCCATGAGGCTGGCATTCTGATTTCAGCCCTACCTCAGAACTTTGTGACACTGCATCAGCCCTTCTCATATGCAGTCTGGGAGCAGTCCTGCCCCATATTAAATCAAATTGCCAAAGGTCAAAGACAAATAGAGAATCTTAAAAACAGCAAGGAAAAAGTGACTCATCACATACAAGGGCACCTCTATAAGACTATGAGCTGATTTCTTAGCAGCAAACTTGCAGACCAGGACAGAATGGGACAATACATTCAAAGTACTAAAAGAAAAAAAAACATTGCCAACCAAAGTAATTTACCCAATAAACCTGCCCTTCAGAAATGAAGGACACAGAAAAACATTCCCAGATAAACAAAATCTGAGGAAGTTTATTACCACTAGACCTACCTGACAAGAAATACTAAAGGGATTCTTCAAGTTAAAGCAAAAGAATGCTAATTAGAAATATGAAAGTTTAAAACTACTGTAAAGGTAAATATATGTAGGTCAAATTAAAAATATTCTGGGGGCACCTGGGTGGCTCAGTCTGTTAAGCATCCGACTTCAGCTCAGGTCATGATCTCACAGTTCGTAAGTTTGAGTCCCACATTGGGCTCTGTGCTGACAGCTCAGATCCTGGAGCCTGCTTCAGATTCTGTGTCTCCCTCTCTCTCTGCCCCTCCCCTGCTCATGTTCTGTTTGTATCGCTCTCTCAAAAATAAATAAACATAAAAAAATTTTAAAAGAGTATTTTGTAATATTCAGGGTGCCTGGATGGCTCAGTCAGTTAAGCGTCCGACTCTTGATCTCTGCTCAGGTCTTGAACTCAGGGTCATGAGTTCAAGTTCCACATTTGGCTCAACACTTGATGTGAAGCCTACTTAAAAAAAGAAAAAAAAAACAGAATATGCTGTAATATTAAAACTCTAGTAGCTGACCCCACAAAAAATGGATTTCTATGAATTTGCCTGATAAGGATTTCACCGTAATAACCCCAAAGAAGGCCACTGAGATGTGTGTGTGTGTATGTGTGTGTGATTCACTTGTAACTGTATGTTAAAAGTTAAAAGACAAAACTATTAAAAATAATTATAGCTACCATAATTGTTAATAGATACACAATATAAAAAGATGCAAGTGTAACATCAAAAGCATAAAATATGAGGGGTACCTGGGTGTTCAATCAGTTAAGCATCTGTCTTCGGCTCGGGTATGATCTCACTGTTCATGGATTCGAGCCCCACATCGGGCTCTGTGCTTCAGATTCTGTGTCTCCCTCTCTCTCTGCTTCTCCCTCACTCATGCTCTGTCTCTCAAGAATAAATAAATATTATTTTTTTTAATTTTTTTACAAAAAGCATGAAATATGAAAGGGAGTAAAAGTATAGAATTTGCATGAATAAAGTAAAGTTGTTATAAGCTTAAAATATACTCATAAGATATTTTGTGTGAAGCCAGAAATAAGAAATCTCTAGTACCTACATGCACAAAAGAGAAAGAAAGAATTAGAGAGAGAGAGAGGAAGGGAGGGAGAGAAAAAGTATCAAAGAACCAAACCACCTACAAAACATTAACAAAGCACAAAGACAGCAAGAGAGAAAACAAGGATCAAAGAAACCATAAAACACCAGAAAACAACAAATGGGCCATAGTAAGTTCTTACATATCAATAATTAACTTTAAATATAAATGGGTTAAATTATACAATCAAAAGAGTAGCTAAATTGTTTTTTTTTTAATTACCTAACAATCATCTTCCTACAAGTGACTCACTTTAGCTTTAAGTATGCATTGTTTACATTTACAATCCACCTTAATAGCACACCCAGATGGGAACAGGGTCTGGACACAATAGCTGGCTTGCTGCCTCATTGAGCCCCAGGGTCCTCCTTCACACCAGCCCCAGATACCCTGGGGTATAGAAAAAAAAAACCTACAGTTTAAAAGAAACACTAGAATATAAAGGATTCTGCCCTAGAACTCTGCCAAGCATGTATAGAGGGACCTGCTGGAACTTTCTCTAGGCCCAAGCATCTGGCAAGTACCATGATTTACATTCCCCTCCATCTTGAAAGTGCTGACTACAGAAGGGTTCTTAGTACCATAGCTTGCCAGCTACCTCAGCAAGCTCTGAGCCCCTAGCCTAAACCAGCCCCACACATTCTGGGGTATAGAAAAAACAAAGGCATGGTTTAAAAGAGAAACTAGAATATAAAGTGATTAGCCCTAGCACACTGCCAGATAGCAAGGGAGCTGCTGGAACTCTTTTTGGGTCCAAGGAACTGGTGACAGCCATGGTTATAATCCGCAACCTTGAGAGCATGGATGGGAACAGGGTCTGTGTGCCCTAGCTGGCCTACCAACTCAGTAAGCCCAACCACACCAATCCCAGACATCCCAACAAGGCAGCACCAGTATTGCACACACTGGGACACTCCTGGACAATACTCACTATAGCTCCAGCCATCATGCCAAAGTGATTCAGACACAAAGCACCACCAAACACCTCAGGCTCACACCACTTCAACTCCAGATGGCTTATTAGGGTACCCCTCACATATCTGGCACTTCTTTGCTTGTTCCTACTTTGGCTTCAACTGCTCTCCAAGATATACCTTTGTGTGGAGAACCCTGGGAACATTCCAGCCTGCATCCTGCCTCGGTTCTAGCCACCCCACCATTATGTCTCCAGCATGGAGCACACCAGGATATCCCAGCCTGCAACAACCACAGCTCCAGTTGTCACATCAGAACACTCCCTGCACTGAATACCCCAGGATATCCTGGATTGCACCCACTTCACTTTTAGCTGTATTTCCAGGGTGCCACCTGCACAGAGAGACTGGGACTCCCCTGCTCCATGCCCCCTTCACTCCAGCCATCCCACCAAGGCATGAAGTGCCTCAGGAACCCAGCCCATGTCACACAGAGCTCTAGCAAGCCTGTCAAAGTCACCAGGCACACAATCTGTAAAGCATACAACCATACACAAGAAAATTCCTTCAAGTTTAGGAGAAATATCTATTCCACTGAATTCATAGAAACAAACACAGAAATTCAAGCAAAATGGAGAGACCAAGGGATATGCTGTCAACAAAAGAACAAGACAAACGTCAGAACAAGAACTAAATGAAACAGAGACAAGCAATAGGCCTGAAAAAGAGTTTAAAGTAATAATCATAAAGATGCTCACTGGACTGTCAAGAAGAGACAAAGAACTTTGTGGTATATCAATAATTAATTTCATTGTACATGGTCTAAGTGCTCCAAACAGAAGACATAGGGTTGCAGAACGGATTAAAAACCAGTCCTATTCTCTATGCTACTTATAACAAAGTCACTTCAGACCTAAAGACACATACAGACTAAAAATGAAAGGATGGGAAAAAACATATTCCAGCTAACAGAAGTGGAAAAAGTCAGGGTAGCAATACTTGGATAAAATAAAGTTTAAATCAAAACTGTAACAAGAGAAAAAGAAGAGCATTATATAATTACAAAGGAGAATCCAACAAAAGGATATAAAATTATAAATATCTACACACCCAACATAGGAGTACCTGAATACATAAATCATACATTAACAGACATAAAGGGAGAAATAGTAATACAATAATAGTAGGGGACTTTAACAACCCACGTACATTAATGTATAGATTATCCAGGCAAAAAAAATCAATGAGGAAACAGTGTCTTTAAATGACACATTAGACCAGATAGACTTAACATACACACACACACACGCACACACACACACACACACACACACACACACACAACATTCCATCCAAAAACAGCAGAATACACATTCTTTTCAAGTGCACATGGAACATTCTCCACGATAGATCACATATTAGACCACAAAAGAAGTCTCAATTAATATAAAAATGTTGATATCATTTCATGCACATTTTCTGACAAAAACAGTATAAAATTCAAATGAATCACAAAATTTGGGGGGAAAACCCACATTTATAATACACATAATAGAATGTTATTCAACCATAAAAAAAGAAGGAAATCCTGACGTTCAGGACAGCATGGACAAACCTGGAGGACATTATTCTAATGAAATAAACCAGACAGAGAACGACAAGTACTATATAATCTCACTTATATGTGGAATCTAAAAAAATTGAGCTTATAGAACCAGATAGTAGAACAATGACTGCCAGGGACTAGAGAATGATGAAATGGAGAGATGTTGGCAAAAAGGTAAAAACTTCCAGTTTTATGTTGAATAATTTTGGGGGCTATAATGCATATCATGGTGATTATAGTCAATAATACTGTACTATATACTTTAAAGTTGCTAAGAGACTAGATCTTAATGGTTCTCACCACAAAATGAAACAGTAATTATGTGACATGATACAAGTGTTAACTAATGCTAAGTAATCATATTGCAATATATAAATCAAATCAACATATTATACACCTTAAAGTTGGTGGCTATAGCTTATAATACTGTATTGTATACATGAAATCCTGAAATCTGCTAAGAGGGAAGATCTTGTGTTTTTACACCACACACACACACACACACACACACACACACACGTAACTATGTAAGATGGTTGTGGTGATTAACTTGATTGTGTCAATTTTTCACAATGTACATGTATATTAAACAATCACATTTTATACCTTATAAATTTTTAAAAGCCTAATACCATGTTTCCTTCCAGACAACTCCTCACCTGCTATCTTCTCGACTGCCTATGGGACATTTCTAATTAGGTACCCATGGACGTATAAAATCCTACTGAATAGTTACAGACTACACTATCTTTCATCTCCATTGCCACGAAAAAGAACTCTGCCTTCTGTATCCCACATTGAATAGAATTCTCCTCTCTCTGACCACTTGCCCAATCTGGACATCTGAGTTAAAGTTGACTTCTCTCTTCAAGCACTTCTCCCAAGCCATCAACTACCAAATCTCCTTTTAAATACCTTTCAGATACAAACTATTGTCTCCGTCCTTACTACTAGAGTTTAGGAATCTATCTCTTGCTAACTGGGTTCGCTGCCACCAGGCTGTCCCTTCCTCCCTAACCATTTAAAACCCAGCAACCAGATGATCCTCTTGAAAATAAAATTTAATATTTTATGTCATTTTCTATATATATCCTCATTGCCCTCATGATAAAGTCTAAAATTCCATCCAAATCTTGTTAATTTTCCTTTGATTTTGATCTCCCTTGTTGCCTGCCATCCCACACTCTTAATCCATGCTCCAGGTATATTAAGATGCTTTTGTATCCCTGCATTTTCACTCAGACTTTATGATAGAAACATTTCTCCTCTCCACTCTACTTAATCCAGGTACGTTCTAACCTTCAGTCAAACTGCAGTTGAAATAACATTCATTCAGGTACTCTCATATCAGTATGTTAACTTTGCACAATCACTGTATTTTTCTCTTAATTGCATTTGCCACACTTCACTTCAATCTTATGTTTAGTTGTTTATCCATACTAGATTATTTAGTGGGGAAGTGAGAATCTCTTTTTGACCTACCCATATATATTTATAATGCATGCCCCAAAGTAACATTCAATAAATCTTTTTAGATATATGAGTAAATGAAAACAAGCTGACACAACTTTGTGATAGGATATATGTTCACAAATAAGTGTGTATGTGTGCACATGGAGGTATAGATAAATATACCTTTAGGTAGATTCACCACAAAACACTCTAAGTAGACCATTATTCGCTCTCAAAGACTAAAATAAAAGATAGGAGAAAGAAATGAAGAAACAATGTAAAGTTATAGGATGTGGCTACACACATGTCCAAACAAATTGTATTTTAGTACACTCAGCATAATCTCAAGTAGAAAAAGAAAGAGAGAAAGAAGACCAAATTCACCACATGTTGCTCTAAATATTAATAGCATAATTTTTTATGGCAGACAAAAATATTTCATTTTTTTCTTTTTTTTTCAACTAAATCTGGAAAGTACTTTAATGATCTGGTAGAACAGATTTTAGAAGTATACAGGATTGCTTAAAAAATTTTGTTTAACGTTTATTTATTTTTGAGACAGAGAGAGACAGAGCATGAATGGAGGAGGGTCAGAGAGAGAGGGAAACACAGATTCTGAAACAGGCTCCAGGCTCTGAGCTGACAGCACAGAGCACGACGCGAGGCTCGAACTCACGGACCGTGAGATCATGCCCTGAGCCGAAGTCGGACACTTAACTGACTGAGCCACCCAGGCGCCCCGAATATGGGATTGTTTTAAGATCAAATATATTCTGTATTTCATTTTATTCTATTTTTATTTTTTTAATGTTTTTATTTATTTTTAAGACACAGACAGAGCATGAGCAGGGGAGGGACACAGAGAGAGGGAGACAAAGAATCCAAAGCAGGCTCCAGGCTCTGAGCTGTCAGCACAGAGCCCAAGGCGGGGCTCGAACTCATGGACTGTGAGATCATGACCTGAGCCAAAGCTGGATGCCCAACTGACTGAGCCACCCAGGACCCTATATTACATATTTTAAATAGACCACTGGTAGGTTTTCTAATTCAGTAATATATTTTTATTTACCTTGGAAATTCAGAAAATTTGAACAATGTGCTATGACAAGTTTCACTGGATTCAATGATTATGCCTCTTATAAACACAAAAATAGAATTTGTATCCACTTTAGAGTCATAAAATATTGTTGAAGGCTCTTCTAATAATGTGAATATTGGGGAAGAGATTTTATAACATATTATTTTTAGGCTTAATTAACAGTTTCTTATAAAGTTCTGCTATCTATACACACATATGCATATATAAATATGTATACATTATGACTTGTTTTTCATGAGGTTTTATTTATCTATAGCAGCCAGGATCAAACAATATAAAGAAGTATAATGACAGATGGCTGATATTCAGTTACAAAAGTTTTATAAAAGTTTAGTTTTAAAAAAAAGCCATTAATAGTATTAAAGGAACAAGGTGTTTCTCATAGAAATGAGGGAAGTAATGGTATGAGTGGGCATTTAACAGCTTACCGGAAAAGCCCAAAAGCTATGGATATCTGATAGCCCAGTGTATCCATGAAGAATTTCATAGTGTGGTCTGAGAAAGCTGTTACCTGTGAGGAAACCATAGGGTAATATTAAATGGTTGGCTTGCCTTGCCATTGGATAGTGGGGCCAGTCATTAGGAAGACAAGCTAGAAGCTCAAGCCTTTTTGGCATATCTGCATTTGTGCCACCCTATCATAATCATCTAGGAGCAATGGCTTCCTCTTCACTTTTCCCATCTAAACCTTGTATATGCTTCTGTTTTGGCCAACTCTAACCTAGAACCACATAGAGAAGAGGAGTTGACGAAACAGAGTTCACAGATGCAAGTTATTATAAGCAATTCAGAACTAAAGGATAAGCTCCACTATACCCTCCACAAACCAAACCAAAATAAAACAGAACAACTGAATGGAAAAAGGGAGAAGAATCTGGCCTCAATGTTTATGAAACAAAACTTAACTTTGGCATATAAAGGTTAATTTCATCAAAATAGTCATAAGAATTTTCTTAGGTTGATTTTCAATGTCAGTACCTCTTGCATAAACTACAGATAATTCATTGACCATTTTATTCATTTTTTTTCATTCAATCATTATTTTCTTCATTCAAGAAATATTTAGAAAGCACTCATGTATCAAACATGTATAGTGGATACAAGTATGAACATAAGAGCAAAGTTTCTTCACACATTCAAATTACATTCTAATGGAGAGAGAAAAAAAGGAAACAAATGTAAATTAATTATAGTGATGTAAAAAGAATAAAACAGGGTAAGGAAATTGAATATCGAAGGAGTTAATACATCAATTTCACAGAGTTATTAAAGAAAGCATCTCAGACAGGACATCTCATCAGAGACCTACATCAAATGGACAAGTGAGCTCTGGAGATAATGACAAAGTGAGTGCTTCATGCAAAGTGAGGAACAAGGTTTACATCACCAGAGGCAGGAATATGTTTATTGTTTTTGAAGAAATGAAAAAAAAAATGCCAGTGTGATGGATCACGATGAGGAAGAGAGAAATTAAAATGCAATAAAAATGGAATCAGAAAGTGATCAAGGAATTCTGAAGACAGACAGCATAGGCTTTGGAGGTCATGATGCGGAGTACAGGATGTTTTAAACAGGCACATGACATGGTCAAGGTTTTTATTTTAAAAGAATGAGTCTGGATATTATAGGAAGAACAGAAAGAGACTGGGCTTACCAACTGCAGCAGGAAGGTTAGCAGGAACCACTTAGAATAGTTTCATTTCTGAAGAGGCTGTATAGAACCTATTTGTTTTTGCCCAGGGATCCTTATTTACTACAGCTGAATGGATCAAAACATTTCCAATGAAGACGTAGAAACAGGCATCCCAGATTAAAAATTATTTTAAAAGACCCCAAATCCAGATTTGTATTTAGATAACAAATAATCTGCATAATAAGGCTTTAAGGCTCAGTACTCCTATTGGATGATATTTTGGTCTCTTAATTTTAGTGAAGCAGCACATACTCCTTTATGTTTCCCTCCAAAGAGAGGAAGTGCACAAAGAGAAAATTAGCTTATAAAAAGTACAGGATATGATGTATGTATTTTTAAGAAAAAATATTCATAATTTTAGATAATGAAAGTGAAAAAAAAATGTTGTATCTCTTGCAGTTTGTCCCCTCTATATGAAACACTAGAATAGCAATTCCACCAAACATGGTCTCTATCTTTTGCCAAGTTTATCCTGAATATAAGAATGAAAAATAATATCAGAGACACCTGGGTGGCTCAGTCAGTTAAGCATCTGACTCTTGATTTCAGCTCAGGTCATGATAGCACAGTTTGTGAGATTGAGCCCTGCATCAGGGTCTGTGCTGACAGTGTGAGCCTGCTTGAGATTCTCTCCCTCTCCCTCTCTCTCTGCGCTCTCTCTTTCAAAATAAATAAATAAAATTAAAAAATAATATCAAAATAGATCCTATTTAAGGTTTTTATCTCTTCATTACTCATCAATAATAGCATAATGAATACTTCTTATATTTTAATTAGAACTTTCAGTAGGTGATTAGTTCCTGAACCTCATGAAATAATTTTCACTTTCTCACTGGCTCTAATTACCCAAGCTAAAATCCATCTTCTACCCTTGATTTTTCAAATATGGTGTAAATTAATGAAAATGCAAGCAGATAAAGTTCTTGTCAATTCAGTTGTAGTTATACTAGGCTGGATAGCATAAATTTATCATCAATTCTAGACTATAACATTATTTTAATCTCTAAAGTTTTATGGTTTGTTGAAATGGTTAATTGCACAGAGGTTGTCCAGCAATAAAAACAGCCATGTTAATAAAATTACAAGCTTCTGAAATACCACTTTTTAAAATCTTTTTCTTTCATTACTTGTCTTCCAAACTTGTATTTAAATTCAAGTTAGTTAACATATAGTGTACTATTGGTTTTAGGAGAATTTAGTGATTCATCATTTACATATAACATTATCCCAACAAGTACGCTCCTTAATACCCATTACACATTTAGCCCATCCCCCACCTCCCCTCCAGCAACCCTCAGTTTATTCCCTATAGTTAAGAGCTTCTAAAATACCTTATCAGATTATAGTAATTTTAACTGTTTTTCAGTTTATATGATCATTTTTATTTTTATTACTTTGAACTTTCAAAAGTTATATGTAACAAAGCTCTCACTTAAGCTTTAAAGAAAGTAAGCAATATCTATTTAGAAATGTTTCTGATGAGCAGTACTGAAAGCATCTCATTCAGAAAGTAGAGGCAGAGTTCACTATGACCTACATCGCTAAGGTTGACATAAGAGCATAATAACCCATGACGTTCCAAATGATATTATCATCTATCCGAAAACTAAAATGTTGGATATGAAATATTAGTAAATTAAAAATTGGTGGGTAGGGATAATATACCTAATCATTGTTGCATATCATAAATTGCTTATTTTGTCAAGGTATAAAATGTGCTACACAGAAAAAAATATCCATAAAAGTGTATAAAACCTATTGTTTAAGGTTTCCTTTGCATACACCAATTCAAAAAGCTCTAATTAAACTCCTAAATATACAGAATCCCAGCAGTTCTTACAAATATATACAACACAAACAAAGCAAAATAGATGTTAAGCTAGGTTACAAATCATGCCCCAATTACCTAAAAACCTAAATCAAAGTCAAATCCCGATGGGAATGATTGTGAATGAAAATTAACTAAGCTCAATAATTTCATACGCCATCAAAGTTCATACTGCTGAAACAGAATGAGAATCTCTCTCACACACACACAAGCATACACACTTTTCACACCAGCCATGAAACAGTTGTAATTTTCTATTTTTAAAAAATAAAATTATGTGCCTAACATAACCATTAAAAAGGTCAAAAGAAAAATGACCACATGGGGGAAAATCTACTTGCAAAGCAAATCACAGCAAAGGCTTAATTTTCTTAATATATAAAGATTCCTAAAATTAGCAAAGCACCAGGGGCGCCTGGGTGGCGCAGTCGGTTAAGCGTCCGACTTCAGCCAGGTCACGATCTCGCGGTCCGTGAGTTCGAGCCCCGCGTCAGGCTCTGGGCTGACGGCTCAGAGCCTGGAGCCTGTTTCCGATTCTGTGTCTCCCTCTCTCTCTGCCCCTCCCCCGTTCATGCTCTGTCTCTCTCTGTCCCAAAAATAAATAAACGTTGAAATAAAATTAGCAAAGCACCAAAATCCAAAGAGAAAAATGGACAGAAGAGAAGGAAAAAGAGGTGTCAGAAAAGGGTGGGGGGGAAACAAATAAAACAATAAGTTCCTAAAGATATGAAAAAACTAGGAATAGGAAGCACTCATGATGTTTTCTTCCCTGCCCCCAGGTCTCTTTTGTTAGTGTGATTATTTTTTTCATTTCTTCTTCCAGGCTCTCCTGTGTTGATAGATTATCCTTCTCTACAATATGGGGCTTTAACAGAATCTGTATTGTATCAAATAAATACACTAATGAATCAGCTAATTCACTCTGTTCAATTGTTTCAGGCTCCACCTTGGATTCCAAACCTCTTTCTCATGAGTACATGCCATTTCTCAGGTGTTCTGTGCTAACTTCACAGGCCTTCATTACTGTTGTACAAAAATGCCAGATCCATACTGTTGTGCAATAGCACTTTGCAACTTAACCTCATAACATGCTACTCTGGATCTTGCTGTATCCTAACATTCTCTTCCATTTAGATCGAAAGTGGAGAGGAGAGAATGGCAGAATCAGAATATCTGGGAAAGGAATTTCTGAGATAAGGATATCTTCCCCATTTTACTTTCCAGCTTTCTTTTTTTGTTTTTATTGTTTGTGTGTGTGTGTTTATTACTTTTTTTTTGGGGGGGGGGGAGAGTGAGCTGGGGAGGGGCAGAGAAAAAGGGAGACAGAGGATCCAAAGCAGGCTCTGATCTGAGAGCAGAGAGCCCAGTGGGAGGTTTGAGGCTCAAAGCATGAGATCATGACCTGAGCCAAAGTTGGATGCTAATGACTAAGCCACTCAGGCGCCCCTACTCTTCCCCTTTTCTTGAGAGAAGCTGCCAAAAGAGCACCATATCTAGGTCTACTTGCTTGGAGGAGAGGGTCTGTGGGAGGAAGCCCTGTCCAGTCTACAGGTGGGAAATAATGAGTTTCATTTTGGGCTTCAGCATAAAGACACAGACTCCCTGCGATTATATTCATACATACTTCAATATCAACATTTCCAGTAGTATTTGCTGGAGCTGTTGGTCTTGTTTATCAGATGGTTCAGGAAAAAATCGCACTCAATATACACAAATTCCTCTCAAAAGCAAGTAGATTCTAAGATTGGCAGATAGTTCTAAAATTAAAAGCATATTCTCAATGTAATCTACAATACTGTGGCCATTGTTTTTTGGTCCTAAATTCTCACTCTTGCTTATTCCATACACATTACAATGAAATTTCCTATAAGAATTATTTCACCTGTGCAATTTTAATACACTCTTTTAGCCAAGGAAACACATTTCTTGAGAATGTAAAAATTTTTATATATTTTGTCTTCAATTTTAAGGTATTTTTCCTTTCAATTTGTCAAAACAGATTATTAGTGTTAACCACGTTATATCATATTTAAATTAATTCAGACAGCTTAATACATGAATATATTCATATGCAAAGCACACAATAGTCAAATCAAATAATGAAGTTAATACACAAAGTTTTGAAGAAAGGAAATCACATCAAGTGCAACTTAACCTAATTGAGACTGATTTTAAATCACTTTTATTTTAAAGATATATTTAATCTTCCAATAATAGCTTTTTTTCTATATGAAATTCAGAGCCCTTTGAATATTTTCCCTTTTTCCTTTGTTTTCCTTTTCATCTTGTTATTTTAATCTACTAAGTGGATGAATTTCCATCTGGCAAGATTTCATTATCTTCTGCTTTGATTAGAAATCATTACAATTTGTACTGTTTTCTTTACCTCCTTTGAAAAGACTTCAATCTCTGTTGGTTTAATAAATATGCTAATGTATGTTACAGGAGTAAAACTCTAAGGAGATTAGAACATGTTCTATTATGGAGAAAATATGTTATTTTACTTTTTTAAAGCATGTATTAGAAATTTCTAAAGAGAAAGGATGCCTAGCATTTTTTAAATAATTCTTAAGAGTCAATAGAAGACATTTTATTACATTTAACAATATTTAACAATTTTTATCAAGTGACTACTCTGAAAAATTCTAAGAACACTACTGAGGGTATGCCAAACAAGGCACATATTCTCATGATGCTAACACCTAAAAAGTAAACAATTACAACTAAGGACTGTAACTATTCTGATAGTCGGTAGTATGGGGAAGTTTGAAGGGGATATGAGCTATGTATTTAAAGAATCAGTGAATGAACTTTGAGCAAATGATATATAGGGAAGTTCTTTAAGATAAATGTAATTCATTTAGGTAATTTTTGAATATTGGGCCCAAAGAATATAAATAATTATATCATAGTTTTCTCTACGGTGCTAATAATCCAATTTTATTAACCATTACTTTATCTTCTGTGATTTTCCTATTCATATATTCTACTCATTTTTCTTTAGCCTATTCCATATTGATTTGCTGACATCGTTTATATGTGAAACATCATGTGTATATTGATTAAGAGTAAGAATTTGGACTCCTGAAACACTACCTGTATCTAAATCTCATTATATGCAATCACTGTGACCTTGGGCATGATTTTAACATCTCAGTGCTTCAGTTTCCTCATCCATAAAATAGGATAAATAATAGTATCAATCACACAGGGGAGATATAATGATAAAATGAATTAATATGCAGAATGCAGGGCACCTGGTGGCTCAGTCAGTTGAGTGTTTGACTCTTGATTTTGGCTCAGGGTCATGATCTCACAGTCTCATGAGTTCCAGCCCTCCCTGGGGTTCTGCACTGACAGTGCAGAGTCTTCTTGAGATTTTCCCTCTCTCTCTGCCCCTTCCCCGCTTGCACTCTATGTCTCTCTCAAAGTAAATAAATAAACTTTAAGAAAAAAAAAGCAGGACTCAGGAAAAAAATGTACAAAGTAAGCCCTTTATAATTTTTTGCTGTTGTATCATTATGAATTAGATATTAATCTTAGTGCAAATCTCTCACTAACAACTATTTAAAAGCTATCAAGCATTCAATGTGTGTTTCCATTGCCCCTTCATTGTATATCTCGTTTTCCCAAATTGAAACTCTATATTTCTAATCACCTCTTCCGCTAGCTTGTGGACATGTGACAGGCTCTGCCAGTTTGATACAGCTGCATGAGACTCTGATTCATAAGGAAGTCACATCAGGAAACAAGCCAGGAATAACGGGACACCAAAATTGTCGAAGCACACAGGAGCGAAGGCAGTGAGTTTTTAGTAATAATGGTGGCCTTTACTTTTCCAGGGATATGTCTAGAGGCATTCTGAATGGTCCAGTGTTTCACATACTGTCATAAGCTATCCTACAATACAGCCTCAGCAAAACTAGGCTATTGCAAACTCCTGCTAATAGAATTGTTTACTTTTATACCCAGAGGTTTGCGAAAGTACCAAAATCTGCATGTGATGTGTTTTCAGGCTGACTTCAAAGGGTCCATGCTATAAGAACTAAAGTTCTTATGAGGCTGTCTAAATTGAAAAAAACATGTCAGAGGGCCTATGGTGGTTCCATATGTGCTACATGTGTTCCTGACTGGATCAAGTGTGCTTTCTGTATTGAGGAGCAGAAAATCCTGAAACTGTTAAAGGCACAGAACACAGTTAGAAAACTAAGTAATAAAATGAAGCTTATTTTGAGTAATAAAATGATTTAAAAGCTAAAAATAAAATAATAAATAATTATGATAGCCCTTTCAAAATGACACTGAAGCATTAGGATCAGCAGTATTAGTTAACCACCAAGTTCTACAGTGTGGTTTTAGAGTTGTTGCTGCTAGCTTATTAATATTTCTTTATAAACACTTCCTACTTAAACCTGTGGAAATATAGTCTATTTACTTAGAGTAAGGAGAAAGATCAATATAGTAATTGACTTCAGAGGTAATTAGTCATCTCACCTGATTGAGTTGAAATCAGCAAATAATAATAATTAATAGTAATAATAATTAACATGAGAGAAGGGATGTATTCTATAGCATATAATGATAGACATTAGCTTAGTTTATCATTGTGGTCACTTGAAATAACATGTGTTTTAAAGTAAGCTCTTCCTTGCACTGTGAAGAAAACTATAAACAAATCAAAAAGGCAACCTACTGAATGGGAGAAGATATTTTCAAATAACCTATCTGATAATAGGTTGATATCCAAAACATGTAAAGAACTTACATAGACCAATACCAAAAAAAAAAAAAAACAGCAAAAAACAAAAAACAAACAAAAACATATAATCCAATAAAAAATGGGCAGAGGACCTGACTAAAGATCTTGCCAAAGAAGACTAAAGATGACAGACACATGAAAAGATGTTCAACATCACTAATCATTAGGGAAATATACATCAAAACCACAATGAGATATCATCCCACACCTGTTTGAATGGCTAAAATCAAAAGACAAGGAATGAGTCTTGGTGAGGAATGGAGAAAAAAGAACTCTCGTGTACTGTTGGTTGGAATGCAAAGTGGTACATCCAATGTGGAAACAGTATGGAGGTTCCTCAAAAAATTGAAAATAGAACTACCATATGATCCAGTAATTCCACTACTAGATATTTACCCACAAAAAAATGAAAATAGTAATTTGAAAAGATGTATGCTGCTAGTGTTCATTGCAGCAGTATTTATAATAGCTAGGCTATGAAAGCAACCTAGGTGTCCATTGATAGATGAATGTATTAAGAAGTTTATATAGATATATATCTTATATATTATTATACATTATATATAATGAAATATATGTTATATTACTATATATATAATGAAATATTACTCAGTCATTAAAAGTAATGAAATCTTGGGGCGCCTGGGTGGCTCGGTCAGTTGAGCATTCGACTTCGGCTCAGGTCATGATCTCCTGGTCCGTGGGTTTGAGCCCCACGTCGGGCTCTGTGCTGACAGCTCAGAGCCTGGAGCCTGCTTCGGATTCTGTGTCTCCCTCTCTCTCTCTGACCCTCCCCTGTTCATGCTCTCTCTCTCTCTGTCTCAAAAATAAATAAATGTTAAAAAAATTAAAAAAAAAAAGTAATGAAATCTTGCCATTTGCAACAACATGGATGGACCTGGAGGGTATGATGCTAAATTAAATCAGTCAGTCAAAAAAAAGACAAATACCATATGATTTCATTCATATGTGGAATGTAAGACACAAAACAAATAAAGACAAAAAAGGGGAACAAAAAAAATACACAAATACAGGGAACAAACTGATGACAGAGAGGAGATGGGTGGAGGGATGGATGAAACAGATAAAGTGGATTAAGTGTACACTCATTGTGATGAGCACCAAGAAATGTATAGAATGGTTGAATCATATCATACACCTGAAACTAATATAACACCATATGTTAATTACAATTCAACTTAAAAAACTAAAGAAGTAATTTCTGGGTGATATTTAAAAAAAAGGAAAGGCTGAAGGGGTTCAGTGATTACTATTTATACCATTTTACTGGGGACCAAAACTATGAGGGCTCTTTTGTGTATAGGCTGCTTCTAGCAATGCTGAAGAGTTTAAAAAATAATTTAATAACTAAAAGTTTGAAACTCTTACTTCAATCATTATCAGATAGATAACCAAAAGATTCTTACAACATGCTTAAAATGCTCAGTTATTTACCGACAGGGGTGTTTAGCAACACAGAAACTAATGCTGTTATTACTAAATTTCACTATAGGCAGAACCCACCCCTGTGTTAGGCTCCTTCTTCCTGCATTTATTCATTCAACAGATATTTGGAGCCAACCACACAAAAGGCACTAGTACGGATGCTGCATTACAGGAAGTAAAGAAATAAATTCTCCACCTTCAAGGATCTTACATTCTATTGAGGGAGAGAGAAAATAAACAGATACAAGATAATAGGTGTTAATTTAAAAAAAAGAAGCTGACCATTTGCAGCAACGTGAATGGAACTGGAAGGTATTATCCTGAGTGTCCTTCAGTCAGAGGACAGATATCATATGTATTCACTCATATGTGGATCTTGAGAAACTTAACAGAAGTCCATGGGGGAAGGGAGGAGGAAAAAAAGTTCCAAACAGAGAGGGAGGGAGGCAACCACAAGAGACTCTTAAATACAGAGAACAAACTGAGGGTGGGTGGGAGAGGTGGGGGAGAGGGGAAAATGGGTGAGGGGAATTGAAGAGGACACTTACTGGGATGAGCGCTGGGTGCTGTATGTAAGCCAATTTTATAATAAATTATATTTTTAAAAAAAAGAAGAAGAAGCTGGGCTAAAGAAACTGGAAAATGATGGGGTAATATTTTACAGAAAATGACCAGGGGATGCTCTGTGATAGTTTGGGTTCTTCAAAAGCAGACACCAAGATGGGTCAGATAAGCAAAAGCTTTATTGAGGAAAATGTCCATGAAGGATGGAAGGAGCAGAGCCAGAGATGGTAGCATGAGATCTCAGAACACCTTATAACAGAGAGGAAGAAAACAGAGTATGTGGAATCTCAGACTTCACTGCAGTTTTAAACAAATTTCGACAAGACAGTTTTCAAGCTAGAGTCGCCTGTTTAGAGAGTTTCTCATTTTCAAGGAATGGGCTATCATTAGTTACTCCCATTACAGTCAGTTATTGGCTCAGAGCAGCCCTTAGGAATCATAGCTTTGGTTCAACATGATAGTGGAACTGGTTGGGGGCATCAGTCATGCTTCCAAGGTCACAAAAGCTCAGCAGCGTATGTTCATGTCTACCACATCCCTCTAAGAAGATAGCATTAGAGCAGAGAGCCTGAAGAAAGTTAGTCATCAACTAACAGAAAATGATCCCTGTGATACTTTGGGTATTATTTTGGGTTTTATTTTATGCATTTATTAATTTAATTATCATTCATTTATTAATATACTATTTATAGAGCTAATTTGACAAGCAAATCAATAAAGGATTAGCCCAGTAAAATTAACACTCAAGATTATTGTTGCTATGTTCCTACTGTAATAAAATACAAAAGGACAATTTTTTTTCCCTATTGTTGTCCCACTTTCGCCTTCAACATTACATATTGATTGCCCCTGAGTTCGAAATACTCCTACAAAACATTGAAAACAGAGGAAATTAAAACCCTAACTTTTTCTCAAAAAGTATTTGTTTTAAATGAAGTTAATACTTCCAATAATACAAATGCCATAGTTGCTTGTTTGTGACTATGTTTTTAGAGAAGTTAAATTTACACAAAAGCAGTATGGATTTTCTTTACCCAATGACAAATGAAATACATGACCATATTTTTCAATGTAGAATAAAGTCTTTTGAATATTGTGGACCAATTGTTACTTTATTCATTATCTAATTAACATTACAAAATATCAGTTATATTCTATCAATATGATAGAAACAAAAAGTTGCAATCTTGCTGTGTAAATACTGTGGTTTCTTTATACTCTTAAGAGAGATCACTAAAATGAGTGAACTCTGACTTTGCTCAGTGTTTTTGGAACCTAGCTAAAGATCCCCATCCTTTCTGTTAATTCTTACTTCTTAGTTCTTTGAAACTGAAATTCTAGCTGCATATGAAACACGTCATTAATGGAGTTACTCAATAAAACAGACCAAAAATTATACTTTTCTCTTTTAGTACCCAATGTCCTTTAGGGACTTTATTCCTTTGTTTATGGATAAAATAAAATGGGACTATTAGGTTTCTCACCTCCTCCTAACTAGAGAACTGGCATGTGGTCAAAATAGGTCAATTACTGCATTAAAGGAAATGTTTTTCTCAAAAAATAAAATAAAATTTTAATTAATAATAAGAATAATATACAAAATAAAACTATTTAGTTATCAAAGCAAGCTTTCTAAAACCCATACATGAATATCCCTTAGGCATATTAATGGTTCTACACACATTTTTTTTTCTCTGATAACCTCAGAACTGCCACTGATAACAGAATATCTGTGCTCTAAGAAAATTATAGTTGATACTTAGTGTTCTCCATCAACAATAAATGAACTAGAAAGATGAATCCAAACAGGCATAAAACACTTTGCTTTCAACACAAAGAAAATCAATACAAATCTAATCAGACCAAGAAATAAAAGCACATGCTATATTTATCATTCAACCCTCTTTTCAAACTTACCCTTCCCAAACCTAAGGTTTTTAACATTGTCATTTGATGATTATGTTCAGTTAGAAAAAAGAAGAATTGGATAAGTTCATTCCTAAACTAGCAATTTTTAAAACTGACTATATTTTAAAGAAAATTCAATGTAATAAAAAGTCTCCTAGAATATCCACCATGTGCATTGTCAGTAATGGTTCTCCCATCCAGATTTTTGATTCATTGATATAAATATTGATTAAACAACTACCTATACTAGCATGATTATAGGCGACAGTGAATTAAACAGACAATTCCTTGTACCCACAGAACTCATATCTTAATGCTCTTTAGTCCTGAGCATTTAAGTGACAAGATTGCCCCCATCCCTGAATCCCTCTTTCCTTCTGCTAATAATGCCACATTAGTGTTCTGAGCTTCTTATTCTGGAATTGTGAACACTCTTGGAACACACCAATCAGTTGCAGCACAAAGCTCTAGATTTCAAATTACATTTCTCAATATATTTATTTCTCACTGAAGCTTTTTTCTTATTTTTAGTTGACTTTGTGTTGCGTTCCAACAAATTGTTTTTGTAAACATTTTCAGGCTTCTCTAATTGCCATCTTTACACAATCACATCTTTATCAACAGATGATATATCCTGCTCAGAATAAAGACTGATGGATTGGGAAGACAGATGGATTCTGATAATAGAAATTTGAGATGCTTAAGGAAGAATATAGAGGCTGCAAAGAGGAGAATAAAACCCTATTAAACATGGAGTTTCAGAGCATAAAAGGATAAAACATCAAAAGCAATTTAAAAGAAGGATTAGAAAAAGATTGATTTGAATCCAGAATCCAGAAGGCTAATGGAATGCAGTTTCAAAAAGTAGGGAGTTATAATGTCAAATATTGCAGAATTTGATATTCATGATCACATTTTAATCCAGTTTGGTTAGGTCATTCTTTATTCTTTTTAAAAATTTAATTTGACACATTATATTTTGTAAATTTAAGGTGCACAGCATGTTACTTTGATGCATATATGTATTGTAATATCACCACTGAATCAATATTTATCACATTACATAATTATAGTACAATATTATTGTCTCTATTCATTATATTGTGCATTAGGATCTCTATGGCCTGTTTACTACTCACCTTAAATACCATCAATCTTATCCCCCCATTCTCCATATCCTGGTAACCAGCATTTTACTCTGTTTTGTTATGTTTTTACAGGTTTGACTGTTTTATTTTTTTTTTTTTTTTTTTTTTTTAAATGATTTTTTTTTTTAATTTTTTTCAACGTTTTTTTTTATTTATTTTTGGGACAGAGAGAGACAGAGCATGAACGGGGGAGGGGCAGAGAGAGAGGGAGACACAGAATCGGAAACAGGCTCCAGGCTCTGAGCCATCAGCCCAGAGCCCGACGCGGGGCTCGAACTCACGGACCGCGAGATCGTGACCTGGCTGAAGTCGGACGCTTAACCGACTGCGCCACCCAGGCGCCCCGGTTTGACTGTTTTAGATTCTACAAATAAATGATATTACATAGTACTTGTATTTCTCTTTTTGACTTATTTCACTTAACATAATGTTCTAAAAGTCCATCCAATTTGTCGCAAATGGAAGGATACCATCCTTTCTCATGGCAGAATAATATTCCATTGTGTGTGTGTGTGTGTGTGTGTGTGTGTATCACGTCTTTTCATATTTTCATTTATTAATTGGAATTTTGACTATTTCCTTTTCTTGGCTATTGTGAACAATGCCGCAATAGACATAAGTGTGTTTCTTGTAGAAATCCTATTTTATTTCCTTTGGATGTATGCCCAGAAGTAGGATTGTTGGATCATATGATAGATCTACTTTTAAACTTTTGAGGAACTTCCATATTGTTTTCCATGAGGGTTGGATTAATTTACATTTCCACCAATAATGTGTAAGCATTCCCTTTTTACCATATGTTGACCAACACTTGTTGTCTCTTGCCTTCTTGGACATTCTAACAGGTATGAGGAGATATTTCATTCTGCTTTTTATTTGCAACTCCCTAATGATTAGTGATGTTGAACATCTTTTCATGAGTCTGTTGGCCATTTTGATGTCCTCTGGGAAAATGTCTATTTAGTTCTTCTGTTCATTTTTTAAGAGAATTTGGGGTTTTCTGTTGTTGTGTTCTTTATATATTTTGAATATTAACCTCTTATCTGATAAATGACTTGCAAATATTTGCTACCAATCTGTATGCTGCTGTTTTATTTAGTTGTTTTGTTTTGCTGTGCAGAAGCTTCTGCATTTTATGTAGTCATATTTGTTGATATTTATTTTTGTTTTTGTGCTTCTAGCACCATGTCCAAAATATCATTGTCAAGACCAATATTGATGGGATTCTTCCTTATGTTTTCTTCTAGGGGCTTTATGGTATCAGGTCTTATGTTTAAATCTTTGATTTATTCCAAGTTAATTTTGTGAGTGGTGTGAGATAGGAGTCCAATTTCATTGCCTATATATGTTTCTCCAGCTTTTTCAGCTCCATTTTTTAAAGAGATTATCTTCCCCCAATTGGGTCTTCATGGCTCCCCATCAGGTATTAGTTGACCATATATAGTGGCATTTAATTCTGGGATATTTTGTACCATTGGTCTGTGTATCTATTTTTGTGTCAGTACTATATTATTTTTATTACTATGGTTTTGTAATATAATTTGAAATCAGGAAGTATGTCATCTCTGGCTTTGTTCTTTTTTTCTCAGAAATGTTTTAGCTATTTGGGGTCTTTAGTGATTCCATACAAATTTGAGGACTATTTATTCTATTTCTATGAAGAATGCCTTTGGTATTTAGATGGAAATTGCACTGAATCTATAAATGGCTTTGAGTAGTATGAACATTTTAGCAATACTTATTCTTCCAATCCATGAACACAAGATGTCTTTTCATGTGTTTGTGTCTTGATTTCTTTCAGTAAAATCTTAGTTTTCATTTGCACAGATCTTTTACTTCCTTAAATTTATTCCTAAATATTTTATTGTTTTTGATGCTATTGTGATTGGGACAGTTTCTTTATTACTCCTTCTGATGCTTCATCATTAATGTAAAGGAATGCCACTGATTTCTGTAGGTTGATTTTGTAGTCTGCCACATTGATTCCAACAGTTTTTTGATTGACTCTGGGATTTTTCTATATATAAGATTATGTTGTCAGCAAATATCAATAATTTTACATTTTCCTTCCCATTTGGGATGCCTTTTATTTATTTGCCTTGCCTAATTCCTCTAGCTAGGACTTCCAATAGTATATTGAATAGAAGTGGCAAGAGTGACCAACATTGTCTTGTTCCTGATCTCAGAGGAAACCTTTTCAATTTTTCTCCATTTAAGTATGATGTTAGCTGTGGGTTTGTCATATATCCTCTTTATTATTTTGAGATATGTTCATTTTATACCCACTCTGTTAAGAGGGTTTATCATGAAAAGATGTTGCATGCTGTTGTCGTGTTTTTTCTGCATC
Organism: Leopardus geoffroyi; assembly: GCF_018350155.1. Taxonomy (NCBI): domain Eukaryota; kingdom Metazoa; phylum Chordata; class Mammalia; order Carnivora; family Felidae; genus Leopardus; species Leopardus geoffroyi. The sequence goes on along the minus strand of NC_059327.1, from coordinate 105,963,046 downwards.
TATTGAGATGACTGTGATTTTTACTTTTTGTTTGATTGATGTGATGAATTACATTTATTGATTTGTGTGTGTTGAATCATCCTTGCACCTCAGAGATAAATCCCACTTCGTCATGGTGTTTAATCCTTTCAATGTGTTCTTAAATCTGGTTTACTACTATTTTGTTGAGAATTTTTGTTGTATTAATTAGGCATATTGGTGTATAATTTTCTTTTATTGTGGCATCCCTATCTGTTTTAATATCAAGGTAATGCTGGCTTTGTAGGATAAGTTTGGAAGTTGTCCCCTGTCCTTAATGCTATTTTAAAGACTTTGAGGGGATTGAAATTAATTCTCCTTCAAATGTTTCATAGAATTCACTAGTAAAACCATTTGGCCATATAGTTTTCAGTGTTGAGAGCTTTTTGATTACTGACTGAATCTCTTGACTCATTACTGGTTTGTTTATATTTTTTATTTCTTCCTGATTCAGTCTTGGTAGGTTGTGTGTTACTAGAAATGTATCAATTTCTTCTAGATTACATAGTTTGTTGGCATATAACCGTTCATAGTAGTCTCATAATTCTCTGTATTTCTGTATTATCTGTTGTAATGTCTCCTCTTTTATCTCTAATTTTAAGCATATGAGTCTTTTTTTAGTCTAATTAAAGATTAATCAATTTTGTCTATCTTTTCAAAGAACCAGCTTTTAGTTTTATTTATCCTGTTTACTGTTTTTCTGACTTATATTTATTTTTGCTCTATTTTTTATTATTTCTTTCCTTCTGCTAACTTTCAGCTTAATTTGTTCTTTTTCTAGTTCTTTGAGGTGTAAAGTTAGGTTGCTTACTTGAGTCCTTTTTCATTTCCTAATATATATGTTTATTTCTATAAACTTTCTTCTCAGCACTGCTCTTGCTCCATCCCACAAAATTTGGTATGTTGTATTTTCATTTTCATTTGTTTCAAGATACTTTATGATTTACCTTTTGACTTCTTCTTTGATCCATTTGATTTCTTCTTTGATCCATTAAGCAAGTGTGTTGTTCACGTTCCACATATTTGCTGATCTACTCACCTTCCTCTTGCTGATTTTTAATTCCATGCCATTGTGGTCAGAGAAGATAGTTGGTATGATTTCAGTCTTCTTAAATTTGCTAAGATTAGTTTTGTGGCTTGTTATACTATCTATCCTGGAGAATGTTGCATGTGCATTTGAGAAGAATATGTACTCATTCAGTTGCTGGTAGTTGGAATATATATATATATATATATATATATATATATATATATATATATATATATATGTATATATATGGAGTCCACTTTTCTAAAGCATTGTTCAATTCCAACACTTCTTTGTTTCCTGTTGATATTCTGTCTGGACAATCCATCCATTGTTTATAGTGGAGTGCTGAAATCCCCTAATATTATGGTATTATTGCCTAGTTATTGTCTATTTCTCCCTGAAAATCTATTAGTACTTGCTCAATATATTTTGATTCTCAGATGTTGGGAACATATATGTTTATGACTGTCGTATCTTCTTGATGTATGGACCCTTTTCATCATTATATAATGATCTTCTTTGTTTCTTGCTGCCATTTTTGACTTGAAGTCTAGTTTTTCCAAGTATGGCTATACCTGCTTTCCTTTGATTACCAATTGGCTGGAGTATCATAGTCCATTCCCATACTTTGAGTCTGTTTTTCTTTGGAGTTGAGATGAGTCTACTGAAGACAGCATGTAATTAGACTTGTTTTTTAATCTATACAGCCACTGAATACCTTTGGATTAATGAGTTCCAATCGTTTATGTTTAGGATGATAATTGATATACGAGGACTTACTACTGACATTCTATATTTTGTTTTCTGGCTGTCTTGTACTTCTCCATTGTTTCTTTTTCCTTTTGTCTCCGACTTTTTAGATTGGTGGTTTTGTATAATGATTTGTTCAGTTTCCCCTTTCTTGTGTTTTGTGTCTTTGTTCTAGATGTTTGTTTTGTTATGATGAGGTTAGCATAAAATATTTCATAGATAAAATAACCCCTTTTCTGCTGATAGCAGCTATCTTTATTTGCCTATATAGGTCCCATCATTTTCCTCCTCCCATTTTGTATTTTTTTGTCACAAATTATCCTCTTTTATGCTTAAGTTATCAAATCGTAGTAGCTATAGTTATTTTTAATGCTTTTTTGTCCTTTAAACTTTATTATATAAATTGTTTAACACCCTGTTCCAAAAGAGTTACAATTATCTGGTTCAGTTTGTCTACAACATTACTAAAAGTTTTGTGTCATTTTGGGGTTGTTTCAGATAGAAGAGCTCCTTTAAACATTTTTTTTTTTTTTTTTTGGTAAGACAGGTCTAGTGATGGTGAACTCCCTCAGCTTTTGTTTTTCCAAGAAAGCTTCAACTTCTCATTCATATCTGAAGAATAACTTTGCTAGATAGAGTACTCTTTGCCAGCATTTATCATCTTTCAATATTTTGAATACATCATTCTACTCTCTTCTTCTGGCCTATGGAGCTTCAGCTTAGAAATTTGCCGATTTTCTAAGTCTAATGGGAATTTCTTGGTAGGTTACTTTCTTTTATTTTACTCTGACTGCTTTAAGGATTCTTTCTTTATCATTGACTTTTGACAGCTTTATTATACTGTGTCTTGGAAAGAGTCTTTTTGCATTGAGATAGTAAATGATCTATTAGCTTCACAGACTTATATGTCTAGTTCTTTCCCCAGGTTTTGGAAATTCTCAGCTATTATTTCCAAATAACCTCTCTAACCCCTTCTCCTTCTGGCATACCTATTATTTTTATATAGGCTCTCATAATGGAGTCTGATAGCTCTTATAGGATTTCTTCACTGTTTAAAATACTAGTTCTTTCTTCTTTTCCACCCGATCATTTCTAGATTCCTTTCCTCCAGTTCAATTATTTTTGTCTCTTCCATCAATCTGCTCTATTTCCTATGTTTTCTAATGTGTTATTCATCTCACTGAGTTCTTCACCTCCAGAATTTCTGTTTGGTTCTTTTTTTTTATAATTTCAATATCTTTGATAAATTACTCCTTCTTTACATTTATTAAATTCCTGAATTTTCTTGTAGCACTTTCTTTATAAATGCTATTTTGGATTCTCAGATCCCAATTTTCCCTGACTTTGAGTTTGGTTGCTGGAGACTTGTTACTCTCTTTTTGTGATAGATATTACATGATTTTTCAAGGTGTTTGATGATGTACCTCTGCCAGTGCATTTGAAGTAGTAAATACTGGGGCGCCTGGGTGGCGCAGTCGGTTGAACGTCCGACTTCAGCCAGGTCACGATCTCGCGGTCCGTGAGTTCGAGCCCCGCGTCAGGCTCTGGGCTGATGGCTCAGAGCCTGGAGCCTGTTTCCGATTCTGTGTCTCCCTCTCTCTCTGCCCTTCCCCTGTTCATGCTCTGTCTCTCTCTGTCCCAAAAATAAATAAACGTTGAAGTAGTAAATACCTTTCTTATTGAGGTAAAGTTTTGTTTACTTTGTTTTTAACAGTTCAACAGGGTGGGAATTAGAGGACTTTCTTTTGTTTTCCAGCAGGTGATGCTATAGCACAAGTTTTTGGTTTCTTTTACTTGAGTTGACTTGTGACTATATTTGGGAGTGGGCACTTTCTAACCTCTACCCTCTCTGCCAGAGGGGTTACTGGTTGTTATTGCTTGTGCCTTTGGGGTTACAGATACCACTGCCACTTCTCCTCTGGCTCGTCTCCTGTTCCTTCAGTTCCAGCACCTCCACAAAATGTAATCCACTCACCCTCAGATATCAGATGTATGGATGTCCCTGGTGTCCTAGTATGTCATACAGAGGAAATTTTGTTGGGTTATGAATGTTTTATTGGTTATGAGTTGACAAGGAAAGACAAGGGGAAGGACTCATGCTGTCACGAGGCTGATGTCATTCCTCATTCTTTCTTCTTAATCAGTTTGGTTTTCCAATAAAACATTGCTAGGAAAGTGATCAATTAAAAGTGGAAACTATCTTGAACTGGATGAAGACCGTGGTTCAAGTTCTTTGTAAAGTTGTTGAACATCTATGATTTGTTTTTCAATATACACAATACCTATTCTAACAAAATCTTTTTGTGAAGATCAAATTGGTACACACACACGCGTGCGCGCACGCGAGAACACATTCTATAAAAGATCATAGGACATCAGAGAGGTACTTATGTTTTAGGAAATGAGCTTTTTTAACTACAGGCTTGCTTTTGTTTTACATTCACATCTGCTAAAATCTAAATTACTTTGGGGTGCCTGGGTGGCTCAGTCAGTTGAGCTCAGGTCATGATCTCATAGCTTGTGAGTTTGAGCCCCGCACCAGGCTTTGTGCTGACAGCTCAAAGCTTGGAGCCTGCTTCAGATTCTGTGTCTCCCTCTCTCTCTGTCCCTCCCCTACTCATACTCTCTTTCTCTCAAAAATAAACAAAAAAAAATTAAAAAAATAAAATCTAAATTATTTTGTCTTTTATTTAATCAAATTGAATGCATTATTCACACTTGAGAAGGAATCTGATAAAATCTTTAAGGCTCTCCTCAGGAAATTATAATTAAGAAAAGGGTAATTTTCAACTACAGAAGTATGATTAAAATTCACATAAGGAAATTATCCTGAAATAATCTTCTGGGAGCAAAGGCAGCAAGACAATATTAACAAAGGAGTTAATTTAGCAAGTCTGTGATAAGCATGTCAACCAAAAACTCGAGAAAATATTTGCAGATAAACTTCAATAATCTGCCTTTGAATAGTCAACTGTTTAGTGTATTTTTCTATGTAAAATAGGAAGACTAAAAATAAATAAACTTGAATCAATAATTTTGCCTAAATGGATGTAGAAGAATTTTAGTCATTACAACTTTTAGCTAAATAAACTAGTATTGTTTATTTTCAAAGATACAGTCTAGAAGAACAATCTAAAGGATTAATTGCCCTCACTAAACCACCAAATGGGAAAGCAACCCTGATTAGTTTGAAGGGACATCATTGTTGAAATGCTTCATATCAGCTTTCTTCCACTTTGAGTGTGTACCCATAACCTAAGACTCTAGATTGGTGGTTGGTGAAATAATTTTGTAAAGCACATGTATAATTGAATATATCTGTGTGTATGTACACACACATCATTTGTAACATAATATTTGTGTATGGAATAATATTTTTCCAGCCCCTCTTCCTTTCTGCCTCAGCCTGTGCAGCTGCTGTTTACTCAAATGATACTTATTCCCCCCAGATCTTTATTCTGCTCAATCCATCACCTCCTTTCCATCTCTGATAAAATGTCACTCACTCCGATTTCCTTTCTTGGCAGCCTTATCTAAATAGAAACCAGGACCTAAAGAACAAGTCTAATCTAGTTTTTATGGATAATTTTTCACATAGTTAAAGACAACTGAGCTTTCTCTTTTACAGGATAAATATCTTCTGGTTTGTGCACTGTCATCATTCCTACAACTGCCTTCTAAAAGTTTTCCAGTTTATCATTATACCTTTTATTTGCCTGTATAAAACTAAAACAAAACAAAACAAAAAAAAAAACACTACTTCTTTCATTCTAAAGGTTATGCTTTTATTACAGGACTTTGAAATTTTATCAGTGTGTTTGGCAGCTGTCGCTTATTGTTGACTCACCCTAAGCTTACTAGAAATTAAATTTCTAAATTGTATGAGGTGCTATTTGAACCACTGTCTCCTCTTACATTTTGTGGTTATTTCTTGAACCCAAGTATTAGACTCTACATGAATACATATTAAACATATATATTTGGCTCATCATTTCCAAATTATTGATACAGTTCTGGTGTTGAATTCTTTTAACTGATGTACTTATTTGTTGATCTTTTCTCAGAAATTTGTTCCAAAATCTCCCCAGTTAATAATAATGATTTCATTAATGTTTGATTTTTTTGTGTCTAGAGACATGGTTAAATTGTTGTTGGAACACTCAGAGAACAATCCTCAGAGAACAATGACACTTTAAAAATCTACAGAGCAACAAAAGCATAATTCATAGTTCATCTAAATAGGTTAAGAATCGAGTCTTTGCCAAGGAAACTCTGAAACTACTTTAACCAGTCAAATCAAACTATGTTTCTGGCTGATGTGCCTCAGTTTTGTTTGCCTGATGAAAAATTGTAAAAGTTGTTCTGGCCCCTCTCCTCATTCACATTTACTCCATACTTTGTCACTAGGGCTCTCATCCATTCTTATGTCTCCAAATATAAATCATGTGGCAATAAAGTTCGAATGTAAGACCCTAGGTATTACTGTTCAGGTATCCTCTTAAATTTTAATTTTCATAATAGAGGACATCTTCATAAACACAGAATTCTCTTTGGGAAACTACCTTCTTTGATATTTATATGTGTACCTAGTGGAAACTAACTTTTATCATGCATAGCAGTGATTCATGCCCTACCAATTAGAATGTCCAATTAGAATTAGCTACATATATACTAACACAAACTTGGGCTAATCATCTGTTTAACAAGGGTATATATCAGTAGGTTGTAGGGACTGCAATGTTAGAAATTATGTCTGTTGCTCACCATTGAAGCACTAAGATTAATGCAGTGTCTACCCTAAAGTAGGTCTATTTTTTCTTTTACAGTGTCTCCATTTTTTTCAGGATGCTATAATCAAATACCATAGACTAAGTGGCTTATAAACAACAGAACTATATTTCCCACAGTTCTGGAGGCTGGGGAGCCCAGGATAAGGGTCTGCTTTCTGGCTCATCAATGGCAATCTTCCTGCTATAACCTCAAATGGGGAAAGGTAGTGAGTGAACTCTTTGTGGCCTCTTTTATAAGGGTACTACTTCTGCCCTCAAAACTTAATCACTTACTAAAGCCTCATCTCCAAATACCATCACACTGGAAATTAGATTTCAACATATGAACTTGGGAAGAACATAAATATTCAGTGTATATCTAGGAAGAACATAGTGTGAGACCCTAAAATTTTTGAACTCCAACAAAATGGAAATCTTATGGGCTAATTCTCTCGCTACCATCATGACACCCAGGAAAAAGGGACTGCTGATTTAGATCCATCACTTTTAAGGGACTTAGAAATCATCGGCATACACAGGGGTGTCTGGGCTGCTCAGTGCATTCAGTGTCTGACTCTCGGTTTTGGCTCAGGTCACGATTTGCGGTTTGTGAGTTTGAGCTCCACATCAGGCTCTGCACTGAGAATATGGAGCCCACTTGGGATTGTATCTCTTCCTGTCTCTCTACCACTTCCCTGCTCATGCTCTCTCTTGTGGTAGAGTCCCCTCCCTAAGGAAAGAAAAAAAAAAAAAAAAACACCTCAAGGAAACCTGGCTATATGTGTATGTGACAACATCCCTCAGGACCTTGTAACATGAGACCACTTAATCAAACTGCATGTTTGTGTGTTACCATATATGGGAGACAAAGAAGCAAAAAATATATTAAGAACTATGCCACGTGGCGTTCGGGGCTCAGTTCTTTGGGTACGAACCCAACTGAGCGGTGCCAGCAGGAATAAAGTTGCTTCCTGGAAAGAAAAGCCTCGGTGTCATGACTCTGTGAGAATCCAGCTACACTCTCTCTCAAAATAAATAATAAACATTAATTTAAAAAAAAAAAAAAAAAGGAAATTGTGGGCATACACATAAAAACACACATATATACACACGCACAATTATGTCCACTTAGGATTCATCAGCCAGCATTCACAGGTACTCTACATGTTTGCTGTTGTGACTTATGCTTTTCCAGTCCTGAGGACTACTTCATATTTCTTGTTCTAGGTCCTCATAACAAAACACAAGTACATCTGAGTGCCCTGGAGATTGGCAGATGGTGTCACTGTTATTGTTGAAGACAAGCACTATTTTGCATTGCAGAGAGGAATTGTGTGATAGAAGTGCTTAGATAAGATAAAAGACTAATTAACTTGTCACATCCTTCCTCTCAGACATTAAGAATGTAATAAATTCTTGCATAATGAAGTACAGTGTCAAGCATCTGTTTTCTTGCTTTCCTTGGTGCCTCAAATTGTGATACCAGGGTATGAACAAGTTAGCACAGTAGCCGTTAACAATGGCTTACAATGGCCAAAAAGATTTTTCCAATATTAAATAATCTGTTTATGTTTAAATGTATGTGTATATGTGAGTGTGTGTGCATTATAATTTAGACATAAAGTGCATACAGAGTGTGTTAGGGTTCTATAGAAAAACAGAACCAATGAAAATAGATATAGATAATAGAGATGGGTGTGGAAATAAGAGAGAAAGCACAGGGATTTATTGGAAGGAATTGTCTTGGGGCACCTGGGTGGCTCAGTCGGTTAAGCGTCCAACTTCGGCTCAGGTCATGAATTGTGGGTTTGAGCCCCATATTGGGCTCTGTGCTGACAGGTCTGTGTCTCCATCTCTATCTGCTCCTCCCCCACTTACACTCTGTCTCTCAAAAATAAATGTTAAAAAAAAATTTTTTAAAAAGAAGGAATTGTCTTATGTTAGTACAGAGACTGACTAGTTCCAATATTTACGAGATGAATGGCAAGCTGGAGACTCAGGAGAGCTGATGGTATACAATTAGTCCTAACGCTGGCTCAGGTCCCAGGAAGAGCCAATGTTTCAGTTAAAGTCTCAGCTAGAAGACACTTAGGCAGAAGGAAGGAATTCTCACTTATTTGGGAGAAGGTCAGCCTTTTCTTTTATTCAGGCCTTCAACTAATTGGATGAGTCCTACCCACAATAAAGAGTGCAATCTGTTCTATACAGCCAATCATTATTAAGTGTTTATCTCATCCAGAAACGCCCTTACAGAAACACCCAGAATAATGGACCAAATGTCTAAGGACCCTGTGGCCCAGTCAAGTACACCCATAAAATGAACAATCACAAAGTGCAATTAATACCATTTTCACTTTGGTAATATGTTCACTGAACTGTAAGGGTTTTATTGATCTGAATATATTCAGATTTAATAAAAATGCTAAAGATTAAATAAAATGTTTGTTTTCTTTTTAAATATTTTATTTCATTTAATTATTTAATTATAACTTATATAATTCATTTTAACTTTAATATAGGATTTTGAATATTTTAGTAAAATATTCTTTGAAACTATAAATAAAACAATTTCAATTTTATTAACTTTTATATTTAGTTTAATTTTTAGTTTGATTACAATCACAATTTGGACATATTAAAATACAATTACATTTATTTTTCAATTCTTTAGAGAACTGAGAATAAGGAAAATTAAGATTTGGGGAAAATAGAAACTATGAAAATAAATGCCAGAAAAGAAAAATTCTAAAAGCAAAAGAGAAATTTAAAAATCTTTAAATAAGCCATCCTATATAAAAAAAAAAAAAAACCTAAGTGTAATTAAAGTAAGCACACATAAAGTTTGACCCATATGAAATTTGTGAGGAGAATACAAGGTCTTTATTATGAATATTAAAAATTACTGTCAAAAAAACCATAAGAATATAAGTGTACCTTTATACGCACTCAACTCCCAAGCCCTGTGGAAGAAATTTTTCACAAGCGCTGTCTGCAGATCTAATTAAGTTGTCAGACATGCCACTGCAGAGATTTTAACATCAAACTCAGAATGCCTAAGAGGAATGGAGTGGAAGATAAAGTGAATGCAAGCGTTTGGGGGCCCTAACAAAGAGACTTCTAGGCCTAAGTGCTATAATTATAACTCAAAATACCAGGTAGAGGAAATTGTACAAGAAGACTCTCATGCCTAACCCTAAAATTCACGAAGTTTTGTTTAAGTCACTCAACAGGGAAAATGGCCAAAAATTTGTTGCTATGCCAAATTAACTGACTGAATTTGAGAGCAGAACTTAGGATATTCTTGCTTGAAATACTGTGGTAGACACATTCTTTTAAAGGCATGGGACCTGGAAGGATAGCAGTAATAAGAACATGTTCATACTTTCTTACAAAGAAGTAAATGGTCAGGGAGCACCTGGGTGGCTCAGTTTGTTGAGCAACAAACTTAATTTCTGTTCAGGTCATGGTCTCATGGTTTATGGGATTGAGACCTTCACCAAGGTCTGTGCTGAAAGCCTGCTTTGGTTCCTCTCTCTTTCTCTCTCTCTCTCTCTCTCTCTGTCTCTCTGCCCCTTCCCCACCTGCACATGCTCGCTCGCTCGCTCTCTCTCTCTCTCTCTCAAAATAAGTAAACTTTAAAAAAAAAGAGAGAGAGAGAGAAGTAAATGATCAGAATTTATTCTAGGAACTTAATTCTAGCAATACACTTGAGGACACTTTACCAAAGGGAGTTTCTGGATAAAGCTAAATATTAAAACTATTATAAAAACACCACAAAAACCTGCATGAGTGCTGTGACAACCAGGAAAAAGCATTTTGAAGATCTCCAAATAAGGGGAAAATAATTGACTCAGGTCACCATTGAGGCATTTATGCCATCCTGTGCTTCTCAAAGACTGCCCTCAGGAATACTGTAGATGTCAGCAGGAATACTTAAGGTAGGCCCATTCTTAGACACTCTCACCCAAACTTTATTCCTTTACTCCAGGGCAATCTTGTATCATGATCTACTGGCTCTCCCAGCCTTTCCAGAATTCTCACCATTTTCTCTCACATATTTCCTCTAAATAAATTCTAACATGTTGACATCTGCTTCTCAAAGGACCTAAACCAGTACACGGGCAGAGACAGGTATATGGACAAGAGTATATGCAAGCAATTTTGGAAATAAAATTAACAGGAAGGATTAGCAGATTTTGTGAAGCAGAAGAAAAAAGAGTCAAATACTTCTTAGTGTAAGATGGTGACCATATTAACTGAGGTTTTGATTCAAAGAGGGGAAAAAGTACGTGAAAAAAATTATGAACTCAATTTCAGAGCATGTTCAGTATGGGATGTTATGGGCCTTTTCAGGCATAATGCCCAGGAGACTGTTATAAGTGTTAGTCATGAACTCGTAACTTAGATAAAGGCCAAACAGAGATGCATGTTTGACAGTCATATATATTAAGAAGACTCTGAAAAATAGATTGTGTACCACTTACAAGCTAACAAATTAGCCTGACACAGTTTTATGGATGCTGCTAGAAGATAAGAGACACCTGGGTCAGAGACAGACAGTTTATTACTCATGGTAAATGCAGTAGTCAGGGTATCTCCAGTGCACTGTGCTACAAGTCCCAGTTATCACAGAACCACATAAAGAGGATCAGATGACACCTGTACACATAGAGGGTAGTGCTATTGAAGAGAAACCTGAGCTTAAGAACCCCAATCTTTGATAATAAGTAGTTACATGATGTCCATTCCTACAAGGGGGAATAAATCATTTTCCAAGGTTGTTTTCTATGAAAAGATAGTCATAAAAAAAAGAACAGTCTATGGCTTACTCACAAAATATGAGGAAAATTAGAAACCCAAGGGAAATTGTCTCCAAAAATTAACACTAGCAAACATATCATAAAGTAACCAAACACTCTTGAAAAACTGGAATGCCGGGGTGCCTGGGTGGCACAGTCGGTTAAGCGTCCGACTTCAGCCAGGTCACGATCTCGCGGTCCGTGGGTTCGAGCCCCGCGTCAGGCTCTGGGCTGATGGCTCAGAGCCTGGAGCCTGTTTCCGATTCTGTGTCTCCCTCTCTCTCTGCCCCTCCCCCGTTCATGCTCTGTCTCTCTCTGTCCCAAAAATATATAAACGTTGAAAAAAAAATTAAAAAAAAAAAATAAAAATAAATTAAATAAATAAAAAAAGAAAAAAAAAAGAAAAACTGGAATGCCGATTAAAACTATTAGGTGCCATTTTACACCTCAAATTAGAAAAAGCAGACAGGTGAGGCACCTGGGTGGTTCAGTCATTTGAGTGACCAACTCCTGATTTCGGCTCAGGTCATGATCTCATGATGGTTTGTGAGTCCTAGCCCTACGCTGGGTTCCACACTGACAGTACGGAGCCTACTTGGGATTCTCCCTATTTCCCTCCCTCTGCCTCTCTAAATAAATAAATAAGCCTAACAGACCCACAAACATTTGACCAACTAATCTCTGACAAAGCAGGAAAGAATATCCAATGGGAAAAAGACAGTCTCTTTAGCAAATGGTTTGAGAAAACTGGACAGTGACATGCAGAAGAATGAACTTGGACCACTTTCTTACAGCATACACAAAAATAAATTCAAAATGGATGAAAGACCTAATTGTAAGGCAGGAAGCCATTAAAATCCTACAGGAGAAAACAGGCAACAATTTCTTTGACCTCAGCCACAGCAACTTCTTACTAGACATGTCTCTGGAGCCAAGGGAAACAAAAGCAAAAATGAATTATTGGGACCTCATCAAGAAAAAACCTTCTGCACAATGAAGAAAACAATCAACAAAAATAAAAGGAAATTGACATAATGGGAGAAGATATTTGCAAACTACATATCAGATAAAAGGTTAGTATTCAAAATCTGTAAATAACTTATCAAACTCAACACCCAAAAAACAAAAAATCCAGTGAAGAAATGGGCAAAAGACATGAATAGACACTTTTCCAAAAAAGACATCCAGATGGCTAACAGACACATGAAAACATCATGTGTTTCAACATCATTCATCATCAGGGAAATACAAATCTCTACCACACTGAGATACCACCTCACACCTGTCAGAATAGTTAAAATTAACAACTCAGGAAATAATAGTTGTTGGCGAGCATGTCGAGAAAGGGGAACACTTTTGCACTGTTGGTGGGAATGCAAACTGGTGCAGCCACTCTGGAAAATAGCCTCAAGAAATTAAAAATAGAATTATCCTATGACCCAGCAATTGCACACTAGGTATTTATCCAAAGGAGACAAAAATGCTGATTTGAAGGGGCACATGCATCCCAATGTTTATAGCAGCACTATCAACAATAGCTAAATTATGGAAAGAGCCCAAATGTCCATTGACTGATGAACGGATAAAGACGATGTGATATATACAATGAAATATTACTCAGAAATCAAAAAGAATTAAATCTTGCCATTAGCAACAACATGGATGGAACTAGAGTATGTTACGCTAAGTGAAATAAGTCAGTCAAAGACAAATATGATTTAACCATATGTGGGGTTTAAGAAACAAAACAGATAAACATAGGAGAAGGGAAGCAAAAATAAGATAAAAACAGAGAAGGAGGGCGCCTGGGTGGCGCAGTCGGTTAAGCGTCTGACTTCAGCCAGGTCACGATCTCGCAGTCCGTGAGTTCGAGCCCCACGTCGGGCTCTGGGCTGATGGCTCAGAGCCTGGAGCCTGTTTCCGATTCTGTGTCTCCCTCTCTCTCTGCCCCTCCCTCGTTCATGCTCTGTCTCTCTCTGTCCCAAAAATAAATAAACGTTGAAAAAAAAAAAAACAGAGAAGGAAACAAATCATAAGAGACTTAAGTACAGAGAATAAACTGAAGGTTGCTGGTTGCTGGAGGGGTGTTGAGTGGGGAAATGGGGTAAAGAGGTGATGGGCATGAAGGAGGGCACCTGTTGGGATGAACACTGGGTGTTTTCTGTAAGTGATGAATCACTAAATTCAACTCCTGAACTCTTTATTACACTATATGTTAACTATCTTGGATTTAAATTGAAAAATAATTTTAAAAGTGGACACATATATTTGTATGTATGTATGTATGTATGTATGTATAGTATGTGTCTGGGTGTATGCTTATGTATATGCTTTGTTTTGTTTTCTGAGTCCTTCTGGCCTAGGAAGGCTTATTAGTCTCCTATGGTTGCTGTAACAAATTAACAGATATTAGGTGACATAAAAATAACAGAAGTTTATTCCTTTTTAGTTCTGGAGGTCAGAAGTTTAAAACCAAGATGTCAGTAGGACTACACTCCCTCTGAGGGCTCTAGAGGAAAATCCTTCCTTGCCGTTCACAGCTTTTGGTGACTCCATGATTCCCTTGGCTTTTGGTTTGTGTAACTTAAATCTCTACCTCCATTCTCACATTACTTTCTCCTTTGTGTGTCCTTCCCCCCTTCTCTCCTCTTTATAGTATTTGTCACTGGATTTAGAGCCCACTCCAATGCAGAATGATTTCATTTCAAGACCCTTACCGTCATTATATCTGCAAGGACATTTTTCCAAATAAGGTCACATTTACAGATTTAAGGTGGGCATATTGCTGCATGAGGTGGGGGAGAATTATTCAATATATTACAGAAAGGTACAGCAAAATAGGCTTTCAATAATGTCGCAGATATGTTTTCCACGAACCATGTCAAAAGTGAGCACTCAGGAAACATCCTACTTCTAGTCATTGTAAGTATCTTTTTCTGATTTTCTATTTATCTTCTATACTTACTTATGTTCTGGTTTTCAATATCTTCCTTTAGACTACTAAAGTTTCATTTACTTATTTGTTGTAAACATTCAGTTTTTTAAAGTTTTGGTTATATTCTTTATATATATGCAGACGTAATCACATCAACAAATATTTTCCTGCATTCCAGTTTCTGTTGTCTTAAAATGTCTTTAATGTTTCTTTTTATTTGCTACTACTACAATCTGTGAATTTTAAATTTATTTTTATGAGCGATCAACAATAACAACAAACAAATTTTGATTACACTGAAGTAAATCTGAAATATCTTTCTATTCTCTCTATAGAAAATTATATCGCAATATGGTTATCATAAAAAGAAGCAATTATAGAACTGAAACTAAAAGTTTTGAATAAAAAACATTTAAGGGTGAGTCAAAGAGTTAATATCATGTTATTGTTTTTCTGTATTTTTGTTATTTTTAAAACTGTCTATAAGTTGCAATTAGTTGATAATTTTTCCAATTTTTACTAAAATATTTACCTATATTTAGAATATTTATACAAGATTTATTTTTATCTCTAATTTTATATTTGTATTCCTTATTCTTTATCGTAAAATAAAAGCCTCTAAAATGTGTAAGTTTCAGGTACAAAGTCTGGATCTGCTCTAGGAAGGAGTTTAAGAGGAGTTCTGGATAAGAAAGTAGATAGGGTTCAAGGGACCACTCTGTGTGATAGAAGATTGTTGGAATCAGGACACTAGGGAGAGAGTAATAATCAGTCAAAATTTAATATCATTGTTGATAATATTAGTCACTGATTTTCAAGTCAATACAAACCAAAATGTGCTTTCGTTTTTTGCATTAATGAACAGATACTTTCTCAAGCTTTGAATTGGTACCTTAATAGTAGCAAAGTGAAGTAGGAAGGCATATAACCATGAAATGATCATTTTTCCAATTCCACATGAACACCAATGGAAATTAACATTATTCTTTATAGTAACATGGGCATAACATTTTCTTCTTGTGTGCTTTCTTTTTCTTTAAATCCAGATAAGACATAGCATCATAATAAAGGCACAAATAATTTTTTAGAAGACTTTTTTTTTATTGGGAGCTAAAAGGCAGAATGAAAAGAAAAAATCCAGTTCTTGTGCATTTCCCCCAGGTATAATGAAGGCATTCAGTTGTCTTAACTATTTCATATAAAATGAACCTCAAATTCTCATAATAGTTCATTCAAGGAAAAAAAAAAAGAGCTTGTGGGACCACAGCAAGATGCCTGACTTTTAATAGGATGCCCAAATACAATGTTTTCCCTGATGTGCTATTACAGAAGTGTTAATATAGGAAAAAAGGTATAAAATATGTAAACAAACTAATAGAGAAGATTGCAAAGTAAGGGGATCCTGGGTTCACCTTGTCCCCACAGACACCAAGGTAACAACTACATCTATGTAACTAATTCTAAAAATGATCTGAAGACTAGCAGAAGAGATTTTCCATAGCTAATTATAGAGAGAAGGCCACATCAAAAAAAGGTAAAAGGGGGGGGCGCCTGGGTGGTGTAGTCGGTTAAGCGTCCGACTTCAGCCAGGTCACGATCTCGCGGTCCATGAGTTCGAGCCCCACGTGGGGCTCTGGGCTGATGGCTCAGAGCCTGGAGCCTGTTTCTGATTCTGTGTCTCCCTCTCTCTCTGCCCCTTCCCCGTTCATGCTCTGTCTCTCTCTGTCCCAAAAATAAATAAACGTTGAAAAAATTTAAAAAAGGTAAAAGGGGTAGAGACATGGTCAGGAACCAAACCCCCTGTGTGACCAACCAGAAACAGGAGGGACATTACAAGCACAGAGGAGTGATGGGATCAAACCCTACGCTGGGCACACCTAGCCCTGGGGAACTGCACTGGAAAGATGAGTCCTTATGATGTCTGGCTTTGAAAATAAGTGAGGCTTAATTCTAGGAGATCCAGAGGTGATAGGAAACTGAGTCCCCACCCTTAAAGAGACAGCACACTAAATAGCTCAGGGGAGGGGCGCCTGGATGGCTCAGTCAGTTACACATCTGACTCTTGATTTCAGCTCAGGTCCCAAACTCATGATTCATGGGATTGAGCACCATGTTGGGCTCTGCACTGATGGTGTAGAGCCTGCTTGGGATTCTCTCTCTCCAGCTCTCTCTGCCCCTCCTGTGCTTGCTCGCTCTCTCTCTCTCTCTGTCTCAAAATAAATAAACTTAAAAAAATAATAATAATAACTGAGATGAGACACAGCACAGAGCAGCAGTTTGAAAAGTGCTTGGGGTATATGTGAAGGAGATTTATTGACTAATCTTAAAATGTGTGCTAGAGATCTGCAGGAGACTTTTCTAGGAACAAAAATGCTGGACAGTATCATTTTCTTGGTCCTCTGCTGTCCTAGATGACTGGATTCTCTCCATTACCTTGTTACCACAGTGTGCCCTGCCCCAGTGTGCCCTGCAGACCTGCCTCAACCAAACTGCCTGCCTCGGCAAGCATTCCTCCAAAGTAGCTCCTGCCTCACCACACTTTGCCGGTAGCTCCAGCCAGGACTGGCGCCACTCCAAAGTGACTTCTGCCCTGTAAAGGTGAGGAGACAAGTCCACACACCAGTGCGTCTGTAGTTTCTGCAGCTGGGCCTTTTAGCTGGCAACACAGAGAACAAGCTCTGCCCTCCCACATCACGCAGAGTGGGTCATTGCAGCCAAGTGAGACGAGAGCCAGCCCCAACAACCAGTATGCCCACAGTAACTGTGGTTCAGCCACAACAGGAGAGCACATGCAGTACACATAGGAGACTCTCCTGAAGCACTGGTTCTGGTAACCAGAGGGGACCGCACTTTGGTGCACTACAGACGTCTTCTAATCAGTGCCACTACTTTCAAGACCAGGAGACATAGCTGTCACACCTAAACATAGTAACAAACACAGAGAGTACAACAAAATGACACAGAAGGATGTGATCCAAATTAAAGAACAAAATAAAGCCATAGAAAAAGAGGCAAAAGGAAACAAATAGAAGCAAACTACCTGATAAAGAGTTCAAAGTAAAAGCCACAAAGATGCTCACCAGACTTGAGAACAGAGTAGATGAACGCAGTAAGAACTTCAAAAAGAAATTACATATATATATATATATATATATATATATATACACACACACACACACACACACACACACACACACATATATGTAAAAGAAGCATTCAGAGCTAAAGAATACAATAAGGATAAAGAAAACTACACTAGAGGATATCAACAGTAGGTTAAAGGATAAAAAACAGAGAAACAATCTGGAATATAGGTTACTGGAAATCAATCGAGCCAAACAGCAAAAAGAAAAAAGAATAAAAAATGAGAATAGGTTCAGGGAACTCTGACATCAAGTGTAATGACATTTGAAGTAGAAATATAAAAGTGAAAGAAAGGGGCATAAATTTTATTTGAAAAAGTAACAGCCAAAAATTTCTGTAATCTAGGGAAGGAAATAGACACTTAAGTCCAGGAAACACAGAGTTCCTAACAAGATGAACCCAAGAAGGTCTACACCAAGACCCCTAATTAAAATGGAAAAATTGGTGACAAAGAGAAAATCTTAAAAGCATTAAGAGAAAAGAAGTGCACATACAAGGGTAACTTCACAAGGCCTTCAGCTGATGTTTCATCAGAAATTATGCAGGCCACCAGGGAGTGGCATCAGATATTCAAAGTGCTGAAAGGAAAAACGCAACCGATAATACTATACCTGGCAATGAAAATTGAAGGAAAGATAAATACTTTCCAAGAAAAAAAAAGTTAAAGGCGTTTAACACCCCTAAACTAATCTTACAATAGATGTTAAAAATAATTATTTAAGTGGAAACAAAAAGCCATAATTAAAAATAAGAAAGTATTGAAAGGAAAAAAATTCACAGATAAAAGTAAACATATCGCAATAGATTGATCTTATAAATCCAGTAAGGTGGTTAAAACAAAAGTAGTAAAATCAATTTTATCAATAAAAATTAGTCAAGGGACACACAAAATAAAAGGATGTGAAACGTGACATCAAATATAAAAAATGTGGAGGAAGAATAAAAACTTAGTGCTTCTAGAATGTGTTTGAATTTAAGTAATCATCAACATAATATAGACTGCTTTACATATAAAAATTTTTTTTTTCAACGTTTATTTATTTTTGGGACAGAGAGAGGGAGACAGAGCATGAACGGGGGAGGGGCAGAGAGAGAAGGAGACACAGAATCGGAAACAGGCTCCAGGCTCTGAGCCATCAGCCCAGAGCCCGACGCGGGGCTCGAACTCATGGACCGCGAGACCGTGACCTGGCTGAAGTCGGACGCTTAACCGACTGCGCCACCCAGGCGCCCCTAGACTGCTTTACATATAGAATGCTATATATAAACCCAATGGTAACCACAAATCAAAACCTATAATAGATACACACACACAAAAAAGAGAAAGGAATCCAAGCATAACACTAAAAAAGCAGTCAAACGGCAAGAGAAAAGAGCAAGAGAAGAAGGAAGAGATGAAAAACTACAAAAAGCAATCAGAAAACAATTAAAATGACAAAAAGTACATGCCTATAAATAACTAGTTCAAATGTAAATAGGGTAACATCTGGGTAGCTCAGTGGGTTAAGCTTCCAACTTCAGCTCAGGTCATGATTTCATGGCTTCTGGGTTCGAGCCAGGCATTGGACTCTGTGCTGACAGCTCAGAACCTGGAGCCTGCTTCGGATTCTGTGTCTCTGTCTCTTTCTGCCCCTCTCCTTCTCGCACTCTGTCTCTCTAGCTCTCAAAAATGAATAAATGTTAAAAAAATTTTTTTTTAATGTAAGTACACTAAATGCTTCAATCAAATAGTATAGACTGACAGAATGTATTTTAAAAATTCAATCTAGGGGCGCCTGAGTGGCTTAGTCAGTTAAGCATCTGACTTCAGCTCAGGACCTGATCTCACGCTGAGTTCAAGCCCATGTTGGGCTCTGTGCTGACAGCTCAGAGCCTGGAGCTGCTTCAGATTCTGTGTCTCCTTCTCTCTGTGCCCCTCCCCAACTCATGCTCTGTCTCTGTCTCTGTCTCTGAAAACTGAATAAACCTTAACAACAACAAAACAAAATTAAAAATTCCATCTATGTGTTGCTTACAAGAGACTGACAATAAATTATATTTAAAAAAAAAAAGACACAGACTGAAAGTGAAGGTATTTGTAAAAGATATTCTATGCAAGTAGAAGTGAAAAAAAAACCACAGGGTAGTAATACTAATATCAGATAAAATAGACTTTAAAACAAAGACTGTAGCAAGAGACAAAGAAGGGCATTACATAATGATAAAGGCATCAATTCAACAAGAGAATATGACAATTGTAAATATTATGCACCTAACATAAAACACCTAAATACAAAAATCAAATATTAGCAGACATAAAGGAAGAAATTGACAGTAATACAAAAATAGCAGAGGACTTTAACATCCCACATTAATGGATAGATCATTCAGACAGAAAATGAATAGGGAAACAGTGGCTCTGAATGACACATTAGACAAGATGGACTTAAACACCAGAATAAACATTCTCTTCAAGTGCATATGGAATATTCCCCAGAAAAGATCACTTGTTAGGCCACAAAACAAGTCTCAAAAAAATTTAATAACACTGAAATCACATCATATATATATATTTTTATCACAATAATATGAAGCTAGAAATCATTCACAAGAAAGAACAACCAATGGGCCAAGTAAACAACCAATGGGCTACTAAACAACCAATGGGCCAACTGAGAAATCAAAGAGAAAATCAGAAAAATACACAGAGACAAATGAAAATGAAAACACAATGATCCAAAATCTTTGGGATACTTCCTTGTAAGAGGGAAGTTTATAACAATACAGACCTACCTCAAGAGACAAGAGAAATCTCAAATAAACAATCTAACTATACACCTAAAGGAACTAGAAAAAGAAGAACAAACAAAGTATAAAGGTAGTAAAAGGAAGGAAATAATAAAGACTAGGGTGAAAATTAATGGGAGACCAGAAAAATAAAATGCTAGAGAAGATCAATAAAACCAAGAGCTGGTTCTTAGAAAGGACAAACAATATTGATAAATCTTTAGCCAGATTCATCAGGAATAAAACAGGGAGAACTCAAATAAAATTAGAAATTAAAGAGAAGTAACAACAGATACCACAGAAACACAGAGAATTATAAGAGAATATTATGAAAAATTGTATGCCAATAGTATGGACAAATTAGAAGAAATGGATACATTCCTAGAAACATTCTTCCAAAACTGAATCAAGAAGAAAAAGAAAATTTGGACAATTATTGAAATTGAATTTGAAGAAAGAAAAGAAAAGAAAAGAAAAGAAAAGAAAAGAAAAGAAAAGAAAAGAAAAGAAAAGAAAAGAAAGCAAGCAGGAACAGAAGGAACGGAAGGAAGGAAAGGAAAGGAAAGGAAAGGAAAGGAAAGGAAAGGAAAGGAAAAAAGGGAGGAAGGGAAGGAGAGGAAAGAAAGAAAGAAAGAAAGAAAGAAAGAAAGAAAGAAAGAAAGAGAAAGAAAGAAGGATGGAGGATTGAATGGAGAGATGGAGGGAGGGAGGGAGGGAGGGAGGGAGGGAAGGAAGGAAGGAAGGAAGGAAGGGAGAAGTGTAAATACCTATTCTCTTCAAATTATTCCATAAATTAGAAGAGGAAGGGAAACTTCCAAATTTTTCTATAGGTCAGCATTACCCTGATAACAATCAGACAAAGACACTACAGAAAAAGAAGAAAAAAAAAAAAAGGCACTATAGGGAAATAATGCTCATGAACATAGATGCAAAATCCTCAACAAAATATTAGCAAACAGGAGTGCCTGGGTGGCTCAGTTGGTTAAGCGTCCGACTTCGGATCAGGTCATGACCTCATGGTTTGTGAGTTTGAGCCCCGTGTCAGGCTCTGTGTTGACAGCTCAAGACCTGAAGCCTGCTTCGGATTCTGTGTCTCCCCCTCTCTCTGCCCCTCCCATGCTCATGCTCTGTTTCTGTCTGTCTCTCAATAATAAATAAACATTAAAAAATTAAAAAATATATTAGCAAACAGAATTCAACAATACATTAAAAGGCTCATTCACCACATTCAAGTGAGATTTACTCCAGTGATACAGGGATGGTTTGATATTTGCAAATGAATCTACATGATACATCACATTTAACAAGAGAAAAATGAAAGCAATTTGATCTTGGAAAGAGATGAAGAGAAAGCATTTGACAAAATTCAATATCCATTCATAATAAAAACTCTCAATAAAGCAGGTAGAGAGAGAACATTCCTCAACATAACACAGGCCATATATGAACATCCCACAGCTTATATCATACTCAGTGAAATAAACTGAAAGTTTTTCCTCTAAGATCAGGAACAAGAATGTCTACTCTCACCACTTTTATTCAACATAGTACTGGACGTTCTAGCCCCAGTAATTAGACAAGAAAAATAAAGTCATAAAAAGTAAGTCATAATGATAATGGAGAAGTAAAACTGTTATATTTGCAGATAACATGATATTACATATAGAAAATCCTAAAAATGTCACCAGAAGCCTATTCTAATAAATGGATTTAGTAAAGTTACAAGATACAAAAATCAATATACAAAAATCTGATGTGCTTCTATACATTAATAATGAACTATCAGAAAGAGAAGTTAAGAAAACAATTCCATTTATAAGTGCATCAAAAAGAATAAAATGCCTAGAAATAAATTTAATGAAGAAGGTGAAAAACTTGTATGCTTAAAACTATAAAATACTGATGAAAGAAATTGAAGATGACATAAATAAATGGAAAGATATTCTGTGCTCATTGATTGGAAGAATTAATATTGATAAAATGTCCATACTACCCAAAGCAATCTACAGATTCAATGCAATTCCTATCAAAGTACCAATAACATTTTTCACAGAACTGGAATAACTCTAAAGTTTGTAAGGAACCACAAAAGACCTTGAATAGCCAAGGCAATTTTGAGAAAGAAAAATAAAACCAGAGGTATCACAATTTCAGATTTTAAAATATCCTACAAAACTGTATTAATCAAAAAAATACACCGGCACAAAAATAGACACATAGATCGATAGAACAGAATAGAGAGCCCCAAAATAAACCTATGTTTAAATGGTCAATTAATCTATGGCAAAGGAGGCAAGAATATACAAGGGGGAAAGGAGAGTCTTTTCAATATATGGTGCTGGGAAAACTAGACACCTACATGCAAAAGAATGAAACTGGACCACTTTTTTACACAATACCAAAAATAAACTCAAAATGTATTAAGGACCTGAAGATGAGACCTGAAACCATAAATCTTCTAAAAGAAAACATGGAGAGTAATCTCTTAGACATCAGTCTTAGCACCATTTTTCTAAATATGACTCCTCAGGCATATATATATCTGATTTAAAAATGGGCAGAGGACCTGGATAGAAATTTTTCTGAAGAAAACATACAGATGGCCAACAGACAGATAAGAAAGGCTGAACATCATTAATAATCTGGAAAATAAAAATCAAAACCACAATGAGTGAGATATCATCTCACACCAGTGAGAAAGGCTGAAATCAAAAAGACAAGAAATAACAAGTGTTGGTGAGCATGTGGAGAAAAGGAAACCGTCATGCACTATTGGTAGGAATGTAAATTAGTGGAACTACTACGGAAAACAGTATGGTGTTTCCACAAAAAAATTAAAATGGATATACCACATGATTCAGTAATTCCACTACTAAATATTTACCCAAAGAAAATGTAAAGACTAATTTGAAAAGATATATGCACCAGTATGTTTATTGAAGCATTATTTGCAATAGTCAAGATATGGAACCAACCCAGGTGTGCACTGAGAGATGCATAAAGAAAAAGTGGTATATACATATATATATATATATTATATATTATATATTATATATATACATATTATATATATACATATATATATTATATATTATATACATACAATGGCATATTACTCAGCCCTAGAAAGAATGAGATCTTTCCATTTGTAACTACAGAAATGATTCCTAAAAGTCTAGCCTTTGAGATCCTCCCAATTGTGACAACACAGATGGATCTAGAAGGTATTATGCTAATTAAAATAATTCAGACAGAGAAGAGAATGTAATCTCACTCATATGTGAAATCTAAAAATCAAAACAAATGAACAAACACAAAAACTGAAACAGATTCATAAATAAAAGAATAAACTGGTGGTTGCCAGAGGAGAGGGGTGGGGGACGGTCGAAATAGGTAAAGCAGACTCAGAGGTACAAACTTTCCGTTATAAAATAAATGATGGAGATTAAAAGTACAGCACAGGGAATATAGTCAAGAATATTATGTGAACTGTATGATAATAGGTGGTAACTATATAACAGCACCCCAATGGGTCTTAAAGATTAACTTGTTTCAAGTTAACACACTCCTTACTTGCTGACCTAAATCCTTTGATGTGTAACAGAACTCATTTACTCTTCCAGATTTACAGACCACTAGCCTTAAAGAGTGAAGTACCAGAACTTTCCCAGTTCAAGAGGCCAGAAAGTCTGTTTGAAGCCTCCTTGGCTTTCTGATTAGCCCAGCAATATTTTAGCAAAATGTTTTTCTTTTGGGGGTCAAGTAAATGATTTTACCAACTTCCTTTGTGTAGCTGTAGACCTTGCCCTCCTTTGCAGAAAGAACAGTTTCCTGCATATCATGAAATAAGAACGGGGCCCCCTCACACAACCAACGAGCATGAGATAACTTCCAGCTGGCACCACTGAGTCTGCATGTAATCAAGAAATGTTGTATACCACTGCATTCCCTGTACTGATTAACTACCCTAAACCCCTTTTAAAAACCTTAGGACAGACAGAAACCTCAGAGTTGGCTTTTGGACCAGAGTCTGACTTCTCTCAAATTCCTTTCCAGGCAAAACTCCCAATCAACTTGGCCTTTCGAGCAATGAACAGCTAAACTTGGTTTCAGGAACAACTACATTTGTGGTGATCATTGAGTATTGCACAAAATTCTCTAATCACTATGTTGCATAAATGAAGCAAATGTAGCATTCTATGTCAATTGTACTTCAATGATCATTTCTTTTAAATATTAAAGAAATTTCTCTCAACCCAGAAAACCTCTCTTCAAAGGTAGTGAAGACTGAAAACAATCATATCATTGAATAAACATAAACCAGAATGGGATGCATACCACAGGTAATGTGCTAAAATATTGAAAAGATGGAAAGAAATTTCACAGTTTAACGCAAACAGACACAATCCATTACATACTTTTCTTAAGGTCAACAATAATTAGTCCTCAAATAAGAGATTCTGACTGCAACTTTTGTTACAAATAGTTCATGCTAACCTTGTTTGGGAATTGAGGGTGCCATCTATGTTAGATTATTGGCTTTATCCTGAGGGATAATAAACTCATATCTTTAAGACAGGAGGATGTTTTGCAGCTTGAAGCAAGGTGCCCACCAATATTGGGCTCCTACTCTCCCACAGAAACTGGAGATGGGGACACTATCTTTCTTGATAATTGCATTTTTAATGGGGTGGTTCCCAAGTCCTTGAGAAAAAACATTCCTGAGAGACAAAGCTGGCAAAAGATCTATCCAGTTTTCAAAGAAAGTAGAAAGTATTTATAATGACAGGTTGTCTAAAGTAAATGCTTGTTAAGAAAAAAGAGAGAATGAAAATCCCTCCCCTTTTTTCCAATGGGGAGAAGACTTCTATGTTTAATTTAATTTTATATTTGTCCTTACAAAAGCAGCAGTTAGGGAAGAGTGGCCTAGACAAATTGTAGTTTAAGAAAACCCTGAAATAATTTGTTTGTTTTTAACCTTTTGCTCCCTATTAATGAATAATTATCCAGCTACTCAATGTATCTTGCTGCTGCTGAATACCTTACAGGAACATATTATTTGTTGCTCAACGTATTTGTCACTGCAGCCAGAAACACCTAGTTTAGATCAAAAAGGGTAGATGATAAAAGACATTTGTTTATAATTTGCCAAGAAAAGAGGAAAATATTTAGGATTTCACCAAGAATAATAATTATACTTAGGGAAAGAGGAAAGGAAGAATGAAAACACCATTAGATTTTTTACATTTAAGATTGGCACAGTGTATCATTGTTTGACCATGGATGTTTGCATTATTATCTCTTAGAAATATTAACCTACTTCCAAACAATGCAGTGTATTATTGTGTTTCTGGACAAAAAAAAAAGCGCATATTAAAAGTGGGTGTGACATGTGTTTCATCCTGATTGCCTACTCTTGAAAGCCATTAATGCTTAACTTAGTCCATTTAGAATTAATTACCTCAGGAATCAATGTTCCAATGACAATATTCTTAACCTCCAGTGAGCACCACAGATGGCTAAACACAAATCTCTCTTTTCTTTCTTTTTTTTTAAACATAATGAGTCTTTTTTCTCTTTGGAGAAGAAATATGCATCGTATGTTATAGTTGTATCAGTCAACAATAAAATATGCATAGATCCTGTAATAATATTTGAGAGATTGTGTGGAAAGATAATATTTTTAAAAATGCCACTTTTACCACATACTTTGTTCTGTTAAAAGATATTCTGCAGAACAAAGCTCAGAACCCCATGGAAATCAATTCCCAAATGGGTCTGTACACCCTCAAGGCTACTTCCCTACTCTTTTGTCACTAGTTGTATTGACAGCTGGTAGTTCCGACTTTGAGACAATTTCTCTCCTCACTGAATATTTATTGAAATATACCTTGTTGTAGTATTGACCTTACACCATGAAGAAGCAGTGAATAATAGCAAACTCTCCTGGGGCCTGACAGATGGTTTTGGTATTCAGCTTTGCCGTCAGCATAGGACCTCACAACATATGCAAAACAAAAGAATATTATTAGCCTCTGAAGGAAAAATGAAATGTTATCTGAATTAAAGGGGCAATGTGTAATTCACATACAATGTTTGTGCTTACGCCTGAATATCAAGGAAAAAGTATATTCAGCTGCAAAAGAATATCTCAAATCTAAAGACAGAGAACACAAATGGGCCAAATACATGTACAACTAACTTATGGACCAAAGTGAATCATGCATGACCAAAAGATTCCCATAATTCAAATCTGTTTTTATTAAGTAAAATATTGTTAAAATGTCCATAATATTTTACTTTGATATAAAATAAAAATAGCGAAGTAAAATACTGAATATATAAGTTTTATGGTATTTAGGCAATACATCATTAATATGCCACGTTGAAAATTCTATAAAATCAAGTACTTTTTAATGGACTCTCAATATCAAGTGACTAGACATTGTACACATTTTTAAATGATATTTTAAAATTTAATTCATTAGAGAAGAACATATTTAAAATAAGTATTTATCTTATTGATATCTTACTCCAGGCACAGATTTGAATTACATTTACATTCAAAATCCTGAATCTTCTGTGACTAATCTCCCACTCCCATTCCCACTCCTTCTGGTTCCTCATATCCTGCATGGACTCCTGCCTTTTACTTTATTTTCCTGCCCCCCTTTCACTCTCTGCTCCCATACATTCTTTTTTTTCTCACCAATGTTGTCTTTCTCAAAGAAAGATCTGATTATGCCACTTACCAACTTAAAATTTCTTAATGATACTATAATTTCCTAAAAAATAATATTCAAATATCTTAACAAAAAATTAAAAACATTTCATAATGTGGCTCCTATTTACTTTTTTCTACTCCCATAACTAATTCTTATCTCAATATATATTAAATTGCCTTGTGGTAAACATATCTTATTAAGATCCCCAGTGCTCCATGTCTTTATAATTGCCTCTCATTAAGTATGACTTGCTTCTCACCAATATAATATGGTATATATAATGGGGTATTATTATGCCCCACAGTCTTAGATGTGTTACATGGCAAAAGTGATGAGAAGTTACTTCCATCATTATATTACATTATAGAAGACTCCACCTTAGCTGACTACAGACAGAGGGAGAGAGAAAAAGAGAGAGGGAGAGAGGCTTTATTATATTAACTCTGAAGAAGGAAGCTGTCATGTTGTGATAGAGCTTATGTAGAGGGTTGCCTGGCAAGGAACTGGTAGCATGATGTAGGAGGTGAGTGTGGTCCCTGGTCAACAACCAGATAGAAAATGAGGACCTCAGTCAAATAACCACAGAAAATGAGTTACACTCTCAAGCTGAAAAAGCATGAAAATGAATTGCTCCCCAAGCCAGCCCATAGATGAGAATGCACTATGCCTGATTTCTTCATTCCAGCCTTGTGAAATCACGAACTAAGTACCCAGCTAAACCATGCCCAGACTCCAGACTCACAATAACCATGAGATAAAAATCATGTATTTTTTAAGCTGTTAAATTTGTGGTAATTTCTTTATGCAGTAATAGAAAACTAATACATGTCTTTAGTCAATTAAACATACCACATTTGTTTATATCTCTAATGATTGCCCATGCTGCTCACTCCTTCCCATTGTCTCTGACAAATAAACTTCTGTGCTCAGTTGAAATTCCACTTCATTATTTACTCTTTGAAGATGTCCCTGGCCTAAAATTATGGAATCAAATACTCTTTTTCTGGACTCTCATATAATTGTCATAGGTTAATACTGTATCTTATATAGCCTTGTTAACTACCTGTCCTTTCACCTCCCCCCCCCCAAATTTTATGCATGTATGACATGCATGACAAACATAGACAAACATAGACAAATTATAGTCTTCCATTGCAAAAGAAGGAACTTTAATTTATTTCTATTTCTCTTCCACCAAGCACAAATGCTTGGTACACATTTACATGAAAATGAATATTAATAGTCACTTTTTAAATATAATGAATATAATAATATTTGTCATTAATAAGCACTGTGTCCCAGGCACTATGCTAAATATTTTATATACATTTACACTAATCTTCATGAGGTAAGCATGATTAATAGCATTTTAAATTTGAAAAAGCTAGAACTGGGAACATGTAGCTGGACTCATGCTTTTTTTAAATTCCCATTATCTCTTTCATGCCTTGCCCTTTTTTCAATCATTTTTCCTTTGGTGATCTCCCCTCTCTCATTCCAGAGTCTTGACAAGGCAGTCTGTCATGAATGTCAGTCCTCTCTTGCCCAATGGAAAGTCTTGTCAACCAAGCTAGTCTAACCAAACTATTCCCTCAGGTTTGAAATGAGGCTAATAGGAGACAGCACAACATTCTTTATCTTGCATACATAATGCAGTATATGTGTGGAACTGTCTTTGCCATTTTTCTGGGCATTAAGGATGAAGCCGCATGCTGAAAGCTGGCTTGAGGAAGCCAGAACCAAAATATGTAGAGAGAAACAGATCTTTGCCTAACTTGTGTGAGCTCCTGGATTGAGAAGTTACAAAAATGAATCT
The DNA here is from genome assembly GCF_018350155.1 of Leopardus geoffroyi. Classification (NCBI taxonomy): domain Eukaryota; kingdom Metazoa; phylum Chordata; class Mammalia; order Carnivora; family Felidae; genus Leopardus; species Leopardus geoffroyi. The sequence goes on along the minus strand of NC_059327.1, from coordinate 105,934,294 downwards.
TATCCCTTACAGGTACATGAATTAATAATTCCCTTTATGCTTGAACTCATTTGCATTGGATTTCTCCTGAAAAGTATAAAGCACAGTGTCTCGCTGATAGCAAATGATAAAATCAGGATCTTCTGAACTCAGCTGTGCCTAAGTCCAAAGTGGATGATTTTATAACAATTTTTTGCTTTCTCCCAAAGAGAATGCAAACTCTAATAAGAATCCTGAATTAAATGCCCTGATATACAATTATACTATCAATAAAATGTCATAGCTATAATAATGATAATGTTAATTTATCATGTACATATAATAAATTGCTTACAGTACTAATTTCTTTATATGTTACCATATATATGAACTTTTAGGTATATTATTATATATTGATGATACATATGTGTGAAACAGGAGTAGCAACCTATACATCACATGTTTACCCCTTCACAAAAAAAAAAAAAAAAAAAAAAAAAAACTTTGGAGTTTCATGCAGTTTTGTTTATAGAGGAATAAAGGACATAGATAAATGCAAGAATCTACTTAATCCAGGAATTCATATTTGATGTTTTCTTTAGAGAAGAGGAGAACAAAGAGTGACATGTGACATAACAGTCATAGGATACACAGGAACCATGTTATACTCTGCGTTTTTCCCCATGTGTATGTATTTTCACAGTATTTTAAAAATTAAAACAAAGGGATAATTCTGATTTTGAAAGGGCTAATCATCATATTTATTTATTTTAATTCCATCTGTTAGTGCATTTTGTCTTTAAGAATACTATAGGGCCTAAAGAATAAAACGAATAATTTCTATACCATGGATAATGCTGATATCACTGGAATGTATGGACAGAAAAGGTATTCACTACTGTATTTTTAACTTCCTGCTACCTTTCAATAAACAACATTTCTATAAGAATTTAGAACATAAGTTATATACAATGTAGCCAACCAAATAGCATCATTGTCCTTCGAATAATAGATTCATCAAAAAAGATATATGCATTTTTTCCTGAGATGAAAGGCAATATGTTAATCCAAAAGCTTTTTTTAAAAAACCTGCAGAATGAAGATATTCAGCAAGCCAGATAATTTAAAATTAAAAACAGAACTAGAAGCAAGATACAGTCTTTGAAAAGTATCACCGCAGTAGCTGATGAGCTTTCTGAACTGCAATATGTTTTCTTTTCTGTTTAATCTTGAACTCAAAAAATTTACAATAAATTCTTTTTGTATATAATACTTGAGTAACTTTCCTAATAAACCACAATTTAAATCTATCAATGAGGGGCGCCTGGGTGGCGCAGTCGGTTAAGCGTCCGACTTCAGCCAGGTCACGATCTCGCAGTCCGTGAGTTCGAGCCCCGCATCAGGCTCTGGGCTGATGGCTCAGAGCCTGCAGCCTGTTTCTGATTCTGTGTCTCCCTCTCTCTCTGCCCCTCCCCCGTTCATGCTCTGTCTCTCTCTGTCCCAAAAATAAATAAACGTTGAAAAAAAAAAAAAATTAAAAAAAAAAAAAAAAAAAAAAAATAAATCTATCAATGAACTGCAAGATGTTTACTGTATCATATACAGATAAATGTAATAGTCTCAGTCTTATGGTAAGTTTAAGGGCCAAAAGTGAACATGCAAATCCAAATTCAACCACTAGCTCTCTTTCTGCTCAGGTTTTCTTTAGTCAATGTGGCATATCACTTTTCTGATTAATAGCAGCAAATATAAGTAAGCAAACTAAATATTTCAGAATCTTATGATCCCTGTGTTAACTTTTTTGAGATCTCCCTAAAATAGTCAAAGTCTACATGTCCACTTTACCTTTGTACTGTAGAAATAGATCAAGAGTAAATTTAAAAGGTTTCATATTACCTGAAAGTGATAGGAAAGATGTACCCCCTTAGACTAAAATAAAGTTTGAATTAAGAATATATATGAATACACCATAAAATGTTAAGATCAGCAAGATCATCAAGACCAACTCTCTCATAAGTAGGAAATGCAGTTCTAAAAACATACCTGACTTTCCTGGAATTACAAGAAATCAGTTAACATTATATCTAGCCCTCAGTCATACTTCCCTGGCAAAAACATCAATCCAGATGTTATGGGTTGAATTATGTTTCCCTGGTGAAAAAAACATGATGAGGTCCTAAAACCCAGGACCTCAGAATATGGCCTTATTTGGAAATAGGTTCATTGCAGATATAATTAGTTAAATTAGAGATCATACTAGGATAAAATATGTCCCCAATTCCAATATAAGTGGTGCCTTTATAAGAAGACAGCCATGAAAAGATAGAGAAATGCAGACAGAATGCCAAGGAACTACAAAGACAGAGACTGGAGTTATGTAGACACAAGGCAAGGAATGCCAAAGATTGTCAATAAGCCACCAGAAGCTAGGAAAAAGCAAGAAAGTGTTCCCCTATAGGTCTCAGAGGTATTAGCCCTGCTAATCCCTTGATCACCAGCCTCCAGAACCAAGAGACAATACATTAATATTGTTATAAGCCACCAAGTGTGTGATACTTTGTTATAGCAGCCCTAGAAAACTACTACACCAGGTAAACCCACCTATCTGCCTTTTTCTGTGTGCAAAGGAGCACCTAAAATGATGGAGAAAACCACACCACTGTGTGGACATGTCTTATTTTAATTCATGACCACAAAACTCAAAAGAACACTTTGTAGCCATCTTCTTACACTTTCCTAGTGAGTGCCCTTCCCCATACACTATAAGGGTGATTTCACAGTCTGCTCTTTAACCACCCCAACATCCTCATCCCTTTGTCAGCTGATGACTTTGTCTTTGTACCTCACTGAGATAATAGAAGCAATTTAAACAGACTCCCTCATCCTCTACCACCAAATCTACAAATACAGCTAAAGCTGTATACATATTCTTTGTCTTCCCTTCTCTTGCAGAGCAGAAATGGCTCTACAGTTTCCAAAATCACCTCCGCCTGTATGCTCCTTATGCATTCACTCTCACTCTAAGAATATTGATCCCTGTTTAACTATGTGGTATTTTTAATGTTCTAATATTATTCTGTAAAAAAAAAAAAAAAGAAGGATAATTCCAGCATTTTTCTAAAAAATAAAAGACAAACAAAACTTCCTTTTTACCATAGATATCCTTCAAGGTATTCCCCATTCTCTACTCTTCAGAATTAAACGTTTTAAAGAGGTGCAAATACACCTCCATATGCTCATTTCCTTCCCACTTTGCAATCCACACCATTCTGAATTATGTTCTCTGAATTTACTGTAACTTATTTTATCAAGGTTACCAAAGACCTCCATATTGCCAAATTCATTGGTTCCTATTTGTTGTCACCATGGAAGATTTCTTGGAACCCTCCCTGAAGTTGGCCCCTCCCTCCTCTTGAAATCTCTTCTTCTCTAGGACTTTTTGACTCCACATTTTATTGGTTTTCTACCTATCCCTTGGCTATTTCTTCCCAGTATCCTTTGCAAAATATACCTCTATATTTTCTCTCAAAGCTGGCATTTTCAGTCCATGATGTCAACTGTATCTCTGAGAAAGATCTCATCTGGTCTCATGGCTTGAAAATTATTTCCAGGGGCGCCTGGGTGGCTCAGTGGGTTGAGCGGCCGACTTCCGCTCAGGTCATGACCTCGCGGTCCGTGAGCTCGAGCCCCGCGTCGTGCCCTGTGCTAACAGCTCAGAGCCTGGAGCCTGTTTCAGATTCTGTGTCTCCCTCTCTCTGACCCTCCCCCGTTCATGCTCTGTCTCTCTCTGTCTCAAAAATAAATAAACGTTAAAAAAAATTTAAAAAAAAGAAAAGAAAATTATTTCCAGACTGATGATTCTCAAAATTATACTCTAGCACTATAATCTCTAATCATTTCTACACTTTTTATACCTATGTATCCAACTGCCTGAAGCTTCCTTTCTGGGATTTGATAGGTATCTCATATGCAGCACATCCAAAATGAAATGATCCCCAAAGCTTGTGTTTTGTCTGTTATTTCCAACACCAGAATACGGCATCAAAAATGATATGCACAGTCCAAAAGCCTAAGAATTACACTTAATTTCTACATTTTCCTCTCCTTCTACATTCAGTTTAAGTTTTTTGGGGGGTTCTATCTTCAAAATATATTTAAAACACACCTACTTCTCACTATTTTTATTGCCACCAATCCTCCCAGATTGCATCATCTTTTACCTCTATTATTGAAGTAGCTTCCCACACAAAACCACTGCATCTCTAATTCACCTTCCCCACAATTCACTTAATTCATTTTCCAAACATCATCTAGACAAGTGTCACAACCTAGATGCTTGAAGGCATATCTGGGCTAGAAACATTTCATTTTAACTAAGTTTGAGTGCCTTCAGAAAGAAAATGTGCCCTCCAATTTATCACGGCCTCTTCTCTTTTGTGTACATCAAGCCTACATCACCTGTAGTGCTACCTGCCTACCTCCTATAGTCAGGTGATTTGGGATTCTAATCATATATCATCTTTTAAAAAAATGTACGTACATAGACTAGTAAAACAGATTGCTTTCCCCAGTGTAGGTTTGCTCCATCCAATCTGTTGAAGGCCTGAATGGAACAAATGGCTGAATAAGAAAGAATTTCTTCTCTATCTTCATAATAAATCTCTCTCATTCTCTAGCTCTCTCTGTCTTATATATATGTATATGTCTCCAATATAAAGCCAATATATATAAATATATATATCCAATATAAAACTGATATAAACCAAGAGTTTATGCAATATAAATATACATATATGTGTGTGTATATATATGTATATATATATATAAAACCAATATATTTATATTAGTTTATACTAGGTTTATACTATATATAAATATATATAGATATATTACAGATATATATTACAGATATATACAATAAAAATATAATTGTAAATATACAGTTAATAATATAAATATATATAGTGTATATATACACTATAAAACAAATATAAAGTCTTGGTTTTATTTATCACATACACATACGCATATTATACACATACATATTATATATGTTATATATAATACATATATATATTATACATGTATAATATATAATATACATATTATACACATACACATATTATTAGATATGTTTTGTCCAAGGTCAAATAGATACTCACAGGAAGTTGAAAGTGGCTTATCATTTATCCTAAGGATTTAGGGTGCCCAATATAGTTAATGTATATGGGATGGTTAATAAATATGGAGCGGCCAGAGCAGTTGGAAAAGCTATGCTAAAAAAACTACCACTTTGTCTAGAGTCATCAACCTGTCCCGGGAATCTGGGTAAAAGTGGCTGGGGAACATTGGCCTCCATCCTATTTTGCCTTCAGCCCAACTGCCTACACCACATCATTGAGGTGATTGGAGAAATAGTACAAATAATCATATGAATAAGCAATTTTTATTTCTATTCTACCATCTTCTTAAGGTAAGGGTTATATGCCCAAATCTGCCATTTTGTTTGAAAACCATTGCTGACGAGAAAGCTTACCATCTAATAACTAACAGTCTATTTAAACCCTATGATAGATAAGCATAATAGAAATAAATGCTTCTAAAATTACAATAAATAATGAGAGATTTTCCTATCAAAGTGTAACAATTTTAAAATAAAACTTAACCTACTTTAAGACAAAAACAAACAACAACAACAAAACCCCACTATTCACCAGGTTCTGTATTCTCAGATCTTAATGTTCTATTATTTAATAGAATCCTCACAATGCCACAAAAGTGAGGTTATTTCCATAGAATAGGAAACGTGATTTCTAAGGCTGATGAGCTTGCCCAAGGTTATAAAGTCACTATTGTGATTCACGTTTAGATATGGGACACTCCAGTCCCCCCATTCCATGCTACTTTACTAGCCACTACAATAAATATGCAAAAAACAAAGTTACCACTATTGATTTTGATTTTGCCAATTTTTATTTATTCATATGTGAATTGACACTAATAACCTCTTTTAAGAGCTAATCCTTAGGCATAGCTTCACATTAAAAATGTATGATCAGACATCCTAGAACTTTGAAATAGTACATTCAGTTTTCCTTATTTATCTAAACATATTAAGTATGCTTATTTAAGAAAATTGCCTATTTTTCAAAAGCTTATGTGTTATAGCTTACCAGTTACAAAGAATTGACTTATAAAGTTAATAATTGAATAAATGAATTATCCAAGACTATTTAAAGCAGTCAAATCCTAAGTGACTTTGTAATTTAGTGTACTAGCTCAACTGAATTCTGGTTTTCTTAATGACAACTATTTAGTAGCCACAATCAATTATCATGACTGCTAAATATTAACATAAATATAAATAAACATTAATAAGATGTATTTTGGTCAAGTCAAAGCAACTTGGTTGGTTTTCTTTTAATATATCTTTCCTTTTTAAATGTTATTGAACTCTAAACTTCTTTTTAAATTTCTAAAAAAATAAAAAATAACCCTTTGAATTCTTCAATGCATAGACATATGATTCTCTTATTGTGACAGATTTATTAAAAGATAAGCTAAAATCCAGAGAATTGTCCTTACTTTAATTATTTAACAAAGTCAAAACTAGAGCTTCTTTAAAGTAATTATACTTTAAAAATAATATATGTAAAAGATCACTTTTTAGTGTTTATAACCTACTTATATAAATAATAATGTAAATTTAAAAATTATTGACTTCAAACTGTCACATCAAATAGCTAATGGAAAGTAATATACACTAGTATTGATTTGAGAGATAGTATCTAAATTATTTGGGCCATCTATCGATTCCTTTTCAGAATATCAAATGTTTCTTATAACAAAATCAATATGGCACTTTACAAGACATTTAGTGAAAAGCAAGCCATTCTCTGGGCAACACTTTCAGAAATACATCCATTCCTTCCCCATTTGGGTACCACTATAAATTTGTTAATGGAAATATTAATATGGACCGTACAAGGAACAACATATATTTGCTATATTTGTATAGGCCATCCAGATACAATGTACAACTAGTTGGCAATAAAAAGATGACAAAAAGATGAATAAAATATAAAATGAGAGCTTCATACCCTCTATAGTAGATGTTATTATATGAATAGTTTACAATAAAATGATTGTTTTCAGAAATTTCTCCCTTAAAATATATTAATAAATGTAAGTAAATGAACTCATGATATTGTAATCCAAGTTTCTGAACGGAAACTAAATTCTGCCATTTCCAGGAACAGCATAAAGTTTTCTAGCATGAATAGAGGACTGTGATAAAAAACTGAATCCATCTATCTCATCCATATTGTGGATACTAATTTTTTAAAAAATAAAATCCAATTAAGTATTATATAGTAAATATGATTTAGTTGTAAAATATGAATAAATGTTATACACTAAATAAGGCCAAAAGATGAGGATTATACACTCTGGTTTTAAACCTGGAAGGTATATCTGGTTTGGAAAAAACGGTAAATACTTTGACCAAAAAATAATTTTAAAACAAGTTTACTACTTTCAAAACTAATTTAAACCTTTTATGACATGTTTTTCAATAATATTTTTTCATATTTTATATATACATGTTTATATTTATAAAATTATTATTCATAATATCAATAACATTTTTTTCTTTGGGGCTGATATTGGTTTTCTTTGTATTAAGTGAAATTAAAGGCATACTTTATTTTATTGCACTTTGATTTCTTGTGCTTCTGAGATAACGATTTTACAAATGGAAGGTTTGTGGAAACCCTGCATTCAGCAACTCTGTCAGTGCCATTTTTCCAACAGCATTTGTTAACTCTGTTGGTAATTCTTGTAACATTTCAAATTTTTTTCATTCTTATATTTGTTATGGTGATGTGTCATATTTGATGTTACTATTTTAATTGTTTTGGTGTGCCACAAACTGCACTCATATAAGACAGCAAACTCAGTAAGTGTGTGTGTTCTGACTGCTCCACCAACCAGCCATTCACCTATCTCTCTCCCTCTCCTTGAGTCTCCTTATTCCCTGAGATACAACCATATTGAAATTAGACCAGTCAATAACCCTACAATGGTCTCTAATTGCCCAAGCAAAAGAAAGTCACCTATCTCTTACTTTAAATCAAAAGCTAGAAATTATTAAGCTTAGTGAGGAAGGCATATTAAAAGCTGAGATAGACTGAAAGCTAGACTTTTTGTGCCAGTCAACCAAATTATAAACGCAAAAGAGAAGTTCTTGAAGGAAATTAAAAGTGCTACTCCAGTGAATATATGAAAGAGATAGCCAGACAGCCTTATTGATAATATGGAGGAAGTTTTAGTGGTCTGGATAGAAGATCAAATGAGCATAACATTCCCTTAAGTCAAAACTAATCCAGAGCAAGGCCCTAATTCTCTTTAATTCTTTGAAGGCTGAGAGAGGTGAGGAAGCTGTTGAACAAAAATATGAAGCTAGCAGAGGTCAGTTCAGGAGGTTTAAGGAAAGAAGCCATCTCCATAACATAAAAATGCAAGGTGAAGTAGTAAGGACTGATGTAGAAGCTGCAGTAAGTTCTCCAGAAGATCTAGTTAAGATAATTCATGAAGGTGTCTACACCACACAACAGATTTTTAATGTAGACAAAACAGCCTTCTAATGGAAGAAGATGCCACCTAGGAACGTCACAGCAAGAGAGGAGAAGTCAGTGCCTACCTTCAAACCACAGCTGATTCACCTGCTAGGAGCTAATGCAGCTGGTGACTTTAAGTTAAGGGTAATATTCATGTACCTCTCCCAAAATCCTAGGGCCATTAAGAATTATGTTAAATCTCCTCTGCCTGTGCTCTATAAATGAAACAACAAAGCCTAGATGACAGCATATTTGTTAACAACATGGTTTACTGAATATTTTAATCTTACTATTGAGGTCTTCTCAGAAAAAAAAAGATTCCTTTCAAAAGATTAATGCTCATTGACAATGCACATGGTCACCCAACACCTGATGGAGACGTACAATGAGATGACTATTATTTGCATGACTACTAATTCAACATACATTCTTAAGCCCATGGATTTAGGAGTCATTTTGATTTTCAGGTTTCATCATTTAAGAAATATGTTTCATAGACCTACCACTGCCATACATAGTGATCTTTCTGATGGATCTGGGAAAAATAAGTGGAAAACGTTCTGGAAGGGATGCATTAAGATGCCAGTAAGAACATTTGTGATTAAAGAGCACCTGGATGCCTTAGTCAGTTAAACATCCAACTCTTTTTTTTTTTTTTAATTTTTTTTTCAACGTTTATTTATTTTTGGGACAGAGAGAGACAGAGCATGAACGGGGGAGGGGCAGAGAGAGAGGGAGACACAGAATCGGAAACAGGCTCCAGGCTCTGAGCCGTCAGCCCAGAGCCCGACGCGGGGCTCGAACTCACGGACCGCGAGATCGTGACCTGGCTGAAGTCGGACGCTTAACCGACTGCGCCACCCAGGCGCCCCTAAACATCCAACTCTTGATTTCGGCTCAGGTCATGATCTCATGGTGTTGAGATCAAGTCCCATGTTCAGCTCTATGCTAGGCACTGAGCCACCTTAAGATTCTCTCTCTCCTTCTCCCTCTGCCCCTCCCCCATATTCTCTCTCTGCCTCTCAAAAAAAAAACTTTAAAAAGAACATTTGTAATTCATAGGGAGAAGTCAAAATGTCAATACTAACAGGAGTTTGGAAGATGTTAATTCCAACCCTCATGGATGACTTTGAGGGGTCCAAAGCATCTGTGGAGGAAGTAACTACAGGTGTGGTAGAAATAGCAAGAGAACTAGAATGAGAAGTGGGGTCTAAACATGTGACTGAATTGCTGGAATCTCATGGTAAAACTTGAACAGAGGAGGAGTGGCTTCCTATGTAAAAGCAAAGAAAGCAATTTCTTGAGCAGAATCTACTTTTGGTGAAGATGCTGTGAAGATTGTTAAAGTGACATCGAAAAATTTAGATTATTATGTAAACTTTGTTTATAAAGCAGTAACATGTCTTGAGAAGAAGTGCTACTCTGGTAAAATGCTATCAAACAGTATATCATGCTACAGAGAAATCATTCATGAAAGGAGTTAATAGATGTAGTAAACTCCATTGTCATCTTATTTTAAGAAATTGCCAGTCACCCAATCTTCAGCAACTACCATCCTGATGAGTCAGAGTCATCAACACTAAGTAGCTACTCCACCCACAAAAAGATTATGACTTGCCAAAAGCTTAGATAATAGTTAGCACTTTTTAGTAATAAAATATTTTTTAATTAAAGCATGTACATTTTTTGACATGGTGCACTGCACCCTAAAAAGACTATAGAAAAAAAGACTACAGAGCACTATAAACATAATTTTTGTATGTGTTTGGAAATCAAAAATTCATTTGACTTGCTTTATTGCAATATTTACCTTATTTCCATGGTCTGGAATTGAATCTATGATATTTCCAAGGTATGTCCATATTTGTCACATAAATACATGGGTAATAATAATAGAGTCTATGAGTACATAATAATCTAGTAAAAATTATTTCCAACAGGAGAAAACATAGACAACTCACCATTTACATAGGACATATAGTCTGACTCCACTATTGAGTTCTACATGGAAGGAATGTTGGGATTATAAAGATTCAGGGATCTACATAGTGAGAAACTCAATCTTCAGATGGCAATTTTAAAGGAAGACAGCTTAGGACCCTGGGTATAGTTAATTTCATTAAACTTGCTTGAGGTTCTTGACTTCAGCAATAGAGTTTAGGTTCTTTTTTATGTAATGGAGTCAACTTAAAATGTGAGATAAGTGCAAAGGTAAGAATGTACATTTGGCAGGATACAAAATCAATGTACAGAAATCTGTTGCCTTTCTATACACTAATAATTAAGAAGAAAGAGAAATTAAGAAAACAGTCCCATTTACAATTGCACCCAAAATAATAATGTACATAGGAGTAAATGTAACCAAAGAGGTTAAAGACCTATACTCTGTAAACTATAAAATACTGAGAGAAATTGAAGATGACACAAAGAATTGGAAAGACATTCCATGTTCATAGATAGGGAGAAAAAATATTGTTAAAGTATCCATATTACCCAAAGCAATCTACAGATTTAATGCAATCCCTATCAAAACACCAACAGCACTTTTCACAGAACTAGAACAAACACTCCTAAAATTGGTATGAAACAACAAAAGACTCTGAATAGCCAAAGCAATCTTGAAAAGAAATAGCAAAACTGGAGGTATCACAATTCCAGACTTCAAACTGTATTACAATGCTGTAATAATCAAAGCAGTTTGGGACTGGTATAAAAATAGACATGTAGATCAATGGAACAAAATAGGAAGCCCAGATATAAACCCACAATATACACTCAATTAATCTTCAACAAAGGAAGCAAGAATGTGCAATGGAAAAAAGACAGTCTCTTGAAAAAAATGATGTTGAAAAAACTGGACAGCTATATGCAAAAGAATAAAACTGGACCACTTTCTTATACCATACACAAAAATAAACTCAAAATGGATTAAGGACCTACATGTGAGACCTGAAACCATAAAAATCCTAGGAGAAAGCACAGTCAGTAATTTCTCTGACATTGGTTGTAGCAACATCCTTCTATATATGTCTCCTGAGGCAAGGGAAACAAAAGCATAAATAAACTATTGGGACGACATAAAAATAAAAACTTCTGCACAGTGAAGGAAATAATCTACAAAACTAAAAGAAAGCCTACTGAATGGGAGAAGATACTTGCAAATGACATATCCAATAAAGGGTTAGTATCCAAAATGTATACAGAACTGATATAACTCAACACCAAAAAACAAAAACAAACAAAACAAAACAAAAACAAAAAACAACAAATAATCCAATTTAAAACATAGCCAGAAGACATGAGCAGACATTTCTCCAGAGAAGACATCCAGATGGCCAAGAGACTTATGAAAATACGCTCAACATCATTAATCATCAGGGAAATGCAAATCTAAACCTCAACAAGATATATCACCTCACACCTGTCAGAATGTCAAAAATCAAAAACTCAAGAAACAACAAGTGTTGGCAAAAATGTGGAGAATAAGGAACCCTCATGTACTATTGGTGGGAATGCAAACTGGTGCAGTCACTGTAGAGGACAGTATATAGGTTCCTCAAAAATTAAAAATAGAACTACCCTAAGTACCAGGAATGACACTACTGGATATTTACCCACAATGATTTGGGTACTTATCAGTTTGACACATGAGAATTTCACAGCATAAAGAGTACCACTGTTCTAAATAAGTCCTTAAACAGAACTCATGATTAAAAGATGCTAAAGAACTCTGAACATTACTATATGTTCATACATAGATTTTATATATAGAAAAAATATTTCAACCCTATAAAATTGGGCTAAAATACCAATTTCTCAAACATCCTATTTACTATTAAAACATCCTATTTCCCAAATATCCTATTTACTACTAAATCAAAATTATCCTACTTTTATATTCACATATAAATAAAACATTTTGTGTTATTTTGGTTCTAATATGACATATTAGAAACTTGATTGGTTTTTAGTTACAGGAACATCACAAATGTAATTAGTAATGGATAGTTTTAAATTATTACCTACATATTTACTTTGTGTTAAGAACTATGCTAAGGTTTATGAAGGATTCACTACAGTGCATGGTAGTTTTTATCCTCATTTGATTTTAAACTCTAAATGGAAAGGCAACACATAAACCTTTGGAAAGATAACTAATAATAAAAGACAAGAAGCAATAAATGCTAAGTGTGAAAGATGCTCAATAATTTCCATGGACCATGTGAGTAAGGAAACATAACTCTGGGCTGAAGTTTTCCACAGAAGGTGCAAAAAAGAATGGTGTTTTCATAAAAGAGCCATCATTTTTAATGGCTATGGGCTGCCGAAATGAAATGCACTTTAAGCCAGAGCTCTGTTTAAACAAATATCAATTGGTTTCTTAGATTGAACAGTCTCAGATATGGTGAGGAGTGCACATTTGGAGAATTAATATGGATGGTACTTGGCTTCAAGTAATAGGATTGTAGGAGTGAAATAAACAATTTATGGCCAGACAGCGGAAGGCCTTAAATGCTAGCTTAAGACATAATAGCTTCATTCTTCGTATCTGGCAAGTCATTGAAATGATTTTCTCTTGAGGTATTTTTCTATGGTTTGTTTTTTTCCTCCAATGCTAGGAGACATTTGTTCAAATTATTTCCACCCATAATTTACTTGGGGCTCAGAAGAATCAGGTCCCAGCAGAATATTTTGTGCAAGTAGAAAAATCTAATGTTGAGATAGAAACCTCCAAATGCTATTTTCAGTGTCCTCATGAACCATCTTCTGAATGGCTGAAAACCTGACAAAAGTACCTAACTCACAGCATTTGATTTGAAAACACCCTTCATAAAAAGGAAAATTCCCTGGTGCCACTGCTTTGGAGAACACTGTGGGTATATTTGTTACTTCATCGACCCTGTACTGCAAAAGTTGACTAACTTTTTTTACTGCTGTAAAAAGAAGAAAGGAAGTGATCTGAGACCAGATCGCCAGGCAGTAGAGGCCCACCGACCATCCAGTGCAGCCATATTTAAAATGGCTGCATTACTTCCTGCAGTTTGGTACACTACATATCAATTATAGAACCTTTCCCAGGGGCGCCTGGGTGGCGCAGTCGGTTAGGCGTCCGACTTCAGCCAGGTCACGATATCACGGCCCGTGAGTTCGAGCCCCGCATCAGGCTCTGGGCTGATGGCTCAGAGCCTGGAGCCTGTTTCCGATTCTGTGTCTCCCTTTCTCTCTGCCCCTCCCCCGTTCATGCTCTGTCTCTCTCTGTCCCAAAAATGAATAAACGTTGAAAAAAAAAATTAAAAAAAAAAAAAAAGAACCTTTCCCAGATTTCTTGCAGGTGAGTGAAATTGGTATTTTATGAAGGCTGATGTCTCTACATTGTGCAGGATGAAACATAGGAGGTAGGGGATGGAAATTAAAACAAATTATGTTATAGGAAGAATGAAGTGATCTGGATGAACTTAATGACCATAGCAATGGGGAAGTTTGAATAAGCAGTACTGTATGAAATAGAGAAAAATAAATTTAACTTTATAGTTTTTAAATGAGTAATATGGGTCATTTTCAATTTTAATCATAAAAGTGAACTACTGGCTAGAAATGAGATGACAATGCTAACCATCAACTTGGATGGATTGATAAGATGTGACTTATAAAAGGCTATAACTATATGGCTCCTGTCATGTTTCTAAGACTTTTTTTTTCCTATTTTGATAATACCAAAGGAATATGTGGAAATTGACAAGGTTCAAAAGTAAAATTAATGTCAAGCTTGGTAAAGCCAGTCATTTCTAAGTTACTGTGATTGAATGAAAGGTGGCTTGGAAATGTTCAACCTTCTGTTTCAATTATTTCATGAGGATGTTTTTAAAAATTCAGGGTCTGGATCTCATCCCTAAACATGACATATTTCTCTTCAATCTTTCAATCCTTCCAAATTTTCTGTCAGTTCTTTGTGTAAACATTTACCTATGCAAATGTCAATGAGCATATTAAATCTAGGTTTAGAAAGACTTCCAAATTGCACATAAATATACTTTATACTATTATTCTTTTTCAAGTTCAAATGTATCTGCTAACACAAGCTAAATATTTAGTACTCTCTGAGCTAACTCTATAGAAATATCTTGTTCATTCTTTATTAGATTAGTTGAAACATTGTATTACCTCAAATTTGCAAAGTTTTGTTTTAAAATAGAAAGTGTTAAAAGTGTTAGACTGCTTGAAAGAATTTTAAACACAGATCCTCATAGAGACACTGTGCAATTTTAATCTAGTATATTCGGGTTTTAAGTGCTCAAGCATAGTACAAGTTTTGAATCTGCAGAATATAGAACCATATTATAAAATCAAATACAACATTGTTCTTATTTCAGTGGGAGAAAGAAACATAAAATGGCTTCTATATGGATTATGGGAGATTGTCTATGGTTTCTAAAATTCAAGCACTCATGGGGACGCCTGGGTGGCTCAGTCGGTTAAGCATCCGACTTCAGCTCAGGTCATGATCTCACGGTCCTTGAGTTTGAGCCCCGCGTCGGGCTCTGTGCTGACAGCTCAGAGCCTGGAGCCTGTTTCAGATTCTGTGTCTCCCTCTCTCTGACCCTCCCCCGCTCATGCTCTGTCTCTCCCTGTCTCAAAAATAAATAAAAACATTAAAAACATTTAAAATTCAAGAACTCATAATGACACACCAGAGAAAATTAGATTTTAAAAAAGAACTTAAATGAAATTTGACACACAAACACAAAACTAGAATTCAGTAAACCATAAATCAACAAAGATAAATGTACTATAATCAAGCAAAACAAGATGTATTTTCAAGGACATATTCACAAGGTCCGGTTTGTAAATTGAAGGTACTGTGGTACCAGGGAATCAGCCCCACTTGGGAATAAGAAAGATGAGTCAGAATCCCTACGCTTACATTTTGTGATTTATGCCAACTCACTGTCCTTTAAGAGCAGTTTAAGGAACAGTGTAAGTTTCTTTATTTTTTTTTTCTAATAGAAATGCTAACCCACACTGTCAGGTTATTGTAAATAAAGAACAAAATAATGTAACTATAGTTTCTGCCATAAAGAAGATGCTGAATAGTTAACCAATTCCTGTTGTACAAACATGCAACTGTATATTTAACTGGTACAAAAAAATATATATAATATGACAACTCTTCCTCTATTAAACATTCATGGACTGACAAAGTCATATTACCAACTAAGTAGAGACTCATTATGAATGAAATTTAGTGAAATATAGACGGTAAGGTTGATGAAATTTCTCTTTAAATTTTATGCTAAAGTCTTCTCTAGCAATTGTTAACAAATCTGCTCTCTCTATATCTTAAACATTGTTTCTCACGTTCCTACTAACATAACTATACATCAGCACAAAAGGTATATAAAACAGTTAAGAGGGAGAGTTGAGGAAATCTGACACAGTTTTAAATATGAAGCACATCAAGTCAAAGGTCCTTATAATCCTAAAAGAATATGTAATCCCTAAAGTTATATAAAATTTTTAAGAGGACAAACATCATGATTTTCACAATACTCTTCTCCAGGGAAAGAATAGTGAGGTTGACTAGATCTCAGGACCCCATTCAAAACCTCAAGATAGCATGTGCTCAAGCAAATTGCTCCACCTCATGACCAGAACTCAGTCCTCTACTGCCAACCTTCACCCACATATGCAACACTTGCTTACTAGAATACTGGATACTCTCCACTAAGTTTATTAATTACATCTGACGCTGGGGCTTTCTTCCAGTGACTTATTTTCTGTGATACTCTAATAACAAAGAGATAATTCACTTTTGAACTTACATGCTTCATTTTCCTGAGGAACATGAAGTTTAACTAATACCAGGAATTACAAGTTATTTTTTAACCAACTTATATGACCAATATAAATTGGTGATTGTAACACTAGTTATTTTAGCCAAAACTTTTTTCAATTCCCACTTTCCCTATTCAAAGTCTAGATCAACATCCTTAGGAATTTGTCTATATGTTGCCTGATACCTAATTTCTTTCCCATATCTGAAGATGATGGTAAACAAATATATTTACCTTTTTGAAATGTAAAATGTGTGAATTGGGATCAGGTATACTTCAGTAGGATATTATCTATTCCTGCAAAAATTCATTCTAAAATTTATCTTAAAACAATAACCATTATCTCTTACTGTTTCTGTGTGTCAGAAAATTAGGAGTGGCCTCACTGATGTGTTTAAACTTGACATTTCTCATGAGACGGCAGTAAGTTGCCATCTGTGCTGCCGTGCTCTGAATAACTGGGATTGGAAAATCGTCTTCCAAGGTGGATCATACATATCACATTGGTAGTAGCTGATAGTTGGGATCCTGAGTTTCTCTCCAGATAGACCTCTCCTTAGGGCAGAATGAGTGTCTTCATGGCATGATAGCTGGCTTTCCCATGATCAAACAGTCCAAAGTCCAAACACAGATATTAACGTGTCTTTTATAACTACCTATACAAGTAATGCAAAATCCCTTGTGCTATATTCTGTGGGGCACATAGGGCCAGCCCTGATCTCATGTGGAAGGGTGCTAAACAAGGATTTGAATACCAGCAGGAGAGCATCCCTGGGGACCATGTCAGAGGGTGACCACCACAGTTTATCCACTGATCCCTAATAATTCTGGATTCTCTGTGTTCAAAAATCCCTTCATCTTCTAAAGACTCTAACTAGTATCATAACAGTACAAATTCAGCTTGCAAATATAGAAAAAGCACTTCGGGTATGATTACTGGAATACAATTACTTGGAAAGGAAACAGTTCCTTTCAACTGAAGATCTATTAACTAAAGAGACAAGTTATCTCTCTCCCTACTCCCCCTCTTCATACACCCACAGTACAGTGAGACAGATAACCTCTCTAGACCTTCATTTTCAAAAAAGAGAAAAAGGGAGCACCCGGCTATCATTGTTGCATAACAATTCTGATACTTGGCCAGACACATGTTGCCAATTCTTTAGAAATGATCCCTATTCCCCGGCAGTAATTCTTGTTTCCTTGTTCAGTCCCTTGGATTCTAGATTCCATCCTATGTATTGTCCTTTTTCTCCCCCATATAAAAAGGACAGGCGTTTGCAGCTGGGAAGTCTTTTCATCATGTTCTTGTCCATAGTAGTAAGGGAGTCCACGCGCCTGTTTTCATTTTGTGTTGTCTCTGTCCTTTTGCATTGAAACTGAAAGTATTTCTCATAGTATAAGTATCTTCAAAACTTTGTGAGTCTCATATGAATTTTATTAGTGTTCATTTCATTATTTAAATGCCACACGCACAAATCTCTTTAAGATAAATTCTTCTCTTCCTTTGGAATATACTGAGATGGTTAAGGGACAACTCCTTAAGGTTCTTAACAAAATGTATAGTTTAAAGGAAGAGGATCTGTGAGCCATATTCTTAAGATCCTTAGTGTGTTTTTATGACAAAATGTTCTTAGAGCAACAGTGTTAGACTTTTCTGAAAATGTAAAAAAAAAAATCGTATCACTACAACCTTGGCTTTATCTTTAGATCATATTTTCCTGAAAGTGCCATGGATTTGATCTCTGCCTGGCAGCTATTTGCCATTTCTTTCTGTCATTTGGAAAAGCTGTGAATGAGGGAAAAAAATTAGTATCGAACTCTGCAAATCCTGTATCCATTATATTTAACAAATCTTCCTTTGACTTATATCTCTTCTTTGACATTTTACTTTGATCAGCCAGAAGAAGCCAGGTGACACCTTCAACATTCTGGCTAGAAATTTCCTTAGATCAGTTCATGAAATAAGCTTTCTGAGTTGTACGTTTCTTCAGGCTAAAATGTTCTGAAACTTTCTATCACATCTCTACAATTACCCTCTTTCCTCAAGTTTCCAATAATGTTTTCTTACTTTCCGTTAAGTACACTCCCACAGATTCCTCAAGGACCTTCAGGCTTTCTTTCACAGTTTCTTCAAGGCCATTTCAACCTGTACCTACTATTTGATTCCAAAATTACTGTCACACATTTTGATTTCTGTTAGAGAGCATTCTTCATCATGGTGCTAAAATCGTATTAGATATCTATTTTATTAGATATCTATTGTATTAGATATCTATTTAAACCACTATGTTTCACAGTGATAGCAAATCACTGTAAAGCATAGTGGCTTAAAACACCAACAATCATTCATTATCTCTGGTTTCTGTAGGATAGGCTTTCAGGAGTGGCTCTGCTGTGAGGTCTCTCCTGAGGTTGGGCCACTATCATCATTGGTCTTGACTTGGGTTACAGAAACCTTTTACAAGGTGGTTTATAAACATGACTGGCAAGTTGGTGCTTGTTTTTGGCCAAAGGTCTCAACTCCTCTTGATATAGATTTCTCTGCAGGGTAGCTTAAGTATTCTCAAGTGTGATGTTTTGCTTCCTTCATAGTAACCTGTCCAGAAGACCAAGGTAAAACCTGCAATGTCTTTTTTAACTTAATCTTAGACGTCAAATACTGTCACTTTTATGGAATTTCATTTATCATGTATAACTTGTCTTGATTCAATGTGAAGGGAGCTTCATAATTGGCTAATAAATGGCTAACAATTGAGGAAACTGAGGTCACCCTGGGGATCAGGTATCAAAGATGCTCTCTTCATCGTATACTCTTTCTGAAATACTTTATAACCATTCATAGAAAACTAAGACACATTTTTAGAATTTTATTCAAGCCTCATATTATATAGCCTCTTTTCTTTCTTCCATCTTTATTGAAATAAAATTCACATATAATATTGTGGAAGTTCAGGGTGTATAACATGTTGACTTGATATACTTATATATTGCAATATAGTTACCACTGTAGCTTTAGCTAACACCTTTATCACATCACATAATTAACATTTCTTTTTTTGTTGTGAGAACATTTACGTTCTACTCTCTTAGCAACTTTTAATTATATAATACAGGATTATTAACTACAAACACAATACTGAACATTATATATCCCCAGAACTTACTGTAATATCCCATACCAGTTAGGATGGCTATATAAAAAAGACAAGAGGTAAGTATTGGCAAGAATGTAGAGAAAAGAGAACACTGGTACACCATTGGTGGGAAGGTATAATTGGTATAATCATTAGGGAAAGCAGTATGGAGTTTCCTTTAAAAATTAAAATTAGAACTGCCATATGATCCTGCTGTCCCAATGCTGAGTATATATTCAAAGGAAATGAAATCAGTATCTCAGAGAGACATCTGCACACCCATATTTATTGCAGCATTATTCACAATAACCAATATATGGAAACAATTTAAGTGTCTTTCAAAGGATGGATGGATAAAGAAAATGTGGTATGTATGTACAATGGTATATTAATCATGAGAAAGACGGAAATCCTGCCATTTGGAACAACATGGATGAAACTTGAGGGTATTATTCTAAGTGAAAGAAGTCAAAGACAAACACTCTATAATATTACTTACATGTGGCATCTAATAAAGCCTAACAGAGTAGAATAGTTGTCTCCAGCGGCTGGGAGATGAAGGAAATGGGGAGATGTTGGTCAGAGGACAAATTTCCAGATAGATACTTTTCTTTATTGACCAATCTGTATGTGCAAGGCACTAAGTTAGGCAATATATATCCATTATGTCAGTTAATCCTCAAAATTAACTAAATCCTAAAAATTATCAATTGAGAGAAGATATTAGCATCATATTATAAAGAATGATACCAGAACTCTGAACAGTTGATTAAATTACCCAAACTAATGGGACAGGGGGATGTATGCAAAATGGATGGCAGGAGTTGAATTAATGTTCTGTGTGATTCTAGAGCCCCCAAATTTTTCATTAATAACATAGAATGATAAGTATCAGTAAGAATTATGAATTTAGTAGAAAGGAGCAAACTGCTTTAAGAGAAGGTAACAAAAACTAGTGTCGTATAATGGGGTCTTAATCCTATTAAGTACAATATATATACATGTGTATGAGTGTGTATATGAGTAAGAGTGTGTGTGTGTATGTGTGTGTATGTGTGTGATTTTAAATAATGGAGTGTAATATCCAGTAATAAGTAATAGCTTGTTCTTGTGGCTGTTTCTGATTTAATATTTATTTCTCTTCAGTTATATAATCTCACACAGGGTAGGATAAATAAAATGGAAATTAATGAGAACATATTGTCAATCAGGACAGAAAAAGAATATCATTGATTTGTCTTCACTTTGTTGAAAAAATTAGCATCTATGTTTTGTAAACTTAGAGGTTTTTTTTTTTACTAGCAACGTTCAAATTGTCAGAACTTTAAACATAAAATTGCCAGAACTCAAGATATACACAAAATGATAAGATTTAATTCTTTGAATGAAAGCATTTCTTGTTAAATGTTGAGTCTTTTATATTTTATTTCATAGTTTAAGCTTTTCTGACCTCATTGTCACAAGAGCTTTAAAAATGTGCTGTTTTAAGTTCTCAGTAACCTGAGTGTTCTTTTATTTCTTTTCTATTTTACTCATCAGAGTATTTTGTTCAACTAAAGAAATTATGTCACTGACTTCTAGGCATAAAGTTGATAATACATAGAAGTTATCTAAAAACACAAATATGTGAAAGTGCTGACTACAGTTATAATTGTGCAAAAAAAGGTCACTTGTGAAAATGCTTTGTGAAGTACTCAATTATTGAGTAATTGAGTACAATTAAGTGCAATAATTGAAATCAACCATTTTCATTTATTTACCTGAGTTGTGATGAAGACAATAGGAGGTATTAAATATTGGTGAAACTGAATTTTTAGTATAATTATCTGTCAGAATTTTTCCAGTAACTTTCTATGGAAAATCTGAGACTCAACAAAAAATTGTTTCCATAGTTATGAATAGTGATGAAGAATTACATGCTTCTCTCCTTTAACTATTTGCTTTTACTTGCATCATGCATAAGCTTTAATTTAATATAGGTATTAAAATCTGCAAAGAAATTTAAATATGGGGATTTTAGCCCTGAGATCCTGGCAAATAAAATAATCTTCGGGGCCTTTTTTCCATAGATGACCCCTTCCATCCTAAACTCTATCTGTAAATGCCACTGATTTTCTCCATTCAGAAACCAAGAGATCAATCCTAAAAATGCTTTCTTCCAGCACCTCAGAAATTCAATCCTTCAACAAGTCTTATCTGTTCAATCTCTGCAATATATGTGGCCCTTATTCACATCTACCTACTGTCACACTGTAGTTGGACTCACCCTCATTTCTCATCTATTTTATTCTCAGCCCATCCCTCTAATTTAATTCTCCTTTCATTCCTCTACCAATTTCTATTCTCTACAGAACAATCAGAGGGATTCTGTTGAAGTACAAATCAGATTATTTAATCCACATGCTCAAAGCAATCTCATTACTGTCACTGAAGAGTAAGTTACAAAAATTTTAGCATGCTTAAGCATGGCACTGCCTCCTCTCAAGCCCTCTTTTGTGTCTGACTCATAATAAGCACATAATAAACCTATTTAATAAATACATCATGGATAAACCCGTCAATTCCAAATATACTACACAATATACTTTTCTGTGTTATATTATTTTTAGTCACTTCCATAACAACAACATAAAACTTATGAGAAAAGAAAAATTGGGCAAACTTGGTTCTTTAATATATCCCTAACACCTGAGATTGCCCCTAGACTAAATCTCTAAATATCACTTATCAGTTGACCAATGATAACTGCAGCGTTTTTTCTATAAAATGAGAAAGTCAGGAAGACTGGTGACTTTAAAGAGTGGGAGGTGCTGCGTGAAATAGTTGTTTTGGAAACTTTGCAAATCCTGTGTGCCTGTGTGTGGGCGTGTGTTACAAGGGGTATACTGTTATTTATAGCATGGGTACAAGGGATTTACATTATCCTCCAATACGTTGCACAATTGTACACAATGAAAAATTATTACATGTTCCATATAAATTTGGCTGTCTCATCAGCATTTATGTAGGTGAAAAATCACTTTTTGATTACGTCAAGCTAAAACGTCATTCCATTTTACATATAAACACAGGGCATTTTAGATGGTTTTAGCATACACTAAATTTCCAGAAATGGAAGCTCTATAACTATTAAGTTATAATTGTACCCATTTTTTCCCAAAGAGTTGTTTATTGTTTTGGAAATTACACTACTGATAGAAAAGACTTTTATGGTATTTAAGTTCCTACTATATCACCCTCTGTTAAATCTGTATTTCTTGCTTTCCTATTCATAACTATGCTGACCTCCCACACAGTTGAAAATCCATATAATTTTTATTCTCCCCAAACTTAATTCCTAATAGCCTACTGTTGACTGTAAGCCTTACCAATTACAGTTGATTAACATATTTTGAATATGTATTATACATTGTATTCTCACAATAAAGAAAAACTATCAAGAAAACCATAAGGAAGAGAAAATACATTTGCAGTACCATACTATATTTATTGATATCATAAGTTTACATCATCTATTTACAAGATGAATCATCTGTCACTACCTGCATCAATATTGTCTTATATGTGCAAAACAGTAAAGATGTTATACATATTACTAATACTAGACATCAAAAGTGAAAAGATAATGTGAAAAGGAAGTCATTTTTATTTACAGGTGTAACAATTCATGCATTGATAACAAAGCAGCAGCAATGTGATTGCTTTATGGTAGACCAATGTAATTTATAGAATTGCTTCACGGTAGCCTAGCCTATATACTAATTAATGAATTACTATAAATGTTTTATGGAATATACATTTACAGTCATATTCATTACACAGTATAGAAAACATTAACATTCAATATTTCTAGGTTATCCAGTTCATCTGCAAGATTTTTCAAATTATTTTTGTCCAAAATATTATTTTCTCAATATTACTATTTTTCTCCAAAAATTTCCTATTTATTGAAAAAATTCATGTATACGTGGACTTATGAAGTTCAAACCCATATTGTTCAAGGGTCAAGTTTATATGTATGTGTGTATATATGTATATATATGAATAATTTTATGTAACATTTACTTTCAAATGTCAGGTATAAAAATAGTGATAATACTTATATGCTGCTTGCTTTATGTTCAAACTTTTTTATTACAAAAAAGACATAAGCATTTGACTATTTAATTTTTGAGCATTTCTTGCTCAATCATTTACATATTGAAATATAAATTATTTTTAAAAGTTACTTTTTTTATAACTTCTTTATATCAAAGCCAAGGTATATTATTTTCTTTCAAAAATGTGTATAGGTAGAATTATTTTGCATTTAATTTCTAAATATTTAATATTCTAAATATTAATTTCTAAACATTAATTTTTAAATATTTAAATATTAATTTCTAAATATTTAAATATTTAATTTAAATATTTAATTTCTAAATATTTCTAAATTTCTAAATATTTCTAATTTCTAATAATTTTGTATTTAATTTCTTTAATATTTTTGTATTTAATTTCTAAATATTTAAATTAGTACAAAGAATAGTAACTCCTCCCCTGAAGATATCTATGTCCTAATTCCCTGAACATGTGATTATGTGATCTTATATACCAAAATGGACTTTGCAGATGTGATTGAGTGAGGAATATTCACATGGGAGATTATCCTAGATTATCCAGGTGGGAATGTTATTGCAAAGATGAGTATAAGTGAGAGAAGAAGGTAGGAGAGGCAGAATCACAGAATGCGTGATGACAGAAGCATAGGTCATAGTGATCCAATTACTGCTTTTGAAGAGGCGTGGTGCCCATAACTGAGGAATGCAACCAGCGTCTAGAAGATGAAAAAGGCAACAAAAAACGCTGTACCTAGAGCCTCTAAAAGAAATGAAGCTTTGCCAGCACCCTGACTTTAGCCCAGGGAGATCCCTTTTGGATATCTGAAATCCAGAACTGTGGGATAATAAATTTGTGTTGCTTTATGTCAGGAAGTTTGTGGCCATTTGTCATAGCAGCAATATGAAAATACAGGTTCTCAAGGATAAAGGCAAGGAATACTTCATTCAAGACTATTGCAATATGGAAGAGAGATTAAATTCAACCCTGGTTTTAGATTCAACCCTGGTTTTTTTTGTGGGTTTTTTTTGTGTTTTTTTTTTTTTGTTTTTGTTTTTGTTTTTGTTTTTGTTTTTTTTTTTTTTTTTTTTTTTTTTTGAGAGAGAGAGCACACATGTAGAGAGCACACATGAAGGGGGAAGAGAAAAAGAGAAAATCTCAAAAAGGCTCCAACCTGTCTTGGGGCTCAATCGCACAACCGTGAGCTAAAATCTAGAGCCAGACACTTAACTACTGAGCCACTCAGGCGCCCTAAATTCAAACCTGTTTTAAGCACTGGTGAGTCAGTGGAAAAGAACTGGAGGACATTAGGAGACAGGTTGATTAATGTGATTAGGTGATGTGTGTTTGCTAATTGTTACTTATTGAAGTTAGGCTCCTACTCTTCCACAGACCTGAGAAATAAGGGTATTGTCTTTTTTGGTGATTATCTTTCAGAGGAATGGCCCCTAGGTACTTGGGATACACATTCCTGAATTGAAAAACTGGCAAGAGACTTTTGAGAACATTTGTTTCATTTTAAAGGATCAGAGAAATAATTTGCAATTGCAAATTTTCTAAAGAGGGAAGGTGAATTGGGGAGGGGGTTAGGCAAATAGGTGATGGGGATTAAGGAGTGCACTTGCTGTGACGAGCACTGGGTGATATACAGAAGTGTTAAATCACTGTATTGCACACCTGAAATTAATATTACACTATGTTAACTAACTGTAATTTAAGTAAAAACTTAAAAAAATGCATTATGAAAAGGGAGGTCTGGGGCCCAGAGTCAGGAAAAAAAAGCTGTCCAAAGTTTAGTCAAGCTCAGGAGAATGCTAAGGCCATCTTGATCTGGAGGCATTAAGATACATTTGTTTAAAAATAGCTATTAGTGGTGCGCCTGGGTGGCTCAGTCAGTAGAACCTCTGACTTCAGCTCAGGTCATGATTTCACAGCTCATGAGTTCAAGCCCCACGTCGGGCTCTGTGCTGACAGCTTGGAGCCTGGAGCCTGCTTCAGATTCTGTGTCTCCCTCTCTCTCTGCCCCTTCTCTGCTTGTGCTCTCTCTCAAAAATAAATAAACATTTAAAAAATTAAAAAATAGGTATTCGTTCTGATAGAATGATTATCCAACTAGATAAATTCTAAATGTTTCTTTCAGTTTGCTTTTTAACTAGATATTTCAAAACATTAGTTACTATGTTGTTTTGATAATTTTGCCATATGTTGTTTTTATTTTCTTACATTATCAGGACCTATCTAAAATCCCACCTTTTCCACACAACTTTTCCTGATTTTCAAGCCAAATTATTTCTCTCATCAAAAGCCCTATAATCAAATATTTGCCTATAACTTTCTGCATATGTGTTATGTCTATCATTAGATTATATGCTGTTTGAGGCCAAGCACTTTGTTCTGCCCTACGTTTTATTTTCTTTTAACCACAATTCATAGGACATTATACTTTTAACAGTATACACTCCAAAAATATATTCATTGCTTGACAAATCTCTTCTAAATTTTATTAGTCTGGATAGAATAAAATGTTCAAAAATTATTATTTTTTAAAAATTAGGTTAACAGAAAAGTTACTGTTAACTGGTCAGAACTGTTACTGGTCAGAACTGGAACATTTATAGTGAATCCTAATTTTTTTGGTATCTTATTAAAATGGCCATATTGTAGAGATAAGGACTACAGTCAACAGAATATATACAAGTTAAAATATGGAATAACATAAATACTCTGATTTACCATAATATTTAACAAAGTCGTGCACAATTGTTATAAATTGTTATTTAACAAAGTCGTGCACAATTGTTATAAATTAAGTTCATGGTCCCATAGAACCCTCTGCCGTGATATTCTGCATCTGCACTGATAAATGACTAAATACATTAGTCACTAATAATAATATATTAGCACCTAGCTGTATGGGACTATTTGGTACTTGACATATATTACTGCGCTTGAGGAAGTGAATGTTTTATTTTATTTTATTCTGATTAATTTGGCTTGTGGCTTCCACATTGAGAAGCTCAGCACCTGAATCACCGAGTTCCCATAATTATTTTTAACCATAGGAACAGAGTAGAACTTTTAGAGGAATCCCACAATATTCATCATATTGCATGAAATAATAAACAAATAAATATCAAAAATATTGAAATATTGTTATATACATTTTATGTTGTTTCAAAAAATAGCCACTAAAACAACTGAAATCAAGCATGATTCCAAAAAATTAGTATTTTTATTTTGTATTTAAAGAATATGTAAAAAAAAAAAAAAGAATATGTAAAAGATATGAAATCCAAGGGGATAATATAAAATTCAATATTTTTGCTTTGGAAGTCCTATTAAACTAATATTAAAACCAAAAATAAACACACTTGCCAATTGTGGAGTTATACTATTATTGCTTGTTTTACTTTATGTACTCCCTTAAATGATTACAATAACTGAGCATCATGTTGTCTATGTCTGTGAAAATGATTTCTGAATGTTATATTGGAGAATACTAATAGAACCAAAAAGTAGATATCAACTTCACTGTATAAACTCTTAACAACTCTCATCTTTGACAATGTCCAATATTTTTGGCATCCTGTAAACTGCATTCAACTAGTTTGAAATTTTCCCATTCATTGCCACCCTGATTTTTGTACCTCAAATTATAATTCATCATTGATTTTAATTAATCTCAAATAACACACACAATCTA
Source organism: Leopardus geoffroyi (assembly GCF_018350155.1). NCBI lineage: Eukaryota > Metazoa > Chordata > Mammalia > Carnivora > Felidae > Leopardus > Leopardus geoffroyi. The sequence continues at coordinate 105,906,948 of NC_059327.1, read as the reverse complement.
GCTGACAGGGCCAAGAACTGAGTGACAGCTGGGGAAACAAAAGAAAAGACAAAATAGCATAGCCTTAAAAGAAATGGAATGACATATGAGAAGCACTTCTTTAAATCAAGACAGCTTTTTGTGATCAAATCTCATATGTAATCGTTTGGCTGCTCTGAAAATAAAGGAAGAACTGTCTGCTGATCACAGCATGTCATTACGTGCTGTAAAAAATAATTACACAAAATGGCTGAATCTTTTTTCAGCTCATTGTCTGCAGAGATACAATGAAAATGAAACAATTAGGAATTCTAAATATTATACTTTATGCTCTATCCTTTGAATCGTTTTCAACTTCTGTAATCCTATATCACAGACTTCAAACGTTAACTCTATCACTAATTGTTGTGATTTTAAGGAATACAAAAACGCTAAGTAATTGCTTCAAGTTCAAAGAGATATTTGATAACAAACCTAGAATTTAAATTTAGAAAGCCATTACAATGTACAGAAGAAGCTAACTTTTGAAGTTTAAAAGTTTTAAAAAGATTGTATCCACAACCAGATGAACAAAATATGAAATGTGATTTTTATCTTCAAAGTTCAGAAAATTTCATTTTGGTCCACACAGTTCACTGTAGACTTTGATCTTCTTTCCATGAATCAATAATCAGTTCTCCTCACCCTTCCTGAATGCACAATACTATCTCATTGAGGAACATTTTTGCCAAGAGGGAAACTATTTTCATCTATGCTTTGCTACTATTGCAGCAAAAGATTTCCATATATGATCAGCTTTCAGTGAGAGGTATTTTTGCATAAGATATACAGCATAATGTGAATATTATAAGCTCAGACTCTGAGGATTCAAAGCATGGCTGTGCCATTTACTACCCATGTGACTTTAGACAAGTTACTTAACCTCTCTGTGCTTCCATTTCCTCATTGCAATAAAGCAAGAAGACAGTACTACTACTTATCTCAAAGGTGCTAGGAAGATTTAGCCAGCTTATATATTTACAGTGCTTAGACTAGCACTATAATACACACACATACACAATTATTATCACTACTATAAAGAACAGAGTTCTAATCTACTTTATCTTAATTATCAATGAAAATACCTTTGAAAAATAACAAAGAGCATTAAAAGCATTTTCTCAGATGTTACATTTTTTCCTGTCTTCCACCTCCCCCTGACGTAAGTGTATACAATATAGAAATCCTCTAAGCATTTTACATGCATAATATCATTTGACTCCGTTTCGTTCTGTCTAATCTCCCTTTTTCAAGTGTGAATACTGAACTTCATAGAGTTAATAATCGCTAAGGAAGTTGGTTAAAAGCATACAGTTTTTAAGGCATATGGGTTTTTGTGACTTCAAAGCTGACAAATATTCCCACCATTTCAATTTACATTTACCCACCAGACATGAATCCAACGGGCACTATTTTCAAGGATATGCCAATGCCACTCATCTTAAGTAGGTAATGCTACCTGGTTGGTCCTTTCTTATGTCAGGAGAAAAGAAGGTCAAGGTAAGGAACATACCTATTTTTTAAATTATACTTAAAGTTTCGATGCATGATTCAGAGTGAAATTTTCAAATACACTGATATTTATTAAAGTCCTATTTTACACAAAGTTGAAAACGTAGATCTATAATACCATATCAAAACACTTAGTGCCAGATAAATTTCAGAAAAAAAAAGTTTTTCTTCAGACTTTATAAAGGAAAGACTGCAAAAACATAACTTACATAACATTCTCAGAATGATCTGAGAAATGACCTCCTTAGGAAACATACTAATAGTTCTGCCCTGAACATAAGTAGCCTAAATAGAGGTAATGCATACTTTCATATCAGTTCAACTCAGATTTTGAAGTCACATAAGTTTATCTCACATTCCTGAGGTTGGGGGTTGGTTGGGGAGACTTCTTGTTTTTCAGAGCTTTTTGGATTTTGAATTGTAGGTGACATGCTGTACTTGTTTTTGTTCATCATTATTTAATTGATTTTCTACTAGTGCTTGCTCTATATCATCAATTCTTCATTTCACCCTTACCTCCCTATAATCTGGTTATGATTCAGAGCTGTAGATTGTGGCCTTAGAATCTTCAGCTTCCTTAGCAATATGAAGCACGCTGTCCTGGCTTTATGAACCACAGCCCTTGAAACCATCTGAAGAGGCAGACCCAGGAAGCCACTAGATAGTCAGCATGTGTTTGCTCTCTTATAAAGAATAGAGGTGACAATTATAGTGTTACTGTTGAAGGGTTTTTTTTCTCCTAGTCTTTAAACCTGAAATGAAATGTAGAGATATAAAATGTATGCCTTAATCAGTTCTTTGCAGTTGTGCATATTTGTTTTTCATACTTGCCAACACTCTCAACTACTGTTGCAACATATGTGCATTTTCCTGAGGAGAGTATTCTTAGCATAAATCAGATTATCTCTGATGCCCCTAAAATGATCAAGAATGATTCTGTATTTTTATCTAAATAAAGATATGATCCCAGAAGTAGGTTAACTCACTGTCCTAATTATATACATGAGGCCAAAAAAGTGAGATGAGAGAATGCTCCTCCCATCCATTGATTTCCTGTTTCCTAGTGTTCTTTTCTCAATCCTGGACATAATCTATGGCCATGCATTTGGAACAAGATCAATGCACAAAAGGGTAAAATGTAGATGCACCTTGACCAACTCCTGCCCACTGTGCCTCAAGTATGCCCAATGGTGCACGTTGTTTATTTGGAAAAACTACAGCCTCCCACACTCTATATGAAGTCATGCCAGGCTTCTCATATAGCATGTTTTTATGCCAATCTGCTGTCCCTTCTCTGGAGGAGAAATAAAATTAGGCTTGCTATGTTAAAATCTCAGATAAATACCAGATTTCATGTATGAGAATAATAGAATAAAAAGTTCTTCCTCAGAAGGTTTTATCTTGGCAGTTTTCTCCCAAGTACTCCACAGAGTTCTTCCTTAAATATAATCTAGGTAAACATTAGTGTCTCATCTTTTGCCAACTGAAATTCAGAGGAATTGCGATGGGAACTGAAGGACCAAATGCTCAGTGTGTCTTCAACACCCCACTGAGAGGATCCAAGCACAGAATGACTTTTGAAGTGAAGGTGGACTCTACTCTCTGATCAGTACCATGGGAGGCACTAAATGAGATGAGAATGGGCCCCATGGAAGCTTTCAACCAGTGTGATTATGATGCACAGGAGAAATCATTGGATATATACCCCTGAAGTTGAACAATGAAATAGAATGCTGGCTAGGAAGCATCAAAAAATCAGAGCATATTTAATTCATATGAGATCAGAAATGGAAACATTTTATCATTCAATAAAATTTAAAACACCTCTCAAACTCAAATACTTTGCAAGGTTCAGGGACCATGTCCACCCCATGTTTTATATCAAATCAGGTTCAATCACTGGCAGCTCAATAAATAACAATAAAAAAATTCCCCTCGGGGAGAATATTGCAAAAACATTACTTTTTCATTTTTTTCTTGAGCACATAAATCCTATATTATACAGTTATTTTTTTTAAAATCCTGGGCCAGCACTGAAAGGAATGTGACAAGAAAGAGTTCACACAACAATATTTTAGAGAACTGTTTTCACAAGACATACTCTTTGAACTTTTAAAGGATCAAGTAATCTAAATATTTATTTCTGTCCTGAATTTAGCTTTGGAGGTCCTATTTAGAAAGGATGTTTGAAAATAATTGAATTTAGGTAGAGTAATGTTATTTATGGCTATGTTTTATCTGTGGCCATTCAGTAAAGACATAATATGTATATTTAGTGATATCTTCCTATTTTTACAATGAATCTGACCTCCCTTACTAAGTGATTTTTCTAGAGTAATAAAAAGTAACGTTTCTATAAATAGCTGACTCCCACTAGGACATATTTGAAAGCATTTACAAGAAATGAAGGAGCTAAAACACAAGAAGCAGTATGAAGGAGCTGAGAAGGTTTTGAAGGTTCCATTAGGTCTTTGAAAATTTCAACAACACCTATAATAGTAAACCCAAAGATTTGCTCAAACTCTGGATTCATGTGTGAAGTCAGCCTCTTCCAAATTTTAATGGAAATAGGGATCTGTTAGGCAGAGGAAGAGAACAATGAATGCTAGGACAGCAAGCGAAGGTGGCAGGTGTGCTTCACCTCCTTGACTGTACGACCACATCCTGCCTCCCAAACATACACTCCCAAAGAATAAGCACTTGCTTGAACTATACTGGCTACCCGCCCCCCAGACTTAAATGTATTACAACCATCTCTGAGTCCAGTATTTCCGGATGCTGGCAGTCCTATCAGTTCTGCATTGAACTCTTGAAACCTAGTAAGCTAGGGATAAATGGTATTATTCAATTTTAATATACTCTAATACTGTCCAATAAAAATTTTCATTTGATTATGAAGAAAATGGGAAACAACACACAGCAATCACCAACGTGCATCATATAACATCTCCTCCCAGACAGAAGTCCTAGGCAATTATTGCTCTGGAAACAGAATAGATTCATCAAATGACCAATTTGGCAGTATTGGTTCTAACTTTGGTGAAAGCCCCCTTTATCCATTTTCTCCATGAACAATGATTCTGCCAATATAACATCTGTCAACTTTTTTTTTTTTTTTTTTTTTTTTTTTTTTACCAAGCAGCCTTGGTCTTTTTTTTTTTTTTTTCAACGTTTATTCATTTTGGGGACAGAGAGAGACAGAGCATGAATGGGGGAGGGGCAGAGAGAGAGGGAGACACAGAATCGGAAACAGGCTCCAGGCTCTGAGCCATCAGCCCAGAGCCTGACGCGGGGCTCGAACTCACGGACCGCGAGATCGTGACCTGGCTGAAGTCCGACGCTTAACCGACTGCGCCACCCAGGCGCCCCTGTCAACTTTATTCCATGTGAATATCTGCAATTGGCATCGGAGAAGCTATTTTACCGAGGCTATTTTTTTTGAGCATCCCACTGTTCAACTTTGGATGCTTAGGAAGCCCACAACTAAGAAAACATAGGTTACAAGTATCTAGGCTTGGATATCTTTATAAATATATCTCCTTTCAAATTTTATCTACCTCTTGGTCTACTTATATGTGGCCAATTCCATGTTCCAGCAATCAAAACTAGAGATCATATTTAATCGCAATCTTTGAGCCTAGCACTAGAATTGGAATGTGCTCTTTCCTAGTAGGTGGTATTGATCTTTGGTACTATGATCATTCACCTGGATCCTTTTAAAGAGAGAGGTCTGCCTCTCAGAGCAATTTGAAGTCATGATTGGGTTGGTAAATTATGCATATTACTATCTTGGTCCTAAGCCTACATTTTGATTTCATGTCCACAATGTGAGCAGTTAGCTACTTTATCATGAAGGAAATTCTTAAGAATTCTTAAGAATTAGGGTGAGGCCAGTGAAGCCATTTATTTCTTAGTTCCCTATATTTTCTCCTACTAATTTTAGCATTTCCCTGTTAACCCTACCTTCTCCTTACTGTAAGGAATTAAGCTTGTGTGGCCATTCAAATACCTGAATTATCAGACTTTCATTAAATTTGGATTGTAGACCAAAAGTAGAAGAGCCACTTTTAGCAAAATTTTCTTTCCTTTGCGTTCTGCCTGCAGAGAAGAGTTGCAAAGCAAGCTTGGCTTTTCTTTGGTAGTGATTTCAGTATTAGAACTCTTTCTGACTCACTTCTTCTAATATTGGAACCTTGGTAGCCACAAGATCTGGGGTCCGCAGTAAAAGAAAAATCCTTTTAAGTATATGTTGAGCAATTAAATAGCAAACATCCTCAATTTCTCAACTACCATATCCTAACAGAATTCAGGCAACCCAATATTTTAGAGCCTACTTTTTGAAATCCCATTTGGTAGCAAATAAGAAATCCCATTCTTGGTAGCAAATAAGGTATAAGTTATATACTTTTGATTGAAATAACACAAAATATATATATAAATTTAAACTAGACAATAATACTGGGAAGTTACTATCTCACATGACTGAACAATGTCAAGAATAGGTCAGGTTTAGCATTCAGTTTGTATGGACTCCATATCTGTGTGTGGATTTCTATGTTATTCCTTAGATATGTCTTCTTCATAAATCAGATTCATCCTTAGATCATAAGAGTAACATAAACAAAGCACTTCTTGTCCTCACAGGTATACAAAACACTGTCCAGAGAAAGGATTGGTATCCTATAATTCCCACCAAAAGTCCTGTAATATTATTCATATTGGACTTATTAAAGAGTGTACTGTGCTGATTTATTCAAGCTATATTATGCACTTCGTCTGGGGATGGAGGAACAGTGCCATATTTCCTGTAAACATTGTATTTGCAACATGCAACCTGAGGTATTGAGAGGTGAAAGAGACAGAAAGGTACTGGATACATTTTTACTTTTTGTTGCAGTTCAATAAATATGGATAGAAAAAAAATATACTGGTTTATATTGAATAACCAACACAACATTGAAATGAAATTTGGGTTATGTCACCCAAATGTTAAGTCCTTTCTCAAAATACTGTAGTCTCAAAAAATCATTTTAGAGTAAAACTTAGTAGAATTTAGTATTAGGCTCCATCACAGTATACTACATAAACTTATTTTTTGTAAATAATCTTATAAAAGAAAAAATTTTGCTCACTAGCTGTCCAAGGCACTTCTCCTTAGCAAGTATTATTAGTTAATCCACGTAAGTACATATAGATGATCAATCACATAAAATTAGAAAAGATATTAGATGACACATCTTACCATTTGAATTTTAAATCATTTAAACTCTTGTTCTGATTTATGGCTTCTAAAATTTGCAAAATTTCATTCTTTAAATAAATATGCAAGCTCCATGTTAAAGTTCTAAACATACTGTGGCCCGTGTTTTTGAGTCATCTCTTGTGATTTTACCTACAAACTCTCTCAGACAGCATTCTTATAAATAAATGCTTAGAGGAGCTGAAGCCAGACTGAAACACAGATATTCCCCCTTCCTCTTATCCTCCTCTTAGAGCACTTATTATAACAGTAACATTATGTCTCATGTTGCATGTCTGAATTCATTTCTTTTGAATACTTATCTAGATATATTACTTCTGTTTCATAGGGACTGCAAATCGTCAAACTTAGTAGATAAAACTAAACTATTTTTCAAGTGGTTATACCATTTTACACACCCATCAGTAAAGTGTGAGAGCTTTAGTTGTTTGACATTGCCAATATGGTACAATTAGGGCAACCATACTGCTACAGCTCTGAAACATTAGGAAGGGATATTGCCTAAGCTCCCATTTGCTCCTTTTTTACAATAAACATATGAAAATGGTGTTATGTGAAACTTCTCTGCAATATCTGGCACCAAAAATAATTATTCAACAGGTATTAGCTGCAGTTACAACAGAATTCTGAATAAAAATAGACAAGACAGCATCCTCAAACAGTATTCCCTAATCAGTGATGGCCTTTTATGGTGTTTAGCTGTTAATAAACTTGCATTCTCTTCAGTGTTATAACAAAGAAGAAATGGGTTTTTTAATTGGAAAAAGAGGTATTTTCAGTCACACTGAAAATTATTCACATAAAACGCAGCTCTCCCATAGCAAAAACGTCATTATCCCTAATATCTCACACTGGAAATACCACAGTACCCACATGCATGTGGAGTGAGCCTTGAAAGTCTGGAAATATTTTATAGTGGTGTGTCAGAGAAGGCTTTTCTGTTGGAAAAACAGAGGACTGAAAATGTGGAAATAGACAATGTTGCCAAACAGATAGAATTATGGATAAATTGGAAAACAGGCCTTAGTTACATCGTTTACAAATACCCCTCAACAGAACATCATTTACCCCATGTAGATTTTCTTCTGGAAAGGGAAGAAACATTTTTCAAACATTTCACTGCAAACCCTCAAGCAGACAACCTATGAGGAGCATATCCACAAGGGAGTCCCTACTTTTTTCAACCAATTGAATTTTTAAATTCAATTTTTAAAAATCACAAACCCATTTTATAAAAAACTATAATTTTCCAAATTATCAAATTGAGATCTTCTTCTGTATCATTTCACTCTGTAGGTTTTACCATTTAATTCCTATACGCAAGTATTTTTAGGGTTTTTTTCAGCCCCTACCAGTTAGAGTACTCAAATAACAGGGAATAACATAAGAAATACACTTCTGAGGTGATTGATTCACTTGCTACTTCCGTCTTTTCTACCAGGTGACATTGTTTGCTCTTAGTCTGCTGGATAGTGCTATTTTCAGTTAATATTTCCTCTGCGTAGTTTGTTAAATCCACTGGAGTATCTGCTGCTAATTTAAGGGCATACTTGCTTAATTGAGATGAGAATGTAATATGCGGTTAAACGTTCATTTGAAACTAAGGATGAAGAGAGTTAGACTAAGTGCAGAATGATGATCCTTACATTTTCCTTCAAAGCCTAGAAGTGCTGCGGGTCCATGTTAAAGAATGCTCTGTGATTCAGGTACAAAATCTTTTTTTTTTCTTTTCAGATAAAAAAAAAAAAACATTTTTTATATTGTTTCAAGTTTTTATTTAAATTCCAGTTAGTTAACATATAGTGTAATACCAGCTTCAGGAGAATTTCGAGGTTCATCACTTACCTATAATACCCAGTGATTATTACGAGTGTCCTCCTTAACACCCATCACCCATTTAGCCCATCCCCTGCCCACCTCCCTCCATCAACCCTCAGTTTGTTCAGTATAGTCAAGAGCTTCTATTATGGTTTGCCTCTCTCTTTTTCCCTCTTCCCTTACGTTCATCTGCTTTATTTCTTAAATTCCACATATTAGTGAAATCATATGGCATTTGTCTTTCTATGACAAATACTTCATTTAGTATAATACATTCTAGCTCCATCTGTCATTGCAAATGGCAAGATTTCATTCTTTTTGATGGCTGAGAAATATTCCATTGGGTGTGTGTGTGTGTGTGTGTACACACACATATCACCTTTTCTTTATCCATTTATCAGTTGATGGATATTCGGGCTCTTCCCATAAACTGCCTATTGTTGATAATGCTGCTATTAATACCAGGATGCATGTGTCTCTTCAAATCAGTATTTTTGTATTCTTTGGGTAAATACCTAGTAGTGCAATTGCTGGATCACAGAGTCGTTCTATTTTTAACCTTTTGAGGAATCCATACTGTTTTCCAGAGTGGCTGCACCAGTTTGCATTACCACCAACAGTGTAAGGGGGTTTGCTTTTCTCAGCATCCTCACCAACATTTGTTTCCTGTGATGTTAATTTTAGACATTCTGACAGGTGTGAGGTGATGTTTTACTGTGGTTGTGATTTGTATTTCTCTAATAATGAGTGATATTGAGCATCTTTTCATGTGTCTGTTGCCCATCTGTATGTCTCCTTTGGAAAAATTATCTATTCATGTCTTCTCCCCATTTCTTAGCCGGGTTATTTGTTTTTTTTTTGGGTGTTGAGTTTTATAAGTTCTGTTTTAAGCCAATGACAACTACATTCCTTAAACTAAAATTTAAAACATACCATTTCAACACTACCATCACCATAGTAGTGCACAGAATCTCATGGCTTGAAAGAAATAAGAAAGCATAGAGCATTTTTTTTTCCTAGGGCTCAACTGGGGTTTCATCTGAATCATTACATATGGCAAAATATTTATATCCCAAGGTAGATGTGTTAGTTTCTTCTTTTGCTTAATTAAAAACAAACAGCTGTTCAACTTCCTCAATCACCAAATACAATGAAATCAACAAACACAAGGTTGTCAACTTCTGAACACAATTACAAAAACACAATTTAGATATGTTATAGCCTTCTACAGGCATATTTCTTCATTATGAGTTATAAATTCAGCATAAGAACCTAATATTATGAATTTGAATGAATATGAATTTGAATATGAAAAACTGAATGTAACATATTTTCACAAACCACAGAGCTCAAACACAGTTCTAAATAGGCATGGACACTATTCGGTCTCCTTGTGGGCACCGATTGTCACCCTTTGCATCTTTAGGTCTCCTAGAGCCTTGTGTATATCAAAGCACTCATGTTTGTTGCAGTGAATTGATGCAAACTTAATTCCTAACAGAAGACAAATTTAATTGGCACCCCCTTAAAAAGCTTTGTATCTCATTTGTAAATATTAATTCACTGTTCTTGCTTGTCATCTGTCACACTTGCCAGATCAAGGACAGGAACCATGCTTCTTTTATTCAACAACAAAATATTAGCAGCTAGTACAACGAAAACTTGTTATTGGTGAATAAGTGAATTTACAGTTTACTTTTAATTGGCTGACACATACCACACAACATTGAACTCCACTCTCTGGAACTAAAAATCTGTCAACTTTAATCAGTGTTTCTCAAGGGGAGAGAAAAACTGGCTTCAAGCATTAGACTCTTCTTTAGGAATTCAGTGTGTGGCATCCTAATGTTATTTTTGATTCACTAAGCTCTTTGAAACTTGAGTGCTTTTATAAGTTAAAATTGAATTTGATTTCTAATGTGAAGCTACAACTAGAATTTTTCATAAATAAAAAAGGCTGCCATTTTATATATTACCAACGAATATAAAATACATTAATAGCAAAACTTTCTTTAGGAACAAAAGGAAATATTCTATTTTACTGCAGTTGAAAAAAACCTTTACAGAAACAATCTAAAGACACTTAAAAAGGAAGAGGTCAGTGTGTAACCACCCATATGCTTTCTTTCTAAAGAAAGTTACTGTTAGCATTAGTGGAAAAAATGGGATCTGTTTTAAAATAAAGAGGTGGAAAATGTTTCTGGAAAATTAGAGAGATATAAAAGGAATTTAAATTAAATAAAACAGGGCTGTGGAATAACATTTCTGCCTGGTTCTTATTATTCAGGGAAAATGCAGTTCTTATGTGGTGATGGTGCTGATGATCAAGCTTCTAGACCTATGTCTGGCCAAGCGAACATTTGAAGTCTTTCTCTTTCCCAGTGGATCATATCTCACCTGCTCTTCTTGTCCTTCAATTTTCCCAATACTGTGGCCAAACCCTGTCACTCCAACCTCCCTAGAAGGAAGCTTTTACAATCCCATCTCCTCACCCACCATGTGCCAATCTAATTCCTAGAGTCACGTGCCCTTTTTCCAGCTGCCGTAATGGTCTTACTTCACAGCGATTAAGTTTTAGGGTCTGGAGGTATTCTACAAGGATATAAACAAAAGTAGAGTCAGGCCAAATAAATGCAAATGGCATATATGATTCTTGATATCTAGATAGAATTCTTCAAGCTGTGAGGCTAGTCTCAGTCAGTTTTATATATTAGTAGATTACACATCTCACATTGACAGATGCTGTTAATTATTTTTGTATGTATATACATATGGATACATATGTGCATTTCTATGTTAAATATTAATATAGTAGTATAAAATATTGATTTTTGTTGCCATGTATAATATTCATTCACTCAAAAAATAGTAAATGCTTATTATGTTCCAGCCCTATTTTGGACACTAGAGTTTCAAGAGGAAATGTTAAGGTTTCAGACCTTGTATAGATGGTAAAGACAAAATTAAGTATTTAAATCAAAATTGTAAATTTATTATAGACATTTATGTAGATCTATTTTAAGTAAATGTGCTAAAAACTCCACAAACATCTCAGGGCAAATATGCCTCAGGATGAGGTTGGTTTTTGTGAATGTGCACATATATATGTATGTGTGTATGTGTATGTGTATGTATGTATCTATGCATATATATACATAAAGTCTTCATAATATTGAATATTTTACCAGCTTCTTCATAGTTCTGGCTACATTGTTGTCATTTTTATCTCACATTCTGGTTATTGAGGAATTTTAAATAAAAATGACTGCTCTTTCATTGAACTTGTTCACTTACAGTTTTATTTTTTCAATGTACAGTTTATTTTCCGGAATATTTAATCCACGTGTCCATTTTGTGATAGATAGGCAACAAAGAAAATGGAACTGAAAGATCCACTAAATTTGGCATAAACTACAACATGTCAAAATCCTCTGAGGATAAATGAAAGAGGTAAGCCATATACAAAAACAGCATTTTTTCCACTGTTGGGTCACAGGTGTCAAAAGCCACCACAGAGATGTGACCATTTGACAAAAGTCTGTGTAGGAGCACATTCTTATCTATGAATAGATTTTTTATAGATCTTGTGTCTTTTCAAGGAAATGAATGCTTTCCCTAACCTGGTCTTTTTTTTTTTTTTTTTTTTTTTTTTTGCTGTTGTTTTAACACCTGATAGGGGTTTGGCCTCAAATACTTCTCCAGTCTGCCCTTCCAATGAACTTATAGCTGGACAACTTATAAACCATGCAGATAGGTATTCCCTGCCCAGTTTACCTCCTAACTCCTTATTCTTTTTTTTTTTATGTTAATTTGTTTTTGAGAGACAGAGCATGAATAGGGGACCGGCAAAGAGAGAGGGAGACACAGAATCTGAAACAGGCTCCAGGCTCTGAGCTGTCAGCACAGAGGCCACACAGGGGCCTCCAACTCCTCCCTTATTCTTATTGGAAAATTAAGTATGGACACAAGTTTGTCCTTTTTTGTGTTCCATTGAGGCATTAATCCACATTAGAGACCACTGTCCTAGAGTAGGCAGTTATTTATGGTTTTATTGTTATTAATAGGTTTTTGTTCTCTTGACATGATTTCTGTATTTGTTGTGCCTGTTATGGAGATGGCTGCCAGTGGAAGATGTGGTATATTGCTAGATCACGCAGCCTCTTTGTACTGCTGATATCTAAAATCTTCAGGATGTAAATAATAAATTTTTTCCAGCAAAACCAAAATCTACCCTTAAATATATAGTATACATGTAAGCATATTTTTAAATATAAATATTATTATATATATTTAAATATAAATCTATATTATATATAAATATATAAATATAAACGTACTATATAAACATATAGTATAAATAGAAAGTAAATAAAGTGTTATTAGTTTAAAATACAGTTCAAAACTGATCTACTATCTAGTTTCAGATCTGCCACTAGTAATTTGAACCCAGATCTTTTAACCATTCTGACTAAAAATGGTCCTCTATTACTGAATTTAAATAACTTCTAACTTCTCTTCATGATTCCATAATTTAGAAACAAATAAACAAAAATAATTTCATAATATACACTTTGACTTTATCTATCTACTAAAATGTATCAACTCTAGGAAATTACTCTAGAAAAAGAAATATATCTATGAATATTATTTATACTATTACTTATTTTCAATATATAAATCACATACAAAAACAAACCATACCAATGTCTCAAATTACTCAAATTTGAATTATTCAAGTCAATTGAATAAACAGCTGTTTTATATATGTAATAATTTACTCATGCACAATTATTTACAATTTTCCTCTTGGGTTTTAATATTCATTTAAAATAAGACATCTGGAGCTCCTGGGTGGCTCAGTGGGTTAAGTGACCAACTCTTGATTTTAGCTCAGGTCATGATCTCACAGTTCCTGAAATCCAGCCCTGTGTCAGGCTCTGTGCTGACAACACCAAGCCTGCTTAGGAGTCTCTCTCTCCCTCTCTCTCTGCTTTTTCCTCAGTTTCTCTCAAAATAAACTTTAAAAAAAAAAAGATGTTTTCCCATTTATTTCATTTTTCAGTAAAGAGAGATATAGACATATACTTGTATCTATGTATAGATACAATAAATAATAGATGCATACATAGACACATATATACATAAAGGCTGTATAAAAGATGTGAAAAATATGACATGATTTTCACATTGGTTACTTTTTTTAAATATTCATTTATGTTTGAGAAAGATGCAAAGCATGAGCAAGGGGAGGGGCAGAGAGAGAGGGAGACAGAGAATTCAAGGCAGGCTCCAGGCTCTGAACTATCAGCACAGAGCCCTATGTGGGGCTCGAACTCATAAGCTATGAGATCATTACCTGAGCGGAAGTCAGGCACTTAACTGACTGAGCCACCCAGGTGCCCCACATTGGTTACTTATATATGATGTGTTTAAAAGTGAATTTTGCTGTTTCTCCACTCTTTTCTGCATTTTGAAAATTCACTAAATGAATATGCATTACTCATAACATGAAAGCAAAGGGTGGAAAAAGAAAATTAACCAATATGGCTATATATTAGAGACAAAATTCCTATAACAAAGCTTCACGTAAGCAAATATATAGGACATCTTCCTACTTAATTCCAACACAATTTTAACCAATTTTTTTTTAATTTTTATGTTAGAAAGAGAGAGTGTGTGAAGAGAGAAAGGGGCAGAAAGAGAGGAAGGCAGAATCCTAAGTAGTCTCCATGCTCAGTGCAGAACCAAATGCAGCATTTGATCCCATAACCTGGGAATATGACCTGAGCTAAAATCAAGAGTCAGACATTCAAGTGACTGAGCCACCTAGCTGTCCCTTAACTCTATTAAAACTTTTTTTTAATGTTTATTCATTTTTGAAAGACGGAGAGAGACAGAGCACGAGCAGCGGAGGGGCAGAGAGAGAGGGAGACACAAAATCCAACCAGGCTTCAGGCTCTGAGCTGTCAGCACAGAGCCCGATGCAGGGCTTGAACCCACGAACTGCAAGATCATGACCTGAGTTCCAGTGCTTAGCCAGCTGAGCCGCCCAGGCACCCCTATCTTTTAAAATGCAATTTGTCAGATGCTCAGTTTGGCGCTGTGTAAAATTGATTTTCAGACGCAAATACATGAAAAATCATTTTCCTTTCCAGTGCATACCTTCCTCTCCATACCACTCCATGCATATAAAGCAAAGGTTTAAAACTTAAATGCCTCTGGGGTAAGGAAGACTGTGTAAAGATAGGCAGTAGCTGGGCTAACACAAAAGGGAGTTGTGGGGGACTCTGGAAAATTTGAGAACACATGACCTGACTAAAGATTTTTTTCTTAATTGTCAAAACTACTAACTGAAGAAAACATTTCCATAGGCATAATTCAGATCATAGGATAGAATTTATAATCTGTGATTATAAACTCAATTTTTTTTCCTAAACAGGAGATAATGGAAATAAAAATGCAAAATGCAGGTAAAATTTACATTATTACAAAATTAGCCAAAGCAGAGAAAAGTAAATAGAAGAGTATAAACAAATATACTAAGAGTGAAAAGCAGAGATGCCACATATCCCTACATTCATGGCAAAAGTAGACACTATAAAGCTTACTTGTAGGAATGTGAGTTAAGAATATAAGAGTGATCATTTGCTCAATCTTGGTAAAGACGCTTTCTAGAGTTTATGTACATTGAAACAAAACTAGATTTTTTTTACCCCCACTAATCTACTGGCATTGTGTTCCTTCAGTGTGTCCTCAGTCTCATTTGTTTAATACAACCAACACTGAACAGGATACAATATCTATCCAGAGGTTACAGTCTACAAGTTCCTAAGGCATTTTTGTGACATTCATACACCCTTCCCTCAATCTCTGCCAGGTTGATGCAGATTCCATTTAGAACTTCAATTATCCACTGAGTCTGGATAGTTGAATGTTGGACTACTTGGCTATATCCTTGGCTTTCCACTCAGTTTATCCCACCCTTGACTTTGAAGAACGGATTCTTTTTTCTGTGCATCTAAGTACTAGCTATCATTCTTCCCCTAGAGACCTGGAACCATGCTGTGCTTGCCTTGACTGATTTTAACATTGCCTACTTTATATTTTTATACAGTTGAATTCTATCCATTGCCTTGGATATGTTTCTTCAACACTGGCTCAAATCAGACTTGAATATATCAAATCTATCAGGACACTGAGTATTTTACTCTTAGCTATACTCTTAAGATTCCAGTTTTTAGGGGGGTAGTTTTTAGACACAGTTCCAGATAATTTTGGCTTCCAATACTCTTCCTTTTATTCCACGTTTACATACCACCAACAACCCATAATTCCTTAGTAATGAGACATTCTGAACAGTGCCATGAAATCAATTTTCGTACAAGAAAAATTAAGTTTTTTCTAACACTAATTATTGTCTCCATATCACAGTTTCATTCAAAATTCAGTAGATTTGGATTAATGATGAGATTGCTTTAAACTATATAAGATGCCCAAACATCCAAGAAGAAGAGTGAAAATAAAGTTATTCTTATTTTCTATCTGACAGAGTTCAGTCAAAAAGCTGCAGAATAGAACTGACTTACATTTTTCCTCTGATCCCTAGAGTGAAGAGGAAGAGAAATTATCTGTGGTGAAAAATGTTGTATTCTTACCATTGTAAAGTGGGAAGGAGAGAACGCAGGCAAAGGGTAGTGAAAATGTGTTTTTAGGTCTCTAGAGTCACAGTTAAAATAGTCTCAATAGGTACAACATACAAATCATGGACATTGCTATGGTTATGCACATAATACAATTGTTTCGAAAGCAAAAATTTAAAATAGTCATAGGATATATGACCTAAATGTGAAACTTGAGACCATAAAACTTCTAGAAAACATAGGTAGCAATTTCTTTGACATTGGCCATAAAAACATTTTTCTAGATAACTCTCCTCAGGCAAGGAAAACAAAAGCAAAATTAAATTATTGAGACTACGCCAAATTATTGAGACAACGCCAAAAAGATTTTGCATACTATAGGAAACAATAAAACAAAAAGGCAACATACTGAATGGGAGAAGATATTTGCACATGATATATCCAATAAGGGGATAATATCCAAAATTATAAACAACTTATACAACTGAACAAAAACAACAAAATAATCCAATTAAAAAGGGGCAGGATGTGAATAGACATTTTTCCATAAAGACATATAGAAGGCAAACAAATACATGAAAAGATGCTCAACATCACTCATCATAAGAGAAATCCAAACTAAAGCTACAATGAGATAATACCTTCACCTGTGAGAATGGCTACAAGAAAAAACATAAGATATGACACGTGTTGGCAAGGATGTGGAGAAAAAAGGAATCCTCATGCACTGTTGGTGGGAATGCAAACTGGTGCACCACTGTGGAAGATTGTATTAAGGCTTCTTAAAAATTTAAAAATAGAATTACCATATTATCCAGTAATTCCATTTTTGTATATTTACCCAAAGAAAACAAATACACCAATTCAAAAAGATATATGCACCTCTATGTTTATTGCATCAGTATTATTTACAACAGTCAAGATATGGAAGCAACCCAAGTGTCCATCCATAAATATATGTATATCCAACAGGAAAAAATACATTTATATACATTCTGCTATATTCTATATTTTCTATATATATACACATATATATTATATATCTTTATATATTTCTATATATAATATTATATAGAAAAATATTATATATTAATATAATGTATAACATATATTCTATATTTTCTATTATATATAATAGAATATATATTTCTATTATATATATAATAGAATATTATTCAGCCATAAAAAAGAATGAAATCTTGCCATGTGAAACAACATGGAGGGATCTAGAAAGTATAATGCTAAGTGAAATAAGTCAGAGAAAGATAAACACCATATTATTTCAATAATATGTGGAACTTACAAAACAAAAAAAAGAAAAAAAAAAAAGGAGACAAACAGAAAAACCAGATTCTTAAATACAGAGAGAAAAACCGGTAGTTGCCAAAGAGGAGGTAGGTGAGTGAATGGGTGACATAAAGGGGATTAAGAATATATTTATTGTGACGAACACTGAAATGAAAAAAAAATAAAAAACTCATAGGAAATAATAAATCTAGGCAATAGAAACACATAATTCCCACAAAAAAATTTATAACTTTGTAATACTTCACTATTTAGTGAAATGAACTTGAGTATCTGTCAAAATGTATCATTAAGTGAAACAGAAATTGAAAATCATGTGTAAAGAAATGTTAACATGTAAAGCGTTTATTCACTAAAATATTGTTTTAATATCTGCCTACTATGCGTCTGAGGATAGAGCCTACCAGAAATCAGACATACCAACCAGTCTCTGCTTTCACAGGATTTACATTTCAGTTTCTAAAAAGAACCTGACTTGTTTGAACACAGAGAAATCCAGGCAGCTAGCAGCATACTGAATAAGAAGGAGTGAATTCCAATATAAGTCCAGAGAAATAAGGAAGTTCCTAATCAGTTGGGCCTTGAAGATAATGACAAAAATTACAGATTTCATTGTCAACGAAATGAAATAAAAAGTCATGAAAAGCATTTAATTTTGGGACAAATACTCTGTAAAAGATAATTCTGTCCGATCAATGAGGAATAGATGGTAAAACAACACTGTCAATGTTGAATTTTACCTGAGCCCTGTGCTCCTGGAAAACAGTGATGGTAAAGAAACCCCCCTACCTTTTAGAGTTCTTGGAAATGGCTTACTGCAAAGAAACATCATTCCCCAAAAGACTTAAATAAGACCCACAGCTAGGCCCACTTTGTTTGCCTGGGCCAGATGCAAACCCTCCAAATCCCCTTTCTTTGCCATATAAATGATTGGCTAAACAGAACAAAATGCTTGCTAATGAAACTTTGGTCAGTTTTTTCTCCTTCCCCCAGACACCTGAACTTTGACACACCTTCAGCTTGAGTCAGTGTATACTCTCCCCTGAAAATCAGCTGGCTTCATGATAAAATAATCTCTGATCCATTGTCTCAGTAAGCCACCTTTCCCTGCCTCTTCCCCACATTCCATTCTTCCTAGCCTTGTTTACTCCTCCCTACAAGAGGAAAACTTCTTTAACCAAACTGTTCAAATGCTCGCAGAGCTCATGATTAGGGAGCACTCCCTATTTGCAATAGTCTCCCTACCCCCATCATCTTTTAACCTATCTTGCAATAATCTCTTTGAATAAATTCCCTTCTTATATAAGTCCAGATTTAGTTTTGATGATTCACATAGATGGAAACAGATAATTTAGGTTCCTGATGTCAAAAAGGGAGATAAAATAACAGATTGTACCTACATAATTTCAAAAAGCAAGGATAATGACAACGTGTACAAAGAAAGGGAACACTGGAGGAGAACAAATTTGTTGGTCAGAATAAGCATCAAGAGTATGTTTTGGTGGGGCGCCTGGGTGGCGCAGTCGGTTAAGCGTCCGACTTCAGCCAGGTCACGATCTCGCGGTCCGTGAGTTCGAGCCCCGCGTCAGGCTCTGGGCTGATGGCTCAGAGCCTGGAGCCTGTTTCCGATTCTGTGTCTCCCTCTCTCTCTGCCCCTCCCCCGTTCATGCTCTGTCTCTCTCTGTCCCAAAAATAAATAAACGTTGAAAAAAAAATTTAAGAGTATGTTTTGGTCAGTTAATTTTGAGAGGTCTCTTAAGTATCCTACTCAGTAGTTGGAGTTTCAAAGGAGTGGTAAGAGCTGAGGCAGTAATTTGGGAGCTGTCAGCATAAAGAACATATTTAATCAAAGGCACTATATGAGGTAATCTATGAAGACAGTATACGTAGAGGAGAGAGGGCTGCTTAGGACTGACATCAAGCACTTGGACATGAACGTTAGGAGTAAGAAATGACAAAGGAAACTGACTGATGGCTGGTGCTGGAGAAGGAAAACAAAGCATTCAAGCTATTACAGAAACCGAAAGAAAAATGCATCAATAGGATGAAGAATAGTGTATCAAAACTATTCAACAGTATTGAGAGTTCAAGCAAGATGAGAAAAAAAAAGTGACTACCAGATTTGTCAATATAGAGGCAGCTGAGGATATTAGCAAGGTCAGTTTTAGCAAAGCTGTGGGGATAATGAGTTTCTATTGGACTTGATTTTCTCAAATAGAGAAACAGGAAATCATTGCATTAAACAATAGTCAAAAGAGAAGTTATGTTGAGTGAGGACTGCATGCTTATTCTTAAAATGGGTGCTATTATAGCATAATTGTATAATGATTGTAAGTCTCAAAAAATAAAAAATATGATGACACAGTGGAGATAGAAGACAATTTCAGAAGCAAGGCCAAATTGGTGGAGTCCAGGGGAGAAGATGAAACACAACACTGGTTTCTGATTTTAAATAAAAGCAAATTTAAATTTTCTGAAATAAACCCTTAGGTGTCACTTTTTTCTGACAAGATATTTAATATTTGAGTATCACAAAATTTAATAGATAAAACAGTAGGGAGGTTTAGCAAAAAGTTAAAAATAGAACTACCCTATAATCCAGTAATCACACTACTGGGTATTTATCCAAAAACTATAAAAGCACTAATTTGAAGGGATACACGCACCCTTATGTTTATTGTAGCATTATCTACAATAGCCAATATATGGATTCAGCCCAAGTGTCTATCATGGATAGTGGATAATGGATGAATGGATAAAGAAGATATATATCTATATCTATATCTATATCTATATATATATATATATATATATATATATCTATATATATAGATATATATATCTATATGAATATATATTTATGGAATACTATTCAGCCATAAAAAATAGTGAAATCTTGCCATTTTCAACAACATGGGTAAATCTGGAGTGAATAATGAATGCTAAGTGAAATAAGTCAGAGACAAATACCATGTGATTTCATTAATATGTAGAATTTGTGAAAGAAAATAAATGATCAAAGGAAAGAAAAAAGAGAGATACAAACCAAGATATAGAGAACAAACTGACGGCTACCAGGGGGGTGGTGGGTGGGAGGATGGGTAAAGTAGGTGGTGGAGATTAGAGTACTCTTACCATGATAAGCACTGAGTTATGTATAGAATTGTTGAATCACTATATAGTACACCTGAAACTAATATAACACTGTATGTTAACTATACTGGAGTTAAAATTTAAACATAACTGATTAATTAAATAACATAACTGATTGTAATTAATTTTAAGTGCAAAAACTATGTAAATTATGTGTGAAATTATTATTGTTGGAAGACATGCTAATGAAGCATTGTAAAAAAGCACAAAGAAACAATTTGCTGAAATGGACAGTGTGGATCATGAAGATAGAGATCTTTGAAGGAAATAAATTTGAAAATTAGAAGAAATATATGCTAAAGAGCTAATGAAATAGAAGGCAAGTAATCAACAAATTATAATAAACTGGACAGAGACCAGTAACTACACTGTATACTCTTACAACATTACTCTTTCATTTAATTTAGGAAATGACTATCAGATCACAGGGACATTTAAGTATAGGTACAACTGGGGCGCCTGGGTGGCGCAGTCGGTTAAGCATCCGACTGCAGCGAGGTCACGATCTCACAGTCCGGGAGTTCGAGCCCCGCGTCAGGCTCTGGGCTGATGGCTCAGAGCCTGGAGCCTGTTTCCAATTCTGTGTCTCCTTCTCTCTCTGCCCCTCCCTCGTTCACGCTCTGTCTCTCTCTGTCCCAAAAATAAATAAACGTTGAAAAAAAAATTTAAGTATAGGTACAATATATTTATAATGTCTGAAACCCATATTTAGTATTTGTACATTTCCTGGAGTTTGATTATTAGACTAAGTGGTTTATATAGCAAGAAATTTTAATTGTTTTTTAATTAATTATAACTATATAAATAAAATGGTATCTACATATTCAAAGCTTATAGTTCCACATACAATGTCCTATAAATATGATATGCATATGTATATTAGTACCCCTATTGAAATATATCAACATTCATGGTCACTTTAATATTTTAATACTATGAGTATAAATAGGATTATCACTTGTAATTTATTTAAATGGGAAAAATGATAATAAATCATTTTTGAGTTGCCAACTCACAATAATATTTAGAAATGCAGGCTTTTGTAAAATATAGTTCAATGAGAATTTTAAAATACCGCTATCAAATTTCACAACTTACTTGGACGTTTTAGCGTTATCACTGATGTCTATACATCATTGGTACAGGTTTTTTACTTCCTGGCATAGGTTTGAAATAAAGCATTTTTCAAAATCACAAGTCGTTTTCAGTACCAGCAGTGGTGATAATTAGTGTGGAAAAGGAAAAACTTGTCTTAAAACTGAGATCTAAATGTACCTGAGAATCTAAATAACACCTGGCACGGTTGAAATCCATGAGATTATCAGACTTTATTGAAAGTAGGAAAAGAATGAAAGTATCAGCTCAAGAGGCACAATAAAATAACAAAAGACAAGCTTGTGTTATTAGCTAGAGTTCTGATGATTATTTTCCAATTTTTCAAATATATGATATAGATGTGACAATTTGTAGCATTTACTGAAACTCAGTATCCTGGCAGTATTATAGATGTGTCTGTGTGATTTTTCTTTATCTTGTAAAAAATGAACTGTTAGAAAATCTATTTATCATTTACTCATTTATCTCTTTTTTAGTGAGTTTAAAGACATGAGAAGCCAAACAGAAATTAATCTATCTCGTAAATGTACTTCTTATACTATAATGAAGATTTTAACTTGCTTTATAAAGGGATATAAAATTGAAGAGATTAAATTACACAGAGATAGGTATATCAAGCTTCTCAATTTGGTATGTGCTGACAGTGTAAATAGCACCAGAAAATTTTTGTGTTTGAAGACTCTGATTGGGTTTTGTATTTTCTTTTTCTTGAAATGAAGCCACTTTCTGTTGGAGTCTTTAAAAGGAATCCAGCAATTACTCTTTATATTTGCTTTGAATATACATCCAACTACACACAAAGCCAGGTTATATGGATCAACCTATGTAATCAACCTATGCAATATGTTTAACAAACAAAACTTACAGAAATTATATGACATATATTTACAATAATCATAATTATTGTGCTGCATGATCAGTAAGATTTTTAAGGTGAGGCAGAGAGTCAAGATGGCAGAGAAGTAGGGGGACCAGAATTTCCTTCCTCCCTCAAACACAGCAGTATTGAGGTCAGAACACTTGGAATTCCAGGAATCCAGGCTACAAAGTGACAGAAAAATCTCCACAGGTGTACAGAAACAGCTTGGACAGAGGGTTACTTCAATGAACAAATCAAAGCACACCTGGTGGAAGGTCCAAACCACCACTATGAGTAGTGAAATAGAGACACAACAACAGAGTGCACAGAACATACTCTTTTTCACAGTAGCTGCACCAGTTTGCATTCTCACCAACAGTTTAAAGGGGTTCCTTTTTCTCCACATCCTTGCCAGCACTGATGTTTCTTGTGGTTTTGATTTTAGCCATTCTGAAAGGTGTGAGGTGATATCAGATTGTAGTCTTGATTTTCATTTCCCTGATGATGAGCAATGTTGAGCATCTTTAATTGTGTCTGTTGCCATCTGGATGTCTTCTTTGTAAAAATGCCTATTCATGTCCTATACCCATTTTTTAATTGGGTTATTTGTTTTATAAATGTTGAGTTGTATCGATTCTTTACATATTTTGGATACTAACCCTTTATCAGATATGTCACTTGCAAATATCTTTTCCCATTCATTAGGTTGCCTTTTAGTTTTTTGATTGTTTCTTTCACTGTGCAGAAACTTTGTACTTTGATACAGTCTTAACAGTTTAGTTTTGCTTTTGTATCCCTTCCCTCCAGGGACCTATCTAGAAAAATGTTGCTATGGCCAATATCAGAGAGATTACTTCCTGTGCTCTCTTCTAGGATTTTTATGGTTCATGTCTCACATTTAGGTTCTTAATCCATTTTGAGTTTCTTTTTGTGTATAGTGTAAGAAGTGGTCCAATTTCATTCTTTTGCACGTAGACTTCCAATTTTCCCAACACCAATTATTAGAGACTATCTTTTTCTTATTGCATATTCTTTCCTCCTTTGTCAAAGATTAATTGACTATATTTAAATGTTTATTTCTGGGTTTTCTATTTTGTTCTATCGATCTATGTGTTTATTTTTGTGCCAGTAGCATATTGCTTTTATTACACAGCTTTGTAATATAACTTAAAGTACGGAATTGTGATACTTCCAGTTTTGTTTTTCTCTTCAAGATTGTTTTTGCTATTTGTGGTCTTTGTGCTTCCATACAAATTTCAGGATTGTTTGTTCTAAATCTGTGCAAAACCCTGTTGGTATTTTGATAGAGATTACATTCAATCTGTAGATTCCTTTGGATAGTATAGACATTTTGAAAATATTTTTTCTTCCAATCCATGAGCATGGAATGTCTTTCCATTTCTTTGTGTCATTTTCAAGTTCTTCCATCAGTATTTTATAGTTTTCAGTCTTTCACCTCTTTGGTTAAGTTTATTCCTAAGTATCTTTTTGTTTTGTTTTGTTTTTGGTACGGTTGTAAATGGGATTGACTTCTCATTTTTTTCTGCTGCTTCAATATTAGTGCATAGATTTCTGTACATTGATTTTATATCTTGAGATTTTACTGAATTCATTTAATAGTTCTAGTAGTTTTTTGGTGAGGTCTTTTAGGCTTTCTATATATGGTATCATGTCATTGACAAATAATGAAAGTTTTACTTTTTCCTTACTGATTTGAATCCCTTGTATTTATTTTTGTTGTCTGATTGCTATGGCTCAGACTGTCAGTGCTGTGTTGAATATAAGTGGTGAGAGTGAACATCCTTGTCTTGTTCCTGACCTTAGGGAAGAAACTCCCAGTTTTTCCCCATTCAGTATGATGTTAACTATGGGTTTTATATAAAAGGCCTTTATTAGGTTCAGGTATAGACATACTTTGTTGAGGATTCTTATCCTGAATGGATATTTACTTTGTCAATGCTTTCTCTGTATCTATTAATATGATCATATGGTTTTTATCCTTTCTCTTCTTGATGTGAAGTATCACATTGATTTGCAAATATTAAACCACTTTGCATCTTGTGAATGAATAAATCTCACCTGAATGTGCTGTACTTTGTAAATACATTACTGGATTTGGTTTGCTAGTATTTTCTGGAGAAATTTTCCATCTGTATTTATCAGACATATTGGTTTGATATGGTCTTTTTGTTGTGTCTTTATTTGGTTTTGGTGTCAGAATGATACTGGCTTCATAGAATAAGTTTGGGAGTGTTCCTTCTATTTTTGGAATATTTGAAATTAGGTATTAACTTTTAAGTATTTGGTGAATTTGCCTGTGAAGCTATCTTGTCCTGCACTTTTTTGTGTTTAAAGTTTTTTGATTACTGATTCAGTTTCATTGCTGGTAATCTGCATATTCAAATTTTCTGTTTATTTCTGCTTCAGTTTTGGTAGGTTATATGTTTCTAGGAATGTATCCATTGATTCTAATCATGGATTCCAATCATTTGTTCACCTATAATTTTTCATATTATTATCTTACAACTTTGGTTTTGGTGTGGTGCTGTTTTTTAGTTCTCCACTTTCATTTGTGATTTTATTTGGGTTCTCTCTCTCTCTCTCTGATGAGAATGGTTAGAGTTTATCAGTTTTGTTAATCTTCTCAAAGAACCCATTCTTTATTTCGTTGATCTGTTTTTTTTTTGTTTGTTTTCATTTTTTGTTTTGTTTTTTTAAGTTTCTATATCATTTATTTCTGTTTTAGTCCTTAGTATTGCCTTCTTTATACTGGTTTGGGGGTTGTTTGCTCTTTTTCTAACTCAATTAGGTAAAAGGTTGGGTTGTTTGAGATTTTTCTTTCTTCTTGAGGTAGACCTGTATTGCTATCAACTTCCCTCTTAGAACTACTTTTGCTGCATCCCAAAGATTTGCACCATTGTGTTTTCATTTTCATTAGCTTCCATGTAATTTTTTATTTCTTCTTTGATTTTTTGACCCATTCATTGTCTAGTAGCATGTTATTTAAACTCTATGTATTTGTGCTCTTTCCAGATTTCTTCTTGCAGTTGATTTTTAGTTTCATAACATTGTGGTCAGAGAAGATACATGGTATGACTTTGATATTTTTTAATTTGTTGAGACTTGTTTTGTGGCCTAATATGTGATTTATTCTAGAGAATGTTCCATATACAGTTGAATGTGTATTCTGGGTTTTTTTCCCATTTATTTTAGAGAGAAAGAGAGTGAGCAGGGGAGAGGGGCAGAGGGAAAGAGAGAGAATTAAGCAGGGTCCATATGTATCACAGAGCCTGAGGTGTAGCTTGATTCCACGACCCTGGGATCATGACCTGAACCAAAATCAAGAATGTGATGCTCAATTGACTGAGCCAACTACGTGCCCCTGTGTTATGCTGTTTTAGGATAGAATGTCCTGAATATAACTCTTAAATCCATCTGGTACAGTGTGTCATCCAAAGCTACTATTTCTTTGTTGATTTTCTCTTTGGATGATCTGTCCACTGATGTAAATGGGGTGATTAGTTCCTCCATGTTTGTTATGAACTTTTATTTGGGTGCTCTCACACTGGGTACATAAATATTTACAATTGTTATCTCTTCTTATTGGATTGTCCTCTTTATTATTAGTGTCTTTCTTTGTTATAGTCTGTCTTTAAAGTTTATTTTGTCTGATATAGGTATTGCTACCCCAGGTCTGCGTGACACCCATTTTTATGATAAATGTTTCTTCATTTCCTCATTTTCAATCTGCAGGTGCTTTAGGTCTAAAATGATTCCCTTGTAGGCAGCATATAGATAGGTCTTATTTTGTTATCCACTCTGTCACCCTGTGTCTCTTGAGCGGAACATTTGGTCCATTTACAATAAAGTAATTATTGGTAGACACAAATGTATACCATGTTGTTACCTGTTATACAGGCTCTTTTTGTAGTTTTTCTCTGATTTTTCTTCTCTTGCTCTCTTTCATGGATTTTTGGCTCTCTTTGGTGATATATTTGATTCCTTTCTCTTTATTCTTTGTATATTTATTATTGGATTTTGATTCATTTTTATCATTAGGTTTGTATATAACATCTTCTGTCTAGCCACTCATATTAAGCTGATGGTCACTTAAGTTTTAATCTATAGTTTACTCCTCTCCCCTATACATTTAGGTATATGATGTAATATTTTATTGTTATTTTATTTTTACAGAAATACTTATTTTTACTGCTTTTGTGTTTTTAACTTTTCATACTCTCACTCATGGTCTTTCTTTCCCATTCAAAGTATGCCCTTTAATATTTTCTGGAGGACTGGTTTTGTGGTCATTAACTCCTTTAGTATTTGTTTGTCTGAGAAACTCTTTATCTCTCAATTATAGCCTCCCTGAATGATAGCCTCCCTGGATAGAGTATTCTTGGCTGCAGATTTTTCCCTTTTAGCACTTTGAATATATCATGCCCCTTCCTCCTGGCCTGCAAAGTTTTTGCTAAAAAAATCCCCCAATAGCCTAATGGGATTTCCCCTTATTTGTAACTGTATTCTTCCTTCTTACCACTTTTAATTTTTTTTTATCACTACTTTCTGCCATTTTAATTACTATGTGTCCTGGTATGGGCCTCCTTGTGTTGATTTTTGGGGGAAATCTCTGTGCCTTCTGGATCTAGCTATCTGTTTCCTTCCCCAAATTAGGTAAGTTTTCAGCTATTATCTCTTCAAATACATTTTCTGCCCCCTTTTCTTGCTCCTCTTACAGGATCCCTATAATGTGAATGTGATTATGTTTGATGGAGCCACTGAGTTCTCCACCTGCATATTTTTTTCCTCTCATTTGTTCAACTTGGTTACTTTATATTACTCTGTCTTCCAGGTCATTAATTCATAACCTCTGCTTCATCTAGCTTGCTATTTATTCCATTAAGCATATTCTAAATTTCATATTGTGTTCTTCATCTCTGATTGTTTCTTTTTTATCTGTTAAGGGTCCCACTGATGTCCTCCACTCTTTTCTGAAGTCTAGGAAGTATCTTTATAATCATTATTTTAAGTTCTCTATCAGGCATATTATTTTTATCTGTTCTGCTTCAGTAGCTTGCTATTCTTTCATTTGGGACATATTTTTGTCTCCTCATTTTGTCTCACTCTCTGTGTCTGTTTCTCTGTGTTAAGAAAGTCAGCCATGTCTCTTGCTCTTGACAGCATTGGTCTTATGTAGAAGATGTCCTGTAGTGCCAGGTAGTGCAGTGTCTCCTGTTCCCCCGGATCTGACACTTCAGGGAGTATCTCCTATGTGTGTTGCACTTGCTCTACTATTGGGTTCTGGCCTCATTTTCCTTCAGTCAGTTGTCCACAGAAGTTCTCTCTGCCTTTTGTGAGCAGTGTTTGGTCCAAAGGTGGGGTACATTTTAACAAGCTATATGGTGATCTGATTGTAAAAGGAGACCTGCTGCCACTGCTGCAGCCAACATAGCTGAGGTTCTGTAAAACATGCAGGCTGGGCATCACAGGGCTGGCAAGATTTCAGGCAGTCTTCTGGAGGAAGGGCCTCCAATTCCAAGACTGACATACCAAGGCAACATTAACTGAGAAGGGCAGATGCCCAGAAGCATGGAGGGCATGACTTGGTATAATCAAGCCACCAAGCTTTTTACCTGCATGTGGCAATGTATTTGTGCTGAAGGGGTAGAGAAATGGTATGTGTCAGCCCCTTGTTCCTGGAGGGGTCAACACCCTGCTCCACCCCGTGATCCATGCCTCTATGGGCCATGCTCCGAGATGAGTAAATCATTCTCCCATTAGTCTGCCCCTGGTGTTTTTCAAATTGCTGCTTCCAAGCCAGTATCTGCTGGTTGTTTGCTGCTTTGACTCTTTAAGAGTAAGGACTCATGTGTGCTGTTTCAAAGGGACACATGCACCCCCACGTTTATAGCAGCACTATCAACAATAGCCAAAGTATGGAAAGAGCCCAAATGTCCATCGATGGATGAATGGATAAAGAAAATGTGATTATATATATATATATATATATATATATATATATATATATAACATATTTACACACACACACATACATACACACACACATACATACAATGGAGTATCACTCAGCAATCAAAAAGAATGAAATCTTGCCATTTGCAACTACATGGATGGAACTGGAGGGTATTATGCTAAGTGAAATTAGTCAGTCAGAGAAAGACAAAAATCCTATGACTTCACTCATATGAGGACTTTAAGAGACAAAACAGATGAACATAAAGGAAGGGAAACAAAAATAATATAAAAACAGGGAGTGGGACAAAACAGAAGAGACTCATAAATATGGAGAACAAATTGAGGGTAACTGGAGGGGTTGTGGGGGGGGTGGGCTAAATGGGTAAGGGGGGCGCTAAGGAATCTACTCCTGAAATCATTGTTGCACTATATGCTAACTAATTTGGATGTAAATTTTAAAAAATAAAAAATTAAGTTAAAAAAAAGAGTGAGGACTCCACTTGTTAACACTCTCCAGGCTCCCCCAGAGTGGAGCCTGCTGATTTTTAAAATTCTAGGCTAAAGTCCTGCTGGTTATAAGAACTCACAAAATTCAGCCCCTTTATCTTTCAAAGCCAAATGTTATAGGGATTCAACGTCCCCATGTGGGTTTCCGGTGTGAAAGTCTATTTTTTGTCCTTCTCTGTACCACCAGCTCCCTCCCCACTGCAGACAGCCACAATCAGTTTCTCTCCCAAACTGTGTTGGGCCTTCCTACTTTCTTTGATGTGGTCTCTTATCTACCTTTAGTTATGGTGTTTGTTGTGCTAATCATTGGATCATTTTGGGTGTCATCTAGCTGTATCTATGGGTTAAGGTGAGCTTAGGGTTCTCTGACTCCACCACCTTCCCAACCTCCCTCTCTAATAAAGATAGGTGTTTAAAAACCTTACATGTACTCAGTATTTTTTAAATTATTTTCAACGTTTATTAATTTTTTTAAGAGAGAAAGAGAGAGGCAGAGCTCAAGCAAGGGAGGGGCAGAGAGAAGGAGACACAGAATTTGAAGCAGGCTCTGGGCTCTGAGCGGTCAGCACAGAACCCGATGTGGGGCTCAAACCCACAGACTGTGAGATCATGACCTGAGCCCAAATCAGACACTCAGCCAACTGTGCCACCCAGGTGCCCCTGTACTCAGTAATTTTTTATCCACTAGTGTCCAACATTATAAATTAGCATGTGTAGTTTTCGTATAATCAGTGTTTACTTTCATGATATTATACTAAATGGATATTTTTAAAGGTATGCCCAGCTGAAATTTTGACAGACATTCACTACTAGAGACAGGTCTTTACTACAGAGAGAAAAATTAATAGCCACACAAATGTGGCATTTATTGTGATCCTGCATAGTTATTTTGAGGAAAAAGCAACTAAACTAGTGTTTAAGAGATCAATTAGAATATACATGAATAGTAACAATGCTTTCCTTCCATATTCAAGTGATTTACTGTATCTGGAGCTGAAAAATCATAAATAGAAAAAAAACTTTGGTCAAAGATGAAATTACAACAGAAAGGTATATAGAAACAGAAAGGTCCTTTACAATATTGAGGACAGATATACCTACAATAGAAACAATTTTATTCATCTTTTTCTTAGCCAGGCAGAATTATAAATGTAACAAAATCTTCCTGATATTTTTCACATGCTATGTAAAATTTCTGAGCCCTGTTCAGTCCCATAGTTGCTTGTATTTGCTAATCTTAAAGGCATGTGGAAACTCCAGGTAAAATAGCACAACATATATCTGTAATAGGGGTTAAGATACATATGGCATACCTGCTAAACTACATGGGTTTGGGGAAGGAAGGATTCAAAGGTCCAAATTAAGGCAAACAAATAGTAAATGAGGGCTTTGAACATCAAAGGGGAGATGTCTTGGAAAATCAGTTTCAGCAATAGCACAGGAGGTTTCAGAGTGATGGTTCCAATTATAATGTCACAACTGTTAACTTGAATCTGCTCCAAACCATTCACCCTGTTGGCAAGTATACATTCTGCCTAGAGATAAAAGCTCTAGGTAAACTTAAAAAAAATTTTTTTAGCACCTAAGCCCTCTATTATGTTGTTCACACAAAAGAAACTTGAAATGTACAGTAATTTCTCCAGCTTCAGATGAAAGATTAACTTCAGTGGAATAAATGATAAATTTTATGCTAAATACTAAATAAACAAAGAGCCAAGTAGAGTTTAGTAATCATATGACAATAATAGCAAAGAATCTGAGTTAGCATAAAATCTAGAAGCCATCCAGAAATGTATAGTCAGGTCAGAACTAAAAAGGAAACAGTGTAATCAGTATTTGAATTTGCAGGGTGACCTACTCTTATCTATGTAACATCTAATGGAGGCTACAGACAAGGTTTGACTAGGTGAGAAGTAATAGGCAGGGACACCTGGGTGTCTCAGTCGGTTGAGCATCCGACTTTGGCTCAGGTCATGATTTCTCACAGTCAGTGGGTTCGAGCCCTGACTCAGGCTCTATGTTGACAGCTCAGAGCTTGCAGCCTGCTTCAGATTCTGTATCTCCCTCTCTCTACCCCTCCCCCACTTGTTTATGATGCATGCTCTTTCTCTCAAAAATAAATAAACATTACAAAAAATTTTTTAAAAAAGTAATAGGCAGACATGTTTGGGCATTGCCCCCAAATGAGTTTCAAGCAGAAGCTGGCAGGATTGAGGACAAAGGAATAGATATAGAGCTCACCATCCTTCCAGAGACAACAGCAGAGGAGGAAAGGAAGTGGTAGGAAAGGCTCAAGCCAAGGCCCTGGAGAACCAGCATGTGGTGACATCAAGCAAAGGAATGGCAGCTAAAAGAATTCCACCAAACTTGTTAATGTGCGTGACTTGGTCCTTAAAAGGAGAATTAGTATACTATGGCCTACAGGCCTAGACCAGCTTATGGTCAGTTTCTGAATGGCCAACAACTATAAACGGTTTCTATGTTTGTAAAGGGTTGTACAGAAGGAGTAGGAGGAGACAGCAAAGGAAGAGGAGTTAGAGGGGGTTGGGAAAGGGTGGGGAAGGGAGAGGAGGAAGAGGAGAAAAGGGAGCATCAGATCAGCAACAGAGACCTTGCATGCATGACCTGGAAAGCTAAATATTTCCCATCTGGCCCTTTACAGAAAAAGTTTGCCAATCCCTGCTCTAGACAGAGGAAGAAAACTCCAAAGAATCACCAGGTTTCTGAAGTCAATCTACTGGGGAGGTAAACTGCTAATGAAATACCTGAAGGTATAATTTACCTTCTGAGTAATGAGGCCTGGAGAAATTTCCTTTACAAAAGATAATTGAACCCACAAATAAAAACAAAACACCCACTAAAAAGATATCATGTGGAAACAATTTTGAAGATTAAAAAAAGTGTTTAGCTCTTTTAAGAGTGTTTAACTCAAACGAGCGTTTAATGCAAAAGAGTGTGGATATAGGTAAAACTAGATTTCTGAAAAGAATAAAATGCACATATTTAAAGGGTACAATTTAATAAATTGTTAAGATCTTCACCACAATCAAGATTATATATACATATATAGCTATATAGAATAATATATATAGCTACCTAATATAAATAGGCCAAAGAGGGGGCCTCTGGGTGGCTCAGTCAGTTAAGCATCCGACTTCGGCTCAGGTCATGATCTCACTGTTTGTGGATCCGAGCCCCGCATCAGGCTCTGCACTGACAGCTCAGAGCCTGGAGCCTGCTCCAGCTTCTGTGTCTCCTTCTCTCCTGAGCCTCCCCCATTCTCTCTCTGTCTCAAAAATAAATAAACATTAAATAAATAGGCCAATGATATGTATAAACACTCCAAAGTTTTTATATAAATGCATACATGTATGTATATATATGTATATATATTCATTACTTTCAAGTTTTCCCCAACTCCTTTGTAAACCAGTCTTTCTCCTTCTTTCCTTGCACTTTTATCCAGTTTCACCCCCTTTCCCAGGCAACTACGGATTTGCTTTCTATATTAGTTTTCATTTTCCACAATTTTACATATATGGATTCATACAATTATTCTTTGTGTGTGTGCAGCTCTTTTCCTTTGGCATAATTATATTATTACCCATACAAGTTGCATATATCAATAATTCATTCCTTTATATTAAACTGTATGTATGTACCAAAGAATGACTATCCATTTACTTGTTTTTGACTATTACAAATGAAGCTGTTATGATTATTCATGTAGAAGTCTTCATGTACATATGCATTCGCTTCACTTAGGTAAATACCTAAGAATGGAATGGCTGGGCCATATAGTATGTGTCCATATAAATTTTTAAAAAACCGCCAAAATATTTTCCCAAGTAGGTGTAGCATTTTGCATTTTTACCAGCAGTGTATGGGAGTTACATTTTACACATCTTTGCCATCACTTGTTGTGGTCAGTCTTTAATTTCAGACATTCTAGTAAATGTTCAGTAATGTCTCATTTTTCAAAATTTGTGTTTCTTTAATGATTAATGATATTGAGCATCTTCTTGTGTGTTTTTGTGATACTTGCTTTTGTGATGAAGTGTCTTTACACATAATTCACTCATTTTTATATTTGTTTTCTTATCAAATTTTGAAAGCTTTTTATATTTTCTGGATACAAGTCCTTTATTAGATATGCAATGTGCAATTTTTTTTCTAGTTTATGGTTGATGCAACTTGCAAATATTTTTTTCTTGTTTGTGGTTTATATTTTTATTATTTTAAGGTAGAATTATATTTTAAAATAAGCTTGTCTGGAAATAACTGTCAGCCTGGGAATGTTTGAAATATAGAAATCACATATTTTTAGATATCTATCCTATGTCTGGAACTGCCTATAATCTATTGTACTTAATTGTAGGATTCCTTGAGGGGGCTATGACATTATCATATTACTTATTATCTTCATACCCTATGATTTTTATATGAATACCTAAACTCTGTAATAGCTCCCTCATCTGAGTCATTCCATAAAATATGACATTATTGGGGGCATTTGTGCAGTTCAATCAGTTAAGTGTCAAACTCTTGATTTCAGCTCAGGTCATGATCTCACAGTTCGAGGGATGAAGCCCCATGTCGGGCTCTGCACTGATAGTGTGGAGTCTGCTTGGAATTCTCTCTCGCCCTCTCTCTCTCTCTGCCCTTCCCCCACTTATGTGTTCTCTCTCTCAAAATAAATAAAAATAAAAATAAAAAATGTGACATTATTAAAGAGGTACAGCTGAACCCAAGTTGTAGTCTTCGGAGAGGGGAAATAATACTGGATCAAGGAAAAGTATAAAACAGTAATAGGTTGTGGCAGGAAAACCTATACCAATGTGTCAACTAGGTCTCTGCTGGTGTATTGCTTTTGAGATGACCTCCCATTCATTCATCATCATTTATATGTATAGTGCTGCTGGCCAGCAACATGCATTTTGTAAAGTTCCATAGATTAATTTTATTTTCAGGGAAAATATCGTTTATTCAAAACTGTTGTTGAGGTAGTCAAGAAGGAAAACACTTGCCTACCTAAAATCTATGTGAGCACAGAGAATAACATCACCCATGAATTTTTCCTAAATATGACATTACTGTCTCTCTGAAGTCATTCTATTTTCTTACTAATTATTCCTCCAAAGAAAGTTAGTTGGCAAATAGTTGAGAATTGTTTCAATCAAGATAACAGTTTAACTATTGATTCAAAAACAAGTTAAACTAATTGTTCTAAGTTTGAGAATGTTAGAAAGAAACTACCTTTGCAGTGTCAAGATTTCATATATATATACAAATCCTTACAATATTGGAGGACCTATAAGAAAAGTATCTTGCAACAATTATGATTTTGTAAATTATGGATTTTCTTTTCAGAGAACCTCCTCTGTATAATTATTTAAATAGGCTTAAACTACTAAAGCTACTAAAGTGTCACCATCATTCAACTCCTAGTTAATTTCTACCCAATGGCATAAAATGATTAAAGTAAAAGCCAATCTGAAATATAAGGCTTTGCTATATGTCAATCCACACAGTAAAGGATCCTGAGATCTAATTATCTACCAATGCAACTGAGATTTACCATTTACCTGCATCACCTCTACAACTTTTAAAGTATCTATATTTTACTGAGGTATTTTGTAATGTTACAAGTTTGTCTGCTTCTAAATATCAGGAAAAAATGTAGACAAGTTACTCATAGTAACATGCCAACTCATTTTGATACTTATTTTTTATTTTCTTAATGTATTTACTATCCAGTTGCTAAATATATTTTGCCATTCGTTTTCCCAAGTATACCCCAGATTCATAGATATTTAAACTAGCTCAGTCCCTGCTAATAGACCTACAAATGAGATCACTCCAATTACCATAATATATTGTCATTATCTAATTCTTCATCTTTTTGCCTTCCAATAGATATAACTGCCTAATATGAAGCTGCTCTAATTTTATTCAAAAGCAAGGGCTATACATCTTTAACACTTTTTCTGGAAATATATAAATGGCTTATTGTTCATCATACTTCATGAGTTTATGTCTAGCATGGCCAATTGCACAATAAATTGAGAGTAGCAATCTTATTCTTCATTAAATAATCAATACTCTTGCTTCTACAGCACTCCGTGTCATGTCTTTCAAACGGGGCTCTTATTTTTTTATTGACTTTGTAAAAAAAAATAATAATTCAACACAGTAAAAAGTAATTTAATGTCTACCTTTTACCCAACACTATGCTCAGCCCTGAAAACACCAGAGTGAAAAAGAAGTCTTAAAATTTACTGACTTTACAAACTAGAGAAGGAAAGACAATCAACAGACAATTATACTATGTTATGATAAAAACCATGAAAGGACAAGTTCCAAATCCATGGGAGCAACCAACTGTCTTATGCTGTTTAAGTAAATCTTTCTCAAATATTTGATGTTTAAGCTTGAACTAAAGAACACAGACAGAGTTTTCCATACGAAAAGGTGCAGAATTGAAAGGGGTGCCCCTGAAGTACTAAAAATATAGTTGCAACATGGACAGGAAGTGTGGGAGACAAGAGAAATCCTGTATGTTATACTAAGTCATTTGTACTGTGTCTGAAATAGGGAAAATTGAAAGATTTTAAGCAAAAGAGGGACATAATCAAATTTTTCATTTGAAAAAGACCGTTGACCGTATTACAGAAAATTGGAAAGAATGAAACAAATATAAGTTAATTAGGGAATAATTTTATATAAATTTAGAAAGAATGCATATAAATGAAATGAAATAAAGGAACAGTGATTAATAATGGGGAAAGAAGAGCAATACAAGTGAAATAAAAAAGATCATCATCTTTTGAACAAATAGTGTTGGGACAACCGACATCAACAAACAATGAAGTTGCACCTAAATAGAAGAGCTAACTATAAAACTCTTCGAAGAATATAGAAGTATCAGTATTAGCATAGTATAAGTATTAGTATAAGCTTTAGTGACCCCAGATTGGGTAGTGTTTTCTTAGATATGATACAAAACACAAGAAACAACAACATAAACTGAACATCATCAGAATTTAGAACTTCTGTGTTTCAAAGGAC
This sequence comes from Leopardus geoffroyi, assembly GCF_018350155.1. Lineage (NCBI taxonomy): Eukaryota > Metazoa > Chordata > Mammalia > Carnivora > Felidae > Leopardus > Leopardus geoffroyi. The sequence continues at coordinate 105,870,716 of NC_059327.1, read as the reverse complement.
ACCATCAAGAAAGTAAAAAGACAACCAACAGAATAGGAAAAAAGTTTTTGCAAGTCCTTTATCTGATAAGGTACAACAGGGGTTTGGAGGCATTTAGGAGCTGATCAAGAAACATGGTATGATCAAGGAGTGGCAGTGGCACATACGAACTTCATTGGGTTATGCCGGCTACAGTGTAGGGGTTGCTACTCAGAGAGGGAGGTGGGGAAGGAAACTCCCAGTTGCTCAGAGGGGAATCTCTGCATTGCAGAGCTCCTAATGGTAACAGCAACTGATGTTTTTATAGACCTGAATTTATCTTATCTATTGCTAGCAGATGTGGGTGAGGTCTTGTGAGCTATGCAAAGCAAGTAGGCTCTCAATGGCTAAAAACTGGTCTGTTTGGCTATTAAAAAAAATTAACGTACATGTCAATTAGAGTTGGGCACCAGTGGGCTTTTGAAGTAACAAGTCTCAAACTGCAGTGAAGAAATAAACAACCTAGGGGCTAATACATAGAGGCTATTTTTGGTTGATATATATGACATGTACTTGCATCTGGGACATATCAAGAACGATTACAACTCAAAAATAAAAGAGAAATAAATCAATTTTAAAATGAGCAAAGGAGCTAAATAGACATTTCTCCAAAGAAAATACACAAAAAGCAAATAGGCACATAAAAAAGATTCTCAGAATCATTAGCCTTCATGCAAATGCAAATCAAAACCATAATGAAATTAATGTAACATTGTATGTCAACTATACTTCAGTCAAAGAAAAAACACAATGAGATACCACTTCATGCTCAGGAGGGTGACTATAACCTATAAGACAAGTATTAAAAACTCAGGATGATTTTAATAAATTGGAACATTCATGCATTGCTGGTGGAAATGAAAAATGCTACAGCTGTTTCAAAAACCATCTGGCAGTTGTTGAAATGGTTAGACACAGAGCTCCATGTGAATCTACAACTCTATGTATACACTCAAGGAAAGGAAAATGTATCTCCACACAAAAACTTGTACATGAATAATTATAACAGTGCTATTCATAAATGCCAAAAAGTGGAAACAACACAAATACCATGAGTAAATGAATGGAAAATAAAATATGGTATATCTATACACAAATTATCCAAACATAAAAAGGAATGAAATACTGATACATACTACAACATGGATAAACAATATGTGAAATGAAAGAAGCCAATCACAAAGTGTCATATATTGTATGATTGTATTTATATAAAACATCCTGAGAAGATGAATCTGTAGAGAAGAAAAGTAGATTCATGGTTGCCTAGGGCTGTGACAAATAGGATTGGTGGCTGACCACATTGTGGCATAAATTTCCTTGGGGGGATAATAAAAGCATTCTAAATTGACTGTGGTGATGGATACACAACTCTCAACCATGCTAAAAGCCATTGGGTTGTATACTCTACATGGATGGATTGTATGGTATGTGAATTATAGTTCAGTGAAACTTTTAAAAATAAAGTTATTCTTTGAAAAGGTCATATGCTTCATAATATGGATAGATAAATAAAACATAGTTAAACTAAATTACACTCCGGGTGCCTAGGTGGCTGTCAGTAAAGCATCAGACTTTGGCTCAGATCATGACCTTACGTTTCGTGGGTTTGAGCCCCGCATTGGACTCTGACAGCTCAGAGCCTGGAACCTGCTTCGGATTCTGTGTCTCCCTCTCTCTTCCCCTCCCCCACTCACACTCTGTCTCTCGCTCTCTCTCAAAAATAAACATTTAAAAATTTTTTAATAGAAAAAAGATCTATTACACTCAAATTTCATAGTAGCTAGTAATGCCACTCACCAAAATAAAGAATAGAGAAAAATAAATACCTAGTAATACAATTCCTGGATCATAGGGTAGTTCTATTTTTACCTTTTTGGGGAACCTCCACACTGTTTTTCAAAGAGTCTGCACCACTTTGCATTTTCACCCAACAGTGCAAGAGGGTTCCCTTTTCTCTGCATTCTTGCCAACACCTGTTATTTCCTGTGTTGTTAATTTTAGCCATTCTAACTAGTGTGAGGTGATATTTCATTTTAGTTTTATTTTTATTTCCCTGATGATAAGTGATACTAAGGATCTTTTCATGGGTGGAGGTCATCTGGAGACGTTCTTTGGAAAAACGTCTATTCATGTATTCTGATCATTTCTTAACTGGATTATTTGTTTTGGGGGGTGTTCAGTTTTATAAGCCCTTTATATATTTTGGATACTAACGCTGTATCAGATGTGTCATTTACAAATACCTTCTCCCATTCCAAAGGTTGCCTTTTAGTTTTGTTGATTGTTTCCTTCACTATGCAGGAAATTTTTACTTTCACGTAGTCCCAATAGTTAAGTTTTGCTTTTGTTTCTCTTGCTTCAGGAGACATATCTAGTAAGAAGCTGCTACTGCCAGTGTCGAAGAGGTCACTGCCTATTTCTCCTCAAAGATTTTGATGGTTTCCTGTCTCAAATTTAGGCCTTTCATCCATTTTGAATTTATTTTTGTGTATGGTATAAGAAAGTGGTCCAGTTTGATTCTTTCACATTTTGCTACCCGGTTTTCCCAACATTATTTCTTGAAGAGCCTGTCTTTTTTCCATTATATATTCAAAGGGATACATCCACCCTGATGTTTATAGCAGCATTATCAACAATAGCCAATTTATGAAAAGAGCCCAAATGTCAATCAGCAGATGGATGGCTTAAAGAAGATGTGGTATATATAGATATAGTAGAATATTAGCCATCAAAAAGAATGAAATCTTGCCATTTGCAACAATGTGGATGGAGCTAGAGAGCATTATGCTAAGCAAAAAAAGATAGTCAGAAAAAGGCACATACCATATGATTTCACCCATGTGGAATTTAAGAAACAAAACAAATGAATATAGGGGGGAAAAGACAAACCAGAAAACAGACTCTTAACTACAGAGATCAAGGGGCGCCTGGGTGGCTCGGTCAGTTGAGCATCGGACTTCGGCTCAGGTCACAATCTCACGGTCTGTGAGTTCGAGCCCCGTGCCGGGCTCTGGGCTGACAGCTCAGAGCCTGGAGCCTGCTTCATATTCCGTGTCTCTCTCTCTCTCTGCCCCTCCCCTGCTCATGCTCTGTCTCCCTCTCTGTCAAAAGTAAATAGACATTAAAAAAAATTAACTACAGAGAACAAATGGAGGGTTGCTTGAGTGGAGATAGAAGAAATGAATAACAAGTATTAAGGAAGGCACATGTTGTGATGAGCACTGGGTGTTGTATGTAAGTGATAAATCTCTAAATTCTATACCTGAAACTAACATTACACTGTATATTAACTAACTGGAGTTTAAATAAAACTTGAAAAAATAAAAAAAAAGAAACAGAGGAGGAGAAGGGGGATTTGGGGAATAAAATAAATTGGACTGTGTAAACCTAAGACAATCTTGAGGTATCAAAATAGAGATGATCAATAAATAGTTTCATATATGGGTCTCCAGAAGGGGGGCGGTGAATCTTGAGTAGACATAGATTGAGTAGACATAGATATCACAGAATCATCACCGTATAGATGTTACTGTGAAATATGAAACCTCTAAGGATGAATATATAGGAAAAAGATTAAAAAGCCAGCCAAAGAAGCCTAAAGAATCCTAGTATCATGCCCAGGTATGTAGAGTAAGGTCTTTGCCAAGGCAAAAGTTTAAATAAAGCAATAAGAACAATAAGTTTGGGACAGGGATCCTCTCTTGCTTATGATTCTATGAAATGCATATTCCCAGGTAAGAAAAAGAGACATTCCCTTGGTTAAATAATGTTGACCTGCAAGAACACCTTTCATCTCATGTCTCTGAAGATTCTATAAGTCATTGCCACAAGATATAAAGCATATAATAAAAATTTAAAATAAGATATAATTGCAGTTAATATTTTTAAGATGATAAAACTTTTCCCCAAGTACAATTCTTTTAAAGTGTTTAGCAGGATTTTAATTAGCACTAACTCCATCAAAGATGAGAAAAACAATAGCAGACAAATCTTTGCACAGCATTGCAAATCCTGACACAGATTCTATACAGCTTCTAAGTCACATTAGAGCTAAATTTGACTGAAAGATATAAACCAAGTTCAAAAAGAGTATGTATTTCTATCCAAAGGAGAAAAATCATTCCTAAAACTTAATTTCCAAAATAGTTTTTAATTGTGTTGCCTGCATGTTAAATGTATGTTTTACCTATAAGAACATTTACTTGGTGGGATAACATTTTCCATACTTTAAGATTAGATCCAATTATATAGAAATAGTCATTAGAATATAAGCCATATTGCTCCATGGTCACATGGTTAAATCATCCGCCATCGTGAAGCAATTTTCAGTCATAAAACAGAAAAGAAGATGGCCTCATGTGTGTAGGTAGGATATGTATCGTGAAGCAATTTTCAGTAATACAACAAAAAAGGAGATGGCCTATGTGTGTAGGTAGGATATGTATCAGTGTTTGCAGCACTTCCTTGGACGACAGCAATGCTGTATTTAGTGTACCTCTTCATTGAAAATGAACAGTTTTATTTTTTCTTCTTTTTTTTTTAAGCTTATTTATTTATTTTGAGAAAGAGAGAGAGTGTGTGTGTGCAGGTGCAAAGGAGAGGCACAGAGAAGGAGAGAGAGAATCCCAAGCAGGCTCCCTGATGTCAGTCTGGAGCCCCACACAGGGCTCAGTCTCACAAACCATGAGATCAAGGCCTGAGATGAAATCAAGAGTTGGATGCTTACCCAACTGAGCTACCCCAGCACCCCTCTATTGTTTTCTTCTATAGATAAGGACTTTGGTGTGCTATTCTTGAAAAGATTGATGAAATGCAAATACTACCTGGCATAAGCCCAGTCAGCTTCCTTAAATATCTGAACACAGTAGACTTCTTCCCACACCAGGACTGTTAAAGCTGTGAATCCCTCTTTCTTCTCAAGTAATATGAAGGCTCACTCCCTTCCCTCTTCCATGTACTCAAATATCGCCCTCTTGTTGAGGCTTTCTCTGAATACAGTTTTTACATTGCAACTGTGCCCATGACACTCTCTGCCCTCTTTCCTGCTTTTTTTTTTCTTCATAATTCTTATTAAGTCCTCTGGATTTTGCCTTATTGTATATGCATGGTTTGTCTTTGCTCAGTAGAATGCAAGTGGACACTAAAGCAGGTAATTTTTTTTAGTTGTTTTTGCTCAGACACATATTCTTGGTGCCTAAAGGAGTATTAAGTGGTAAACAATAAAAACATAATGGTTGAATGAATGAAATGGGCTAAAGGCAACATTTAAGGAAATAATTGTGGTATATAGTCAACAATATTATAATAGTGTTGCATGGTGACAGATGGTAGCTATACTTGTGGTGACATAACATAATGTAGAGAGTTGTTGAATCACTATGTTGTACACCTGAAACTAATGTAACACTCTGTGTCAACTATACATAAATATATCAATTAATTGCTGAGAAGACTAATGTCACCGATCTTCAGACGCAGCAAGCCCAATAAACCCCAAACAGAATAAATAAAAAGAAATCCATAACTAAACACATCATAGTGAAACTAGAAAGTCAAAGTCAAATCGAAAGGCTAAATGTTGTCAGGAAAGAAGACCAGATTACCTTCAAATGAGTGGCATTAGGCTGAGAGCTGACTTCTGGACAGCAGTGATAGATTCCTGAACTGACAAACAGAAGAAAGTCAATAGTATGAAGACATCTTCCAAGAACGAACACAAAATAAATAGGCCCCCCTTAGCCTAGGTCAATTGGGAGCCTTGCCATGGGCCCTGTGATTTCTAAGACCCTTCTCTGGTCCTGCTTCACTCTTCTATGCACACTGGGGTGTGCACACATAAGAATCCTCATGCTGAGGGACAAAGCTGGGGATGGGAAGAGAATATGGGTTATGCTACAAGCCAGAGTTTTCCATTCCATCTCTTGCTTTGATCCCTATAAATGTTTTAAATGGAGTAAACAAAATACTTTTGGTTAGATATCATGGGCTGCCTTCATAGACCTTTTTCAAACAAAAACTGACAGTTTGCCATTAACAGATCCTTACCAAATAAATCCTCTATCTATACATGACTCAGAAGCAAAGTAGTCTCAGATAAAAATACGTTGGGAGGGAAGGAAAAGCACAAAAAGGGATAAAAGTATGAGTGAATAATTACTGACTTCATGAAATAACTGTATATTACAGGACAAAAATATATAATCAGTTACACAGCATTTGCATAGAATGATGAATGGGTCTAAATCCTTGTGTGTGTATGTTTTTTTCTTTTTTCTGAGGAGGAGGATAAAGGCATTCTTTCACTTTAGAGTTTGAGAAGTTTGATATTTGTAATGTAATTTCTAGATTAATCTAATGCAGATATACACATTCCAAAATAGGAGAAGGGAAAATAATGAGAAGATTAAAAGTAATCAACCCCAAAGGAGGCAGAGAGTGAGAGAGAGCAAGTAAAACAAATATAAAATTCAAATTAGATAAGTAAAAATGCAAATCTATTAGCAATTACATGATAAATAAATGGACCAAATGCTCCAAAAAAGTCAAATATTATCAGACTAGATTTTTAAAAATCCAAATTTACACATAAGGATACAGAAAGATTGAAAGTATGGGGACGGAAAAAAATAAACTAATATTATTAGTTTCTAACTAAAAGAAACTTTTACTAGTTTCTAACCAAAAGAAACCTGGGGCAGCCATGTTAATAGAACAAAAGACTCTAAGACAAAATAGGACCCCAATAATGCCCCTGGGCACTGCAGCTGCTACCTCAAAATGCCTTCAATACTGATGCTGGGTACTGCCTCAGGGAATGAATCCCCCTTTTCACCTTTATGTCACTCATTTCAGTTTCAAACTCTGCTTTTCCCTTAGCTGTCCTAATAGTTGAAGCCATGTCTACGCTCTTTTGGGTTACTGACTGGGGGAAATGCCAATAATGTTGCCTCTCTTTTTCTTTTGGTTTGTTTACTCTGGGGGAAGTAGATGGCTTTAATTATCCGGATGGTTGTTCCTGATTTTTAGTTTATTAGAGGATCACACAAACTCACACAATACCATCACCACAGGGAATGAGTTGTTCTAAATAACTGAGACAAGGTCCAGTTCTCCAGCTCTGTGTAACTGGCCAGCAATTACATTCTGGCTTGAAATTTTCCAAATGTAAAAAGTATTAGTATAAAATATGGCCATTCCAAATAGAATAAAAACCTTCCATTCCAACTACACTGGACACTAAGATTCACAGGACTTATGAGTCAGAAAGGTTTCAACTGTCCTTTTCATGCCTAATTCTGAATAGGATTTCTGATTTATTAAGTACATTTATAAGAAAAGCACCTAAAATAACCTCAAATAATTAAAAGTATAAAATTCAATCTCCTAAAGACAAATAGGTTGTCACATTTCCCCCCTCCAGTCACATAATATTGAGCCATTTGTGATACGAAGTTCTGCCCAACAGTGATCCTTTAGCCTAAACTAATCACTACGAGGCAGCTGGCAATTTGACAGGAAGAGACAAGCTGACAGCTTTTCCTCAAACATCAAGCATGCACTATGTTTCCAGTGCCAAGCTGGATTTGACATTTAATTTAAAAAAGTAACTTAACATAAGTCTACACACACACACACACACACACACACACACACACACACACACACAGGCTACTGCAACAAAATCAATTTTGTCTTATTTAAAGCTGAAAAACATTGATGCCCAAAAGACACAATTTTCATAGAAAAAAATATCACTACTTTACCACTGAGAATACTAAGAATATTAAAAATAATGCATTTTGACTAGTCCAGGGTATTGGACTTGGCTCAAGAGTACAGATAATAACAGTGTTTATGAAAGGAGTTTAACTGCTAAATAAAAAATATTACTATAATTAGCTAGTAATTTAGACAGAAGTATCATCAGCTTGAAGAATATATTTATATACACATGCACACACATCTACATACCTAGATATATGTATAGAAACACACACACAGAGACACACACATGTATGCTCAGGAAAAAGCTTCTGGAAACAGAAATAGCACTTTCACTGGATTTTATAGGTAGAAAAATGCACACATACCTTCTTACCATAATAAGTTTAGTGACAAGCAGAATCAATATGGTTTCATCATATTATCAACTTAACCAAATAAGAAGTTGATATATTTAAATGTGCCAAGGTAATATTTTTAAAAAATTTTTGTTAGATAAATAATATTTTTCAGTATAATGCTATTCAGTATACTAGCTTATTTGTGTTTGGTTTCTTACAAGATGAAGAAAACCCGTAACATTCTTTATAAGCCATTCAATTTCAAACTATGAAATATGATGAAAAATTATGCAAAATTTAAAATACAGTTAAACTTTTCACTTTCTTGCCAGAAAATAAATTTCAGTGTTTTATTATTGATTAGCAAATATCAGGCCTTGCTCACAACACATTACTCACACTTGTTGGATCACTAGTTGTTCATTTTGCACTGCTAGCACCCGTTCCTAAGGACTCTTGCTGAGAAGTCGGGAACTATTTCCCAGAATACCATTCTATGCATGTTTCCAGATTTGAGTTTAACCATAAATGAAACTCACAGATTTGGAAGAAGTTCTAATTCTCTCAGAAGGTCATGATGACCACTCACTGTGGTTTCCCAGACTGCCTCCTGATCACCTGCTTCTCTGTTGAAGACTGATAAAGTTCACAGGATCTTTTCCAGGAATTATTAGCTTATTAGCTTATTAGCTTCAGGCTAATGTCATCAGTGGCTAGTTTTTGAACCCCCTGACCTTTATCACCATCCCTCCATCTACCAACTCCACCACCCCACCCATTCTTCCCACATTCATATAAGTCCCAAATTTTCTATTGAGTCGCATTATTCTCCCAATCCTTAGAGCAGTTCTGGTTTCCTAACCAAACCCAGAATAATATACCTTTACTCCAAAATATAGAAAATGCTATTTTTTTTGGGTTCCTGGATCCAATTTCAATGTTTCTGTGATGGAGGCAGGGGGTGGCTTCCCCATACATACCAAGCAATTTTCAGACACCAGCTAGATGACTGAGAATTCAACTCAATTCTAACTACAGGGAGATAGTATCAAACTTCATAGGTTAAGGAATCAGTGCTACAAGATTGCCTTGTCCCCCACCCAACTTCAGATGTCAGTAGCAAGCCCAGGTTGTTACCTGTACTTCTAACTAACTGGATATAAATCAGAGGTTCATAAGATCTTCTCTTGGGGTGCAGTTTACGAGAGCAGCTAACAGAACTCAGAGAAACATTTTGCTTACTAGATCACTAGTTTATTATGAAAGGATAATGGATAAAGGATAATGGATACAGCCAGCCAGATGAAAGAGGTGCATTAGGCAAAGTACGGAGGAAAGGCACAGAGAACTTCCACATTGTCTAGAAATGAGTCATGCTCCCCAATCCCGATGTTTTTACCAACCAGAATCTCTCTAAACACTGTCCTCTTGGATTTTTATGGAATCTTTGTCACAGAGTCGTGACTGATTAAATCATTGGCCATTGGCAACTGATTCCACCTTTAGCCCCATTCTTCTCCCTAGAGGTCCAGGGTGGAACTGAAAGCTTCAACCTTCTTCTAATCATATGGCTGGCTTTACTGGCAACTAGCCCCCATCCATAAGTGTATTTCATAAGTCACCTCATAAACAAAAGATACCTTTATGTTTCTTATCACAGAAAATTCCAAGGGTCTTAGGAGTTCTGTGCCAGAAACGGAATGAAAACAAAAATAAAAAAAAAAAACTTTCTTATTATAAATCGCCATATCACAATGTTATACATTAGACCCTATAGTGGTAGGTTTTCAAGGAAGGTTAATCATGCCAAATAACCAAAAAGGAATAACAAAAATCTAAAATTTTCTCTTTTAGAGGTTAATGACTTACATAAAAGATCTTGATAGCCTTTGAAAGTAAGAGTTTCATTTACTTTGCATATAAATGTGTGAAATGATATTGCTCTAAGCTGCTATCAATCATGTACATGTGAGTGTGAATAAAGAATCTTGAGCAAGACCCTCTACCATGACCATACCAGTATAATGGGTGTTAAGGCCTCTCACTTATACCTCGGCTGCAATATTCTCCAAGGCAGGGAAAGAGAACTCCAATCCTTTCGCTACTCTGTCAATATAGGATTCAAAAGGGGGGTTTTATAGTAACAACAATGCTGCAATTTTAGAAAACTTGGGCTGTGCTGTATTTCACATTCAGTTATTATTCTGTCCTTTCCTTTCTACTGTAAACCATTTTAAATGCTGATAAAACTTATTCATTTAGATAATCATCTTCATTGTCATTCATAATTTTATCATAGTACTTTTTCTTAAGAGTGTACTCTATGAGGGGCACCTGGGTGGCTTAGTTGGTTAAGCATCTGACTTTGGCTCAGATCATGATCTCATGGTTTGTGGGTTCAAGCCCTGTATTGGGCTCTGTGCTGACGGCTCAGAGCCTGGAGCCTGCTTCTGATCCTGTGTCTCCCTCTCTCTCTGCCTCTCTCCTGCTTGTGCTCTCTCTCTCTCTCAAAAATAAACATAAAAAAAATTTTAATAAAAGAGTGTACACTATGAAAGCTTAAATAAAAGACTAAAAAAAAGTGACAACACAGAAAGCTTGAAATTGTTCCTTAGTGTACAGACTAGAAAAAATTAGGTCAAATTGTATAATATTTATATAATTGATAGCATCCACCCATAGCATAGTTAGATAAAGAACAGAAAAACAAAAACTGTTTCTTCATTTTAACAGGAAGTAAGTAATGATTTCTCTCTTCATCTCTCCCACCCTCCTCCCACACAAACTCACACACTCACACAAATATAGAGAACCATGTTCACACACATTGTTGACTATAAAACCATACATCTAAGGTTTGAAATGTTACAAACTGACTCCATATGTTTATAATCTTTAATTATTAAAACAGTCTTATCATATATGTGGGATAAATATTTAATGATCAAATCATATCAGTAATCAAATACAGACTTCTGCAAGTTTAGTTCTTTTATGAAGCCTTTGATTTCCATCCCCAACAGAATTGTATTCTTTCTTCCCTGTAAGCCCACTGTATTCTACATAGATTGTCACCATAGCAATGTTAACATTTTTATTTACTTCTTGGCTAAAGTTTCCTCTATTACCTGGAAGCTTCTTGGACAGAAATGTATATCTTATATCTATAGCCACAGTACTTAGTACAGTCTAGTGTACTTCACACCCTGCATGAATGCTTGTTGAAGGATGAAGTGAACTGAAGAACCAGTTTTTTCTCTGTGAAGTTAGAAGAAACAGTAGCAACTTATAGTAAGGAGAGTGATGAATGAACATCAAAGAAGGATAAGTAGGCTTAGAATAGAATGTTCTGTATTTGGAAAATAAGCCAAGAGAAGACACAAGAAAGATGAATTCAGACAATGGTAGCAAACATTATTTTGTTTTCTACTTCTGTTTTGGTGCAACCACTGTTTCTTCCTTCCATCTCCTTCTACATGTCTCTGTAAAATGAAGATCTTCTGTTTTATACCTGTCAAGTAGTTATGAAATTTTGGCTAATAAAGATTGGAAAGAATAATAAAGAACAATCTAGGGAAATTGATAGAGGCCTGCTTCATTTGTGGCAGAATGACTGAATGAGAGCACCTATGATTAAGTACCTATGAGGCTCAGAAACTTCCAAAATTCTAGTAGAGACACTAGATATTATGCTTTGGACCTCAGGTGATGACGTGTACCATTCCTCTTGCCTCGATACAAACTCAGAATTATTCTAATATTCCAAAGAGGAGAAGTCCTCAAAATATCTAGAAACAACTTCCATGACAGGAATGTTGGCATTTTAGGAAGGAATAATGGTAAGACTTCTTACAAACGCTGTACAGAAGCAGATGTGAGCACACAGCTCAATCAGGGACAATTTGACATGGAAACAGAAGTTTATAAACTCCCATATAGTAACTTGCAAAGAATCACTGTTAGACTCCCCCAAGTCACTTCTAGACACTGTAAGGGAGAAAGCTATGTTCATGCTAGTACATAGGTCAGGGCTATAAAACCAAGATTCACTTGAGTGACAAGTAAAAGGATTGTCGTGTAATGTTGAGGGCCTAGTTGAAATTGGAAACCATAAATCTGCTCCATATGACAGAGTGGAGATGAAATCCATTAGAAGGTTATTCCAGTGATCCAGGCCAAAACAGATGAATTTTGAATTAGTGCAATGGCAGGTGAAAGTTAGAAAAGAAAGTGAATGCAAGAGATATTAAGAACATGTAATCTATATTAATTTATGGCTAATTGAACATAGAATTCATTGAGAGAAAGCAGTCCAGGAATTGTGAGGCTTAATCAGTGGTGATTTAACTCACTGAGACAGAAAAGGAATAAAAGAAAATTTCATAAGAAAGATGATTTGAGGGTCAACTGGAAGGCTCAATCAGTTAAATGTCTGACCTGATTTAAGCTCAGGTCATGATCACATTTTGTGAGATCAAGGCCTGATCTGGCTCCGTGCTGACAGCATGGAGCCTGCTTGAGATTCTCTCTTGCCCTCTCTCTGTCCCCTGGTTTCTTTCTCTCTCTCTCTCTCTCTCTCTCTCTCTCAGAATAAATAAAGTGAACTTTGAAAAAAAGAAAGAAAGAAAGATGATTTGAGTGTTTACATGATATTTGAACCCCATTGGTGCTTAAGAAACTTCCAAGAAATAAAATTTTAATAAGACCAGTAGTAGGTCAAAGACAAGTCGTGGGAAAAACAAAACATAAAGGGCAAGTGTAAGAAGAGACAGAGTATATGAACATAGAATTAAAATCACAAGGTGGTGGTAACACCAAAGCTAAGGGAAGAGAGATTTTCAAGAAGGGAGTATTCCACAAGTTCAATTTTGCTGACACCTCAATGAAGTACAAAGGCAGGCATGTGCTAGATTAACTTTACAAGACAGGACAGTAAAACCATCATGATTATGATACAAAGTGCAGAGGTGAGATATAGAGTAATGAGTGATTAATTTTGACTGTTCTTTTTCTGTACCCCCACTGTGAAATAGTATCAATATGGCAATAGTTTAATCAGTGGCCTCCAATTTTTTTGATAACAAATCTGTGTGAGTCAAAAAAGAGTTGAATGTGATTCTCATTTAAACATAAAACATGTTTATTTTATGGACATATAAATATGAATATGGGTATATCATGAATAAAATAGTTGATGGAAATATACATCTAGTCCTGTTTATTTGAAATAGATACAGTAGAAAGAGATATAGAAGAGAATATATTAAGAATATTCACAGTTAAGATGAAATCTTGGAAACAGAGTGAAATCTAAGGAAGAGTATTCTGTTTCTAAGTGAGGGCAATCTTACTCTGTCATCTGTCACCACATTACTTACCATAGTTAATTCAATGTTTAAGAAAGATTAAAGGAGAAGCAGAGCATTATTATTGTAAAAATATACATTAAAAATCAGCTATCAGGAACGCTCAACAATATACTACATCACTAACATTTCCTAATATGGATTACAGAACTGATTCGGAGGCAAGTTATTCTAGTTACCATGAGACATGTTCTCCAGACATCTACTGAAAATTCCCATTTTGTTTAAAATTTTATTTTCCCAAGTGCTGGAAATATGTACAAGCAGACATTACAACTGGAGGTTTTTAAAAATAGTTATGGAGGTCCTTAGCTTCCTTTTAGTATTTTTAAATGCTTTAAAGTAATTGAATATTTAAGAATAAGAACACATAGCCTATTTATTTTAGTTTGGAAATAAAGCACTGAAAACCACGCATTCCAATAATGCACTGGAAACTCTACAATAATGCATGGGCAAATAATGAAAAAGGGTCTTTTGTGGTAAAAAGGAGGAAGTTACTAAATTATTTACTAGTTCATTTCTCACAACTTCATACCAATGAAAAAGAAGGAATGTATTTGGTGAAGAAGACATGATGGCAACCTAGGGAGTAAGTAATTTTGTCATCATAGAATTTTGATAGCCATGAAATTGAAGACTGAGCATAATAATTAATCTATCCTACTTTTGGAGGACAGACAGACTGAAAAGTTCAGGTGTAAGGAAAGCACTAATTCATGTCTCAGAAGTGGACAATGATTCAAGCAGTCTGAAGTGCTCTCACAGAAATTATTTCTGGCAATGCAATTATATGTGAGGAAAAGATAGAAGGTACATGTATAATTGTTTTAGTTGCACCAGAACTTTGTGGAAAGTAAATGCTGGGAAAATATATTAAGATGGAAACATAATAGCATTTAATAAGATGGAAATAAGACACAAAACCAATGTGAAGAAGATTAGAGAATATCACAGGAATGTAAGAATAATATCAGCTGAGGCTTATCATCATTTTCCAAAGCTCAAATATTGCTTCTTTTAGATGCTTGCTGGGACAAAATTAACAATGAATAGCTAGACTCATTGCCTGGAGTTGGTGGTGTAAAGTTGATAGATAACATTGCAAAAACGGATGCCATCTCATTGTTTATCTGTTCTCCATAAATGAAAATGGTCAAACTAAAATATATACAACAAGCATTTAGAAGAGGAACCTGAAAATTAAGACCAAAAAAGGTGTACTCACTACTCTGTATGAGGTCTCCTGCCTCAGAGAAATGTCATCCCAGGAGAGAAAAACTAAGTGTAAGTAGGATTGATTGACAATCACAAGAAATTTCTGAGTAATGATGAGGAAATGAAGAAATACCAAAACAGAGTGGGAAAATTTGGTTATATTTTTTGTCTGAAAGGTAAAAAGACTCCCAATAGGACATACAAAATTAAATAATATTTTGAAGGAAAAAAAAAAAAACAGCTGATGACTAAAAGTCAAATGGATTCATTAGGAACACATTCATAGTATTTTCTATTCCATATTTTCAACCTTGTCCTGTTAACAATTTATAGTAACAATCTGGAGAGAGAGATCGAAAGCAAGATTCCAGGTTTTTGAGCACCAGAAGCTGAGGTATTACAGAAGCATTAAAAGATGAAATCCATATTTCAAAATATAGCAGTGGAAAGGGGGAAAATAGGGACAAATCTGTTAAGAAAATATCACATGGCACAACCCGACAACTCTGTGAAATCGATATTATATACCCTTAAAGTTGAGAAAACAGTGTTGGTGGGAATTATTAAACTGTTCTGAGTCATTCAGCTGGTAATGCAAAAACAGATTCAAATCTATATCCTGCTGACTTCAAAGTCTGGATTAGCTTAAACTAGTCTAACTTAAACTTTCAAAGATGTGGCTAAATGGGTTCAATGAAAAGGCTGTACTTTAAGACATACATTTAAAAGAATCCAACTGAATAAAAAGAAGGAAAGTATTGTCTAATAGCACATTTTATGTGAAAATACATAGAAATTCATTCATTCAATAAAGAAATACCTATTGAACATTATCCTTCAAGTTTTATTCTAAACATTCAGGATAAAATGGTGAAAAAATAGACAAAAATTCTTGGCATTTGATGTCTACCTCCTGAGAAGAGAAACAGTTAATGAGCACTGTAATTATTAACATATATCCTAAGAGTTGATTTTTATGTTAAGTACAAAAATTGAAACAGGTGATAGAAAGTTTGGAGAAGAGGCTTACAGTTTCAGATAGAGCACTAAAAAAGCCTTCCTGGAGAAGATGACCTTTAGGTTAAGAGATGAAGGAGTTGAGAAAAAGAATCAAACAGATATCTGTGGAATAGAACTTCAAAAAGAAAGAAAAGCTGTTGCAAAATCCCTGATGCAAAAGTGTCTAAAGAATGCTAGGAAGCAAGTGTGGTAGAAACCGAATTGGGTGGGGAGTAAGAGGGAGAGTGGTAGGATGAGGCAGAACATTAGTCCAGATTGTCTACAGAATTCCATGAGGGAGAGAGACATTACAGCTGGGAGAGCCATCCTTCTATTTTTTTCTAAACTTTTTTAAGGTTTATTTTTGAGAGAAAGACAGAGAGACAGAGAGTGAGGGGAGGGGAGGGCAGAGAGAGATGGAGACACAGAATCCAAAGCAGGCTGCGGGCTCTGAGCTGTCAGCACAGAGCCTGACACAGGGCTGGAACTCACGGACCACAAGATCATGACCTTAGCTGAAGTCAGATGCTCAACCGACTGAGCCACCCAGGCGCCCCAAGCCCTCCTATTCTAACAAGATCATGAGTAGAGTATTCTCACTTAAGTGTGTGGAGATTTTTAAACTCAGAAAACAAGCCAAGAAAAAAATATATGAAGAAAACTGAACTCCAAAGATCAGCAAGGATACAGAAAAGAACTTGACACAAAGTCACTGTTCCATACCTATTTGTTGATGGAATCAAGCAATGGTTACATAGCTTTCTATAACTTTCACATATGCTGTTATTAAACAACATTGGGAGAAGCTCACAGTAAACATTGCACAGTTGGGGATTAACTTTACCCAGAGATACTGCTGGCCTTGTAGGCAGCTTCTAGGAGGATCTCTGCTTTGGAACATATTGCTTAATAAGAATTTTTGGATTACCTGGGGCCTCAAGTCACCTCAGATAGTCTATGTTAACAATGGTAGGGGCTTTGCCCACTCAGTATCAGCTCAGCCTCCAGAGCTACTGAAGCCTAAGGCTAGCTACCTGCACCATCAATCATGCTATGTGACCAAGGCTGGATAAAACTCTGGACACCAAGGCTCAGGCAACCTTCCCTTGTGGTCAATACTCTATGAATATTTTCACACATTATTGCCAGAGAAGTTAGCACTTTCTACAGCTCTGTTGGGAGACAACAATTGCAAAATCATGTTTGGATCCTGCCTACTGAATCTCTTCCCATTGCTGATTTTAATCTGTATCCTTTCCCTGTAATAAATTATGACCATAAGGATAATAGTTATCAGTGAGTTCCATGAGTATTTCTAATGGTTTGTCAAAACTGTGGTAATCTTGGGGACCTCAACACTTGCAATTGGTTTCAGAAGTGAGGGTGATCTTGTGGAATGCTGAACCTCACAAATATCAAGGTAATAATGGCCAGTAATCCTGGCCAAAAAGTTAGGGAAATATGTGAGAATGATATTAGGAGAAGTGTCAAGAAAAAAATAGCGCAATTTTTTAGTGTTTGGGGCTTGAATTAATGGGCCAGTGAAGGTATGTTTAATGACTTGCCTAGGCAATCAAATATAAGCATCCCTTTCTTCAGGAAGGCCTCCCCTAGCAGGGTAATGTATAATGGGGTCCTTCTGCTTAACAGAAGTAGGGTTTAAGATATTCTAAGTGGAGAGCTAATGGATGATATTTTGTTTCATTTACTTTGAATGAAGAAACTTGAGGTGATTTGTGGGTTTGTGCCAAAGACAGTTGGGTGGCGGGGGTAGGGCAGGGGTGGAATCAGTTGGTATCTACCACTCAGATGTTCAAATACCAGAAATAATTGGCACATGATCTTTACTGCTCCATAGAATTCCAGACAGTATGCATCAGATTATTTTTGAGAGGACTATAACTTCATGGAGAATCACAGTTGCCACATCTGGGATGTGATAACTATGTACTATAAAAACAGGTCTTCCTCAGTTGTTTGGTCCAGAAGATGGGACTATTTTAATTTTATGGGGATAGGTGAGACACCAGCTCATGATTTAGGAAATGGACAATAGACTTATTCACTGTACAAAGATTTAAGTGGTACTTTGAAAGGAGGTCAGGATTTTATAAAGTTCTTCAGGAAAACATTTCACCTAAACAATTTTCTTACTTGCAATCAGAACTCTACACTGGCTAAGCACGTTACTTGAGTTTTTTCCCCATTATTAAAGCTCTTTAAGCATGAGCTAAAAATATTTTTACATGATAATTTTAGAACAAATTTAAGTTGTATTAGTTTGGTTGGCTTAACTGCTATATCAAATAAACCAAAAAATACATAAAGGAGCACAAAATGTTTATTTCTTCCTCACATAACCTTTTTAAAGAAAGTGTTCCTGAAGAGCTGGGTATTTTTAATTAGTCTTAATTCAGAAAACAGTATCCATTGATCTTAAAGCTCTGTCAATCCCTAAAACATTATAATTCTCTACAATCAAAATCAAAAGAAAGGGAGAGAGCATGAAAGTACCATAACTGCTTCTTAAAAGTCTTGGTCCTTGAAGAGTAGATATCACGTCCACTCAAATTTCACTGTTCAAAACTCAACCATTTGGCTCCATCTATCTGCAAGTAGCTCAGAAAGAAAGAAAGTTCTTTCCTGAGTAGCGAGCAGCTTCTTCTGATTATCCATTAATGTTTTAGTCCTTGGAACGCCATCAATGTTACCTTTTGTTCAAGGGGCCCATTCCATATTTAACCAAGTGATTATGAGCACACTGAAAGCAGAAGATATCATTTGGTAGTACATACAGATTTATTAAGAATTAGTCATGTAATACTAATACCATTTCTTTTAGGTTCTCTTAATTAGAAATCACATTTGGCAGGAACTTTTGGAAAGCGTCTCAAGATATTCTACTGGTCCAAGAGAGATAAATGAGAAGTAGATGGCAGAGGAGTTTGATAAATTATTATTTCAACAACCTTAACCCAAAAGTTTAAACATAGGAGTATCAGTTTGGGGGGAGTGTCTATGATGGTGTTCTCAAGGACTTAACTTGATCCTGAACTCACGCAAATGTTTTAAAAGCCTTAGATTAAGGCATAGAAGTTTTACTTATCAAACTGTGACTGCTACCAAGTGGAATAAAGTTTAATAAGGTAATATACTCAGAATTGGTAAAACATGGACATTCAGCAAAAGTTAATAAATGGTTTATTTAATAAGTAATAAATATGGTAGAGCTTTGTATGAATAAAGAAGAACTCCAGCTTTTGGTTGGAACACATCAAGGGCACAGCAACTACTGACAGTAGTGAGTGGAACTCCACTCACACTCATAAGTGTGAGTGGAAATCGACATAATAGTGAATTATGTGGTAAGACCTAGGAGTTAATTATAAATTCCATAGAACGATCAATTTGCTATAAAAAAAAAGTCAAAGCAAGCTTATGATGCATAAATAGAAGTCAGAGTTTTCTCAAGGAAAGAAACAGTTCTACAGAAGTGCACTCTGGTCAGGGCATATTTGGAATAACTTTCATTTCATTTCAAGGACATTGGCAAATGTAGTATACTCTAAAGAATGACTAGAATCATAAAGATTTGGAAAGTACTGTATGAATAATAGTTGAAAGAATTGAAAACATTTAGACTTGAAGAGGAAATGATCATCAGAAGGTTTTCCTCGTGAAAGAGAGATTAGCTCTAATCCTGCTCCAATCCCACTACCAGGTGAATATCATTTTTCATCAACATAATGTTCTATTATTATTTTTGGATTATTGCTACAATAGTATTAGCATTACAATAACAACAGTGAATGTAGATTGTTATATATGCAAGATGGTAGCAATTTACTGGGACTATCTCAGGTATTTCTAACAACCCTATTTCCTGGAGGTAGGCATGGTTACTATTCCCATGTTACACATAATATTACTGGACACACAAAGATTATACAACACACCATGTTCACACTACTACTTAGTGCTAGAACTTGGATTAGAGCCAAGAAATACTACTTACAGAGTTCTGCCCTAACCAGTATGCCATGCCATTCTGAGTAGAGAATGTTCTAATAATTATATACAAACCTCACAGTATCCACCCTATAAGAGAATTAGATGTCCAAGGCACAGACAATCAAGAGGAAAATAGGTCTCCAAATTATAGGTGGAAAATTTAGAAATGCTACCCTAAGTGAAATGTTGGAACATATGATTACTGATGTGTTTGCAACTTTTAAGGTTTTATGATTCTTTATGTATATAATTTTGCCTTTTATTTCTCCACTCAACTGGACAGCCGACCTTGAACAGGGGTGGAATTGAATTGTAAGCATTAGCCTAAAGGAATTTCACTATGTTATTGGAAATGTTAGTGGTTGCCAGATTTTTGTCCTTGCCATTTCTTTTACATGAAATTCCTGCCCATAATCTTCTACTCCCATATTTAAATCATTCTTTTAAGAGCCCTCTAAATTTCTATCTTCCCTATAAAATTTTCCTTGACTCTCCAGGGGTAATGAATAGTTAATTTTATATGGCAACTTGACTATAGACACTAGTTGTTGGGTCAAACACTAATCCAGATGTTGCTGCAAAGTTAATTTTATACATGATTCACATTTGCAATCACTGACTTTAAATAAGGCAGATTGGCTTTTATAATGTGAGTGGGCTTCACCCAACCAATTGAAGTCTTAAAACCTGAGGGTTCCCAAAGAAGAAGGAATTCCACTTTCATACCGCAACATACAATTATTGCCTGAGATTCCAGGCTTCGGACTCAAGAGTACAACTCTTACCTGAATTTCTAGGTTGCCAGCTTGCCCTACAGATTTTAGGCTCGACAGCCCCCACAATATATATTATTGTAAGAGGATAAGGAGACAATTCTCTCTCCCTCCTTAGTACTCTATTGTCCCTAGTCTTTCACTTTTATTAACCATTCCTTTATCAAGAAGAATTTTGTCTATTTTCTTGAAAACCCTCATTTGATTACTTCAGGCCTTGTATACTGATTCACTCTTCTCATGCCAAATCTAGACTTTTTCAGGTCTCTCCCAAAAGATCTCACACACCACATTTTCAAAAAAGTGGAAGTTGCAGAGGCTGTCATTAAATCCATGGTTCCTATTTTTTTCAATTTTTTAATGTTTACTTTTGAGAGAGAGAGAGAGACACAGAGCGCAAGCAGGGGAGGGGCAGAGAGAGAGGGAGACGCAGAGAGAGAGGGAGACACGGGGCTAGAACTCACTAACCGCAAGATCATGACCCGGCTGAAGTCAGACGCTTAACCTACTGAGCCATCCAGGAGCCACAAATCCATGGTTCCTATTTAACTCAACTTTACTTTTATAAGGAATCTCAAAGTTTACTTACCCACCCAAACTGCTACATAGAGGAAAGAGTTTGCAGACTGATAAATGGATAGAACAATGTAATACTATGCTTCAATATACTTAGTCATTTTATACACAATGTGAATATAACTAAAATTGATGAAAAACCTCCACACACAAAAAATATATATGACATGTAGTCAAGAGAAAGGACAGTGTTTTAAAGCATATCTAAAGAAAACCCAATTATTAGAATTAGCAGACAAGGGAAGCACCTGGGTGGCTCAGTGGGTTAAACATCTGATTTCGGCTCAGGACATGATCTCACGGCTCAGATCATGACCTCACAGCTCGTGGATTTGAGCCCTGTATCGGGCTCTACTGACAGCTCAGAGCCTGGAGCCTGCTTCAGACTCTGTATCTCCTGTCTCTCTGCTTGTGCTGTCTCTCAAAAATAAATAAATAAACTTAAAAAAAAAAAAAGAATTAGCAGACAAGGACTTATCAACAATTATTACAAATATACATTTTTAATTGTAAGAAAAGAAAAAGAAATAGTTAACAGAAGATAGATTTCAGAAGAGAAATGAAGTGAATGGAAATTCTAAAATCAAAAAAGTTATTCTCTAAAAAAGTTTATACACACACACACACAGATACACATGGGCTTTAAAGTAGATCAGACATTGGAAAATATTTGTAAACTTGAAGACAACTCATTAGGCATTTCCAGATTAAAACCAAGAGAAGAAATATACAAAAATAAGGATACAGTGTTAGTAACCTGTGGGATATTCTCAAGGGGCTAAATTTACATGAAAATAGAGGTTCAAAGGAAGAGAAGTAGCAGAGAATATATTTGAAGTAGGGCCTAATTTTTCTAAATTTTACAAAACACCAATGCACAGTTCTAGGAAGCTCAACCATCCTGAAGTGGCATAAATACAAAGGAAACCAAACTGTAATATATCATAGTCACATTGCTAAAATACAAAGTCAACTATCTTCAAACCAGAAAAAGAAAAGGACGTTGAATTTAAATACAACACAGCAAAACAAAACAAATAAGCAAGCAATGAGGGCTGACTTTCATAAAGACTACAAAATAACAAAAAAGTATTTCAAGTGTATTGACATTAATATATAAGAGCTGACGATGTAAAGATGATGACTTTTTCAGTAAAAAATATTCCTATAAGAAATTTAAAGAAGAATATTAGGGATTTCCTTAAAAAAAAAAAAAAAGGACTCTATCTAACAGTAAAGCTTTAGGATCTCCTTTGGAATTTCACATATGTAGGCTGTCGGCAGGGTGATGTTACTCAACAGGATGAGGATGGAAAAACAACAAATCTAAATTCTTCATCAACATCATCAGACCTTTCTCTACTCCGGGCAAGGTGTTACTGAAGTTTCTTGCGGTGGAGGTCCACCGAGGGCAGCACACAGGCAAATCCTTTCTTCTGCCGGTGCCCCTCTGGTGCCCTCTACTGACGAGGTTTAACATGTGCCAACGGGCAAAGAAACCATATTTACAGGGCAGAGTTTCACTGGTACCCAGCAAGCAATTAAGATTCTATTTGAAGCCGGCAGGCAATGAATTGACAATTGGCAAAATTGGCAACGGGCTGAAAATACTCTAGGAAATCTGATGCTAAAGTTATTAAAACACTAGCATCACCATCTTTTATTATTTTGGAAGGATGAGGCTATAACAAAATAAACTATACTAAATTTAGGATTTCTCAGGTGGTTTCCAGAATTATTCTTTCTCTGAATATGAACATCAATCCAATGGAAGGAAGACTTTGAGGAAAAGTAATGAAGAAGGAAGGAAAGGAGGTCCTTGTGAAAACTTTTGATATTTATTAATACTGATTTTGTACAAGATACATTGTAAGTTAGTGGGGATACATAATAAACCTCTCTCATATCTTTTAAATACAATTGAGAAAGAAGTCATGCAAATAAAAAAAACTGCTTCTAGAATTTATTAGATGTTTATTGCCAAAGTAGTGTGCAAGCAAGAAGTACTACAGAAAAATCAAAGAAGGGACAGCCTATCTAGGCCTTGGGTGATCAACAAAAGTTTCCTGAAGGAAAAATGGCATAAGATTCAGGGATAGGAATGTGCAGAAAATGGTTAGGGAAGGTAAGGGTTCTGGTTTCCATACAGGAATACTGCAGAAAAGTGTAAAGATGGGATAAGATTTTGGTTGATCAGGAGTGAGAAAATGTAAATAAAAAGTTTCAAATTCATCTCTCAGAAAATAGACATTTAAAATTTTTAAGCAGGGGAATGATATAATAAAAGTGATGTCATAAGCAAAATAAGCTAGTGATGGTATTCACCACAGATTGATATTAAGGGAGAAATAAGGGCGCCTGGGTGGCTCCGTCGGTTAAGTGTCCGACTCCAGCTCAGGTCATGATCTCGCGGTTTGTGAGTTCGAGCGCTGCATGGGGCTCTGTGCTGACAGCTCAGAGCCTGGAGCCCCTAGGGATTCTGTCTCCCTCTCTCTCTACACCTTTCCCATTCACTCTCTGTCTCTCTCTCCTTCAAAAATAAATAAATATTAAAAAATGTAAATAAAAGAAATTAAGGGAGAAATAGATGGAGAAATCCAATGGAAATCACTGCTATAAATACTGAAGACATTGATACTTGGGTTTGGATCACAGTATTGACTGTAAAATGAATGCAGTCCAATTATTAAGAAACTCTTACAGAAAGATAAATAATACATGCATACCATCTTGGGATAAAAACTAGGGTAGTTAAATTCATACATGTAAGTCACATACAGAGTAGAAATAAGCTTTCCATGTGAACATATTCGCTAAGAAAACATGGTGCATGTTTGATGTAAGGCGGAGATACTTCCAGAAGGACACTCATCTAGCTGCTATCACACAGATAACATATCATCTTCACAGCTGAAGTCGTAAGAATTTTTTATTTATTTTATTTATTTTTTTAGGAAAACCATGAGAAGCAATGATGTCTTCCCTGATAACTCTGTTCGGCTGCCATAGGACAAGCCATCATTTTTATTACCTTTCAGCCAATCAGAATGGTCATGGACAAATAAGATTCTCCAGGACTTTCCCTTTATGTAGAGAGACAATATGCACATGCTTGATCTCCTGAAATATCAGTAAACAGAAGCTATGTGCCAACTTAATGTTTCTGCTATTATCACTGCTAATGAAAATATAGCCAGCACTCACACCAGAATGATTTTCTCAGCATTATTTTCCACCAGAATACTACCTAGCAATATTTTTCTCCTAAACCATAGTGAGTCTTTTGAAATACCACTTGAAATCACATCCCTATATATAATTCACATATGAGTTGGCAGATGAAGGTAGAGTTGTGTTAGAAGTATTATTTTCACTATGAGAATAAATTTCATATATTGTAATCCTTATGCCTCATAACAAATATACCAAGATAAGAACAAAAGATCCAGTTACAAATGATTTATTTTGTTCATTACTTTTCCAGTGTTACTACTGCTATGCAACTATATAATGAAAATACTATAGCTCACATATGATTTCCTTTTACTTCTTAACAGCAAGGATTTTTTTTTTTTTTTAATAAACTTAAAGTGATCACAGTGTGGCAACTTCTTTGCTAAATGCTGTGGACACATAATGACAAAGTCTCTGCCCTCATATTTCAAAGTCCAGTAGAAGTCTCAAGCAAAAGAATTACAGAAATCTAGAAGAACAGAAAGAAATAAGACAAAGCAAGAACGCTGGACTGCCTAGAGCAACCAAGTAAAGTTTTCCAGAAAAGTTGATTTTGAAAGTCATAAAAGATGAGGCATCACAAAAGAAGAAAGGATTATAGGTAGAAAAAAGGCTCACAAGTGTATAAAGGAAAAGAAAGCTTTATCATGTATTTTTATACTTAAAATGTAGAGTGTTAATCCAAAATAATCAGAAAATGTTGCACATGAGTGTAGCTTAAGAAACTAATTTAAGGCAATATAGTTATTTTTGTTGCCAAAAAATATTTTGATGCTTTCTGGTGGTTGGAAATTAACAGGCACATTATTAGTTGGAGGGTTTCTACATAGAATGACAGATTTCAGAAATATAGTTGGGCGGCGCCTGGGTGGCTCAGTAGGTTGGGCGTCCGATTTCAGCTCAGGTCATGATCTCACAGTCTGTGAGTTCAAGCCCCATGTCAGGCTCTGTGCTGACAGCTCAGAGCCTGGAGACTGCTTCAGATTCTGTGTCTCCCTCTCTCTCTGCCCCTCCCCTGCTCATGCTCTGTCTCAAAAATAAATAAAAACATTAAAAAAATTTTTTTAAAGAAAAAAAAAGAAATGTAGTTGGAAAAGGGGAAGAAATAGTTTACTAAGATTAAGTTTGCGGAGACAAATAGGATGCAGATGTATTTCAAAGAATCATTTCTTAAGACATATTTTATGATATAAAATTAAAGGGAATATAATAAATGTTTCCATATAGATCAATTATTCTTGATAAAGTGAGTATAGGTGGATTATGTTTAATGAGTTGCTTGATCAACTGACTGCTATTTTAATAAGGATATTCATACAGTTGACCCTTCAATTATGCAGATACTGGGGCTCCAACACTCCTCCCCCCCAGTCAAATATCCACTTGTAACTTTTGACTCCCCTAAAACTTAACTACAAATAGCCTACTGTTGACCAGAAGCCCTACCAATAATATGAAATCAAGTAACACATATTTTGTTTAATATACATTGTGTTCATACCATATAGTAATGTAGAGAAAACAAGATGTTAAGAAAATCATGAGGAAAATACATTTACAGTACTGTGCTATATTTATCAAAAAAAAATCCACATAAGTGGACCCTTTGTTCAAGGGTCAATTGTATTGTCTTTTATTTAAGTTCTTCTTAAAACAACTTCTATGTGACAGCTTACTTCAACCCTAGTGTACCTCTGTTTCATTAAAAACCTGGACATTAAAGGAATGCAGAGAAAAATGGAGATTCAAGAGAACATTCAGATTCTTGAGATGTTGTGAATTACCCTTATTTTCATCCCTTTAAGAATTAAGAGTTATTCAAAATTAGGAGTTTGCCAGAAGGTGGCAGGTGGCAGTAATAGATCCTCTAAACCAAAATTCATTTTTAAATAGAGTATTTAAATTTATGAAAATATCTTATCTACCTAAGTTTGCATTTTTATATAGTATAAATTGATGAGTGGAAAATACAGTTAATCATTCCCATTGTTTTTATGATTTAAACACCTACTCAAGTATTTTTTTCCATACTGAGTCAATTGATTTGACTGATTGTTCTGTCATTGCACTAAGGTTTAAGAAAGCACAAATATTCTATCGATGGCATATCCTGACCAAAAAGGTCTTAATCCCTTAAGAAGTGCCTCTGCAAAAGTCCAACTAATACGAGGTAAATAATGTTACTAACTTCTGATAGGTTAAAAAACAACCCCCAAAATGATTCACCAAAGTACTTATTGGCTCACAGTATTCAGCAAGACATCTTACTTCAACTTTCCAAAGATTGTTTACCAAAAATTATCTTTTTGGTCAATTCCCTAATTCAAAGTAACAGAAATTTTGTGGTACATCTTAACTTTTTTTTATTATACCCTCATAATTTCCAAAGTTTTATACCAACATAGTTTTTTTGTAGCATGTAAACCTATAGTAATAATTATGCATGTCTAAACTATTTAATTTATTAAAAGCAAATAATGACACAAATTGTTTTATGAAGATTATATTGTTAATCTTTCATAGTTCAATATCCTTTTTTATGTCAACCTTGTTAACTAATTGTACCCTTTTATATTTTTATGCCTTAATATTTTATGCCTATTTTACATACACAATAATCTAAATTTGCAATTTTTATATGAAATGCATTTATAATTTATAATACATAGTAATGTATAATTATATATGATTTATAGGTAACATATAATATTTTATGTCTATTAAGGCCTTCTTACAAATAACAAGAAAGCCATTGTAAATCCCTTTGTTCTTTATATCACTGACATAGCTCATAGGAGCAATACTGCATTTTTATATAAAATCATAATTTTTTTTCCCTAACTAGTGTGTACCTATTTTATATGTATGTATATGTGCATCTATATATGTACCTATGTATACATACTAAGCCACACCCACAATTGTTTTGTAAATAAAAGATCCAGATTTGAGTCTAGTGTTTCTTTACATTTGACTTAACCTTCAGGGAGTACAAGAGATAGGGAGATGTCCAGGTGACTATTATTTTAGAAAGTAAACTGGATTATATAGCAAAGGAATACATATTCTGTTGCTATCAAAATAAAGGTAAATGATAGCTGAGTGGATTATTGCAATTTGTTGTCAACAACAAGTTACTTCAGTGCTTATTACATTGTGAGGACTCAAAAAATAATGCCACTCATCAATGATTTACTCTATCTCTGAGGTCATAAGCATGGAAAAAGGGACCGGAATTTGCAAAAATAGCTCTTATAAACTTTCAGTTCACACTTACTGCCCATCTATTTTGTGAGAGACCCTATGAAGTCATTAGGAGAGTATATCTGAAGCTTGATTATTTGTAGCTTCCGTGCAGTGCATCAAGTTCCATTCTAATAGAACAACAATGAATTCTTAATAGTCAAAAACATAGTTATTAGGTAAGCCAGATTTCTGTATATTTTAAACATATCTGTATATCAAATCTCTGCACTGTCCTGCTGCTTTATAGATCTACTTCATTTACAGCAACAGTCACTGCTGAGTATCTACAAAAAGAATCCTGGAGGGACTAATAAAATTAACAGTGAGGATAAAAGTGTATAGAAGCTTCCAAAGCAGAATAAGTCCATGGTCCATCTACCTGGGTATGTGATTTGTCAATATTACTGGAAAAACTTAAGATCAGCTGGTTTCAATACAGTCATAAAGATCGCATTAAAGGTGAGGTGATTTTCAATATTCTACTGCAAAGCAAAATCATTTTATATTCAACTAACGATTTGAGTCAAATTAAAAAGTTATCTAAATACTAAATATAAAAATTATCTTGGGGCACCTGGGTGACTTAGTCTGTTAAGCATCTGGCTCTTGTTTTAGCCTCAGGGCATGATATCATGGCTCATGGGATCAAGTCCCACGTCAGGCTCTATGCTAATAGAGCTCTCTCTCCCTGGCTCTCTGACCATTGCATACACACACGTGCGTGCTCTCTCTCTCTCTCTCTCTCTCTCTCTCTCTCAAAAATAAATAAATAAACATTTAAAATGAATAAAAATAAAATTTATTTAAAAGGTCAACTCTTCCTTTAATGCGGCTTCAGAAAAATAAATTATGAACTTTTAATCACTATTTTTTATTACATACACACACACACACACACACACAAGTTTTGATGAATTTTAAAATTGTGAAAACTAGGGAGGTTGTTTAATTAAAACCTGAAAATTTTTGTTAAATAGGTAAAACTTCCTTTGAAGATTCTCCCTTTTCAGGTTTTATGATCTAGGAGTTGAACATAAATTTCCTGAATTTCATTATTTTTTTTTATTTTTAAAGATACACATAATATTTACATATGCTTCCTATGTAACTGGTCCATAATCTATAAAAAAAATCAAAGCTGATGTACAAAAAAGTAACATTATACCACAGTCATATTTAAATATAATTATCATATTATATAAAATAGAGTAATGAACTATCTTTTTATTTCTTCCATAGTTATATAAATAAACCAGCCAAAAGTAGATTTCTAAAACCATATGTTTAAAAACTAATATGTTGTTAATCATGGAAATTATAATTTTCAAAAGCAACAGACACTTGACAATAATTACAGTATAATATTCAGCAGTTTTGGTCAAGGTGTTCTATTGATATATCTATTAAATGCATTCACACTGGTAAGATATTATACGAGAAAATAAACAAATAAAATTTCAATATCAGAAGAACAGTAGCATTAAGAGTCTATTTTTAATGTCACCCACTGAAAAGCAAAACATTAGAGCAGTATGAGCAAAAACCTCAGTCATTTGAGTGCCTGTAATTAACTTTATTATTGTCTTAGATCCATAAGAAATTCCAGATTTTAGCAATTAGGAAGATAGGGAAGCAACAATTCTTGGCTCCAGGTACACCCCACCTCACCCATAATTCAGAGACCAGGGAGATGAAGCCAGAACTGTTGGCCCCAGAATCACACTAGCCAGGCTCTATCCCCTAAGGCCCACACGTGACCGCTTCTCTCTTTCCATAACTAGTTTCCAAACTCAAGTGTTGTGTAAGTGCATATGACTGATGAAATACAAATCACACATGTGGAACCTCACTCACAAAATATCTGCTGTTACCTTTCCAAGCTTTGTGGTGCAAGATTGCATAGCAGAAGTAGACTGGGACAGGTGAGAGCCTACAAAACCTTGGTGCCATAGTTCACAGCCCTGGCTATTCAGCAGGACCCACAGGCTGCTTCCCACATTTAACCTCTACAACAATAGTTCTAACATGTTCCAGCTCAAAATATCACAACTGTATGTCACAAATAATATTCTCCCACTCTTTCTAAAAGATCCAATTTCCCTCAGTCATTGCAT
This sequence comes from Leopardus geoffroyi, assembly GCF_018350155.1. Taxonomy (NCBI): domain Eukaryota; kingdom Metazoa; phylum Chordata; class Mammalia; order Carnivora; family Felidae; genus Leopardus; species Leopardus geoffroyi. The sequence goes on along the minus strand of NC_059327.1, from coordinate 105,841,095 downwards.
TCATCTCTGAATAATATTTATTTCCCTTTACTTCAGTTACAATCTCATCTGAATATCCTCTAACCTATGGATCTAATTATAAAAGTTACAAAGCACAAAACATATATATCTCAATAGGTAGAAGCTCTATTATTCCTCCCCTCTCCCCTCCTCTCCCTTTCCCTTCTCTCTCTCCCTTCATCATGACCTAGTACCTAGTAGAGTTCGTTAAGAACATGCTCTCTGGTGGTATACCTAATACTGTCAATCATGCTAAAACCATTTCCTGAATACACACACACACACAGACACACACACACACACATGCACGCACGCACACGCACACATGCATGCCTGAGGTGGGGGGGGGGGTGGGAGGGGGAAGAAATACTCCTATACACCTTGTTCTTTCATCCTGTCACAAGGTCATAGCCAGTATTTATAACTTCCCTTTTCCATTACAAGTACATGTTTCTCCTTTACTCAAATATAAGCTGGGTGGAGTTCTTTACTTAGTGAGGTAAATACAACATTGAAAATGTGGGTCTTAGAGGCCCTGCCTGCATTATTTTGCCAAAATCTTTATTAACTTTATTGCCGGGATGTGACAGTTCTAGGAAATGCTCCAGGGTTCATGGGACATATTTCTGTCCCATTTTGGATCAGTGGTGTTCTTTCCCTTGGATAATCAGGGCCATTAGCCAGTACGATGACACCCTCTCCAGTTTTGCATGACTTGTGGGGTCATTAGATAAATAGTAACAAGAGCTGTCACCTCCACTTCTACTGTATGTTCTAGGACTCATGATTATGGGAGACACAATACTGATCTTGTCACTGTGGCTTCAAGAGGACATACGTCAGCTACTTCCTAAACATCAGGTACTTCTAGGTGATAAAGTTAATGGTAAGATTGGGTCAAACATTCCTGGAATAAATCCATTGCCTCATCTCTTTCAATAAAGAGTGTGTATATTGTCATATCCAATGGCATTTAATAAAGCTGACAGTAAATGCCGGGGTAACAGAAAATGCTAACAGAACCACACAGGCACGGAAAGCAAATCTACTTAAAGAAGCACCTATCCCTGTGGCAGAAAATAATTTTCTCCATGGTGGAAAGTGCCCAATAGAATCGATGTGCCCACCAGATAACTGGCTGTTCTATAAAAGCCTATAGTATTAGGGACTCCAGTTCCTCTGGTAGATTCATTGCTAAGCACAGATATCAGTCAGATCAGCCTTGCTAAGGTACAGTCTGTGGTTTCAAACTTATGATGGTAGAGATGGAAGTTATATAGAACTATTTTGATTTCAAGTCCATTGAAGGAGGCTAACTGATCCTCATCATGGATCATTTATTTATCTTATTATTGACAGCCATGTCTATATGTGAACCTTTCAGTGATCACTCACATGAAAAATATGTTACACTCTAACCAAAGTTATCCTTGTAGCTCTTCTCCTTAATTCTTCAATCATGTTCTTTCTAATTCCCTAGCCATCTGGTCAGCCCATCAAGCTAATAAGGTAGAATTTTATCTCATGTCATATTTCCTTGCAGGCAGAGTTGATAAATACATGTACCACTCAAGTCTGTTCAATTGAAGTGCTTCTCTCCAGAATGTCTTTTGGAGATAACCCTGAAAGTCATTATATTGCTTTAGTAAATATAAGCAGCTTGCAATATATGAGAAAACATATGCAAAAGGATTAACTTGCCAAAGTGAACATCCTGTGTCGCAGGTGTAGGGTAGGAGAAAGTTAGCATCACAGCAGAATACTTGCTCATGTAACTGATTGTGTTTCCAGGACCAACTTGAGTTCAGTATTGCATCACCATGTTCTCTGATGATAAGAGTATTTACTAACACAATTTACTCACTTGATAGGTCAGTTTCCACATCGTTCATGATGAACATCTCAGAACACATGGTCACTAGAAGTGCCAATTCCAAGTTTTTGGTCTCTAATAAACTGCTATTTGCCAAAGAAAAATATAATACTATAGTTTTACTAAAAAATTCTAAGGTGTGATTCTCTTCAGGATTGCCTTGTGTTTTATATTCTATTACAATATGTCATAAACGCAATGGCATCATTATGCAACATATCAGGTTCTATGTGCCAAGAAGTTGGTGAGCTTGCTTTCCAGCGTAAATCAACTGGAGAATCTTCTTTTATTCCCCAGTCTACACCAACTGTACAACCTTCTCTTGCTGTCCACCTTAGAGCAACTGTAGGTATTGTGCTTAGTCTGAATTCCATTTGAAAATGTCAGTAAATGCATGAGAGCAGTATAGGCAAATATGACTCCAAAACAAAAAAGGAAAGACAGAACAAAAAAGGAATGATGAAACAAAAAAAAAGGAGGAGGAGGAGGAAGAGGGGTGCTAATGATATGTACTAAGTTTTTGTCTTGTGCAAAATGAGAAGTGAGAGGTAGGACAATGACTTTTACACATTTCAGAGGATATTTCCAGACATACTCAGGTCACTGAAACTCAGAAAATTCACTGAAGTGATGGATCCTTACATTTTCATGGGGTTTATACCCAATACTCTGGCATAGGTCTTTCTAAATCTGCTACTTCCTGTCACCAGTTTCTGTCATCATAATGCCATTAGTGATGAGAGACACAAGCAGAAAAATGTTCACCTTTAGACCAGAAGGCTGGCCTATAGCCTGCATAGTTCCAATAAGGATCAAATACATTGGTTGCTATATTCTTAAAGGGTTTCATGACTGCCTGTATGTCTTAGTTATTATCGATAGTTATTATAGTTATTATTGAATACTTATTAGTTATTATCGAACTGAATGACAAGCACAAGAGAAATCTTATAAAAGTAATAGTTTTACACATAAAAATTTGAAGAAAACATTTATGATCTAATACTCCTTGTATCTCCCCTCCCCCTTGAGCATTAAGCATATAACTACCAGCCTTATACAACAAAAGTTCAGCTCCTTCTGCCCGTGGGTCCTATCCCGATGCAACCTGAATAAACTTACTAAGTTGCACCATAAAACATCTCAAAAATTCTTTCTTGACCATCACACTCAAGGATCCTTTAACATTTTTGGTGGACCTCAATGTGGCTTAGTAAGTCTTCTTTACCCCCAGTTTTCATTTCTTTATTCTTTTTCAAAGAGGTCTCGAATAGCATGACCCTTCAGAATATGCCTTGTCCAAGGACTCAGGCGAGAACTTCTTGCCCGTGGCTACTCTATGGGGAGGAACAAACTCCTGCTTCCCAGGTCAACACCAGTATTTTGGCTATAATGGTGTTGGGCTCAGAAATCAGGCTTTCCCTGTTCTACATGTTCTTTTAATACTTGTGTTCTTCTCAGGTATGGAATGTCAACACATGTCAGCCACTGATTTATTTTTCTTTCTTTCGTTTTGTTTTTGTTTTTGTTTTTATTTTTGTTTTTGTTTTTAGGATGGCCACTGATCTTATGACCCCTGTGTAAGGTTTCTTCCTAAATAACCTGGTGTGATCCCTCAATGAGCATAAAATCTAAGATACATATAAACAATGTGCTTCCCCAGAGGGATCAGTTGGAACTATTACCCAGTTTGAGCCCTCACCCAATGGGGAGCCACTCTCTTAGAATTGAATCATGGATAAAGCTCACAAGAAAGTTGTCCAGATTAGATAGGAGTTCCATACTTCCCATTTTTTCAGGTCTCTCATTTGTCCTTACCCATGGGCTGTTTGGTGTTCTTTGTCCTGCTCTCAGACTGAAAGTACTTCTAGCTTAGATACATGAAGCTTAATGTAATATAAAATAGCTGTCCCTTCTTCACAAAAGCCAGAACCTCTACTCCATCCACAAACATTAGAACTAGAGACTTACAGAGGGTATTACTACTGGTTGCCAAATATATTGACTTTCTCAAAATGGAAAGAGGCAGCCCCAGTCTGCAGCATTTCAGTTCATTCCCAGCACCCACTGTAGTCTAGAATGCAATGAGGAAGTGAAAGGAAGTTAACACCCCTTCTTAGATAGTACAATGTTGGACAGTGGAGAATGAGGGACATCTCCCACCACTCTGAACCCCAGGAACTTTTGGCAATATTCCTTATGGGACACGATTTGGAAGTTGAGGGAGACTTGGGTGATGAATTCTTACATAGTGCCCTCATTTTGTAGGAATTGACTATGGGATTGGCTTCCTGAGTCCCAAAGGATTTCCCTTGGGCTGTCTTCTAATAAATTAGAGTCAATTTGGACATAAAGAAAAAGCGCCAAACCCAACCCCCAGGAGGTGCATCTCTCTTGAGCTTGCCAGCTCTCAGATCATGAGTGTACTTTCACCTTAATAAACTTTTCCACTGTGCTCCATGTGTGTCTTTAAATTCCTTCTCATGACAAGACCAAGAACCTTCAGTGACTCTTTTAGGTCTGATTGGGTCATGGCCCCAGGGTCTCTCCAGTTCACCCACCAACATCTTTTTGGCAACCACAAAAGGACAAGGTTTAACAATAGGTTGAGTAACTCTTATTGGTGAGTCTCCAATTCTTGCTTTCCTTGTATCAACGAGTTGCTTAGTCACTGTTCTTCTTTGGTCTATTCTCTTTCTGATCTACCCAGGAAAAGACCTAAACAGGACACCTCATATGCCTCCTTCCCAAGTCTGCTTTTTTAATACACTGTTGGCCTCAATATAAGCGAGAGCATAAGAAAGCCTGACCGGAAAAATGGACCCAAATCCCATATTGTCAGGCCTTTATGGCCTTGTACCAAACCCCCAAACTGTCCATATCCCCTCAGAGGGCTTTAAGACACCCATCTCCTTGCCCTCTACCCATTAATCCACCATCAGTTCAGCTGCCTCAGGCCCTCTACTTCTATTAATCTGCCACATCACTGGTGTTCTGTCATATTCTCTATGTGTCTCCCACCTTGTCTGTCTTGTAAACAGATTGCTGCCAAGATCCTGTACATCCTCCCTCTTTTTCATACGTTTTCAGTCTCTTTGCTTCTTCTTTTGTGTGTGTGAGATCTGAAATTTATCTTGAGAGGATTGGATCAATGTAGCCTGACTCTTGTTGTACATGGGGGCTTCTTGCTCATTCATTTCTGGGTTAATGGGTATCATAATTGGAGCCAATTGTCTGGGACAGTCACTTTAAGGAATATTCCCAAGCAGCTGCTGAAACTCATTTTGTTCCTGGGAGGCTCCCTGTCTTCTCTGGCCTGACACAAACTGCCTATTTTCACTTTTTGTTGATGAAAAGGAAAACTTGTGTCTGTTCATCTATCCAAGCTGACAAAGTTCAGGAGCATGAGCCCTCTTTCTTCTGTCTGGGCTTTGATCTGCCTCCAGCCTTGCTGGTAGTGCCTCACCTCTTCTGCCTCCACCTTGCCCTCCTCCTATTTCTGTACCACCTTGGGCATGGCTTGCATAACTGGCTCCTATACCCCCCGCACCTCCTCTCCATCGGCCACTGATCCTCCTACCTTTGCTCTCAAGAAGCAAAAAGCACCCCTTCCCAGATTTAAACCACCCATTCCAGATTTCCCCACAGGTGCCTCAACCAAAACTGACAATAGGGGACAAATTGACTAAATGGACCCAGATACCACATATTTGATATTTAAACTAATTTAAGTTTGTTAGTTTAAGGCATACATGTCTTTAGAGCTATCAGCATTAAATATAAAACATCTACCAAGATTTACTAAAAGGTCAAATAAGCTTGGGTTATCTCTGTTGCAATTTGTCAGCAAAAAGAGGACTTAAAATGATGGTTAATGTTGTCTGTCTCACAAGAGCTTTCAGGGGTAAGTATTAAAAAAAAAAAAAAACAAGTAGGTTAAAGAAATAAAAATGGTTATAGGTAACTTTTAAATAGCTTTTTAAAATCTTTGGTAATCTGAAACTTTGAGGTTTAGCTAAGTTAAATGATAAATTAGATTGAATTCATTGAATATCTAAGCCTTTTTCAAATGACATAAAATACTAAAGCATTGATTATTGAACATAGGTTTATGCTTTGGACTTATTCTAGAGAAACTGAGGATACTGGGGTCTGTTGGTAAACATGCATTACACTTTATTGAAAGATTATACTATGGAAAAATACATGTTTTTAGTAATTTTGAAATGTATTCATGAATTTCAAATATAAAGAATTCAGATGTAACAGACAGTTCATAATCAGTTAGTACTTAATTTTCCCTGGAGACTAGGTTTTCTAAGAGTTAAAATTCTGCTAAATGTAATTAAGACTGATGGACATCAGGGAATCCACCCTGAAGGAAAGTAGGAGATATAGGAGAAAGATATAAGGAATGGGAATATATTTTATTGAGGGAAGAAAAAGTAATTTTTGTCCTAAAATGAGGCTGGTTATTTAGAGAAAAAAATGCTAAGGACAACATCTGGATAAAGAAGAAAGTTGCAGAATGTTTGTGAAGGGAATATTTGGAAAAAACTTTTATGTGTGGTCAGGACTAAGATTTAAATGGATGGATTTTAAAAGTACACTGGTAGGGGCGCCTGGGTGGCTCAGTCGGTTGAGCCTCCGACTTCGGCTCAGGTCGCGATCTCACTGTCAGTGAGTTCAAGCCCCGCGTCGGGCTCAGAGCCTGGAGCCTGCTTCCATTCTGTGTCTCCCCATCTCTCTGCCCCTCCCCCGTTCATGATCTGTCTCTCTCTGTCTCAAAAATAGATAAAACGTTAAAAAAATTTTTAAAAAATAAAATAAAAGTACACTGGTATTTTAAAAGTTCAACTGGTATAAATTTGAAATTCTGCTTTAATCTGTTAAAAAGACAAAGTTTTCTTGGATTGTTGGTCTGCTCTTGATAAGAAAATATAATTTTTTTTTCTTTTCCTTTCTTTATCTGCCCAGAAAACCAAAGCTTCTATGTTTTGTTTTTATCAGGTCTTTGATTACTTAAAAATGTTAAAACTTCTCAACCTTAAAGGAGCTAAGTTTTGCTAACAACTATGTAACTTCCTGTAGAATCTCTTATTGCCACTGTGGTTAAATGTAAATATTAAATGTGTAATGATCTCTAATCATATTAGGTATGTGCTTTAAGTTTATTTTAAGGTTTTTAACAAACTGAGATTTAAATGGTAAATGAAGTCTTTTTGACTAATTAGGCTTATTTGGTATGTTAAGTTACTTGGAAAGCACTGTCAAATCAATAATGATAAGCCTTAGGCTGTATTTTATAGGTAAACACTATAACTGTTCTACAAATATATGACATCCTAAAGTTTTAATATGTTTTGATATAAAGCCATCATTTGATATTCTAATTATTAAAATGCTATGTGTCAAAAATTGCTATGTGTCACAGGAATAACTACATTTCCCAGCCAGCTACATTATAATGAACCTTAGATCTTTAACCATGTCCGTTTCTGATGGGTTTTTTTTGTCATTTGTAGTTATTGTTTTTATCGTCTTGCAAAAGAGGTTTCATCTTCAAGGAGATTCATAAAAAGCACTAGAGAAATACAGGTTTTTGGTATCTTTAAAAGCATAAAACTGGTAAGAATTTCCATAACTAAAAAGTTGCATTCAAACTGAATGAGAATTAGTAACATGGGACTAAATGAAATAAAGAAGATGATTATAATTTTTATGACTCTTACTTGAAACATTGCTGGTTCTCTAATGTTTCCTCTTCCAGATTAAGGAAATTTTCTTTTTTTTTTTTTTTTTAATTTTTTTTTTCAACATTTATTTATTTTTGGGACAGAGAGAGACAGAGCATGAACGGGGGAGGGGCAGAGAGAGAGGGAGACACAGAATCGGAAACAGGCTCCAGGCTCTGAGCCATCAGCCCAGAGCCCGACGCGGGGCTCGAACTCACGGACCGCGAGATCGTGACCTGGCTGAAGTCGGACGCTTAACCGACTGCGCCACCCAGGCGCCCCAGGAAATTTTCTCTTAAATCATCTATGACATACAGAAATATGATGAAATATTCCTTTGTAAACACACTGAAGTATTTAACTTTTCTCCCTTCTTGAACCCTCTGAAATTCAGAAACTCTCAGTGAATATTCTTTCTTCCATGGCAATTATAATTATTTACATAAGTTCAATGAAAATCTGTTCTCCTTAAAAACAACACCATTGAAAACATTGGTCATATCCAAAGCTTTGACTGGAATGTCATATTTGAGGGAGACATACGTAGACCCACATATGACCAGACAGTTTTAAGGAATTAAGGTTGACTTTATAGAGCCAATGGAATGCCTTGGAAATGTTGGTCTGATACCTTGCTTATAGAGTTCCCAGCAGCCTTACCAGGTAAGTAAAGAATGTTACTTCCTAAAAGATACAGAAACCTCAGGATATCTGGGAGACATTGAGAAGAGGAATACACCCAAATATACAGGTATTGCAGGCAAGTCTGATGACAAGTATGTGGCTTGGCTCTGGCCTTGAGAAACTATTAAAAGTTCAATATAGAGATTCCTTATAAAAAGTTTCAGCAAAGATTTTAAAGGATCCATATAATAATCAATCACTATTCCTGCTGAGCTTATATAAATAATTAAGCCAAGTCTGTTAAAACTGGACTTGTTTTGGGGTGCCTGGGTGGCTCAGTCAGTTAAGTGTCAGACTTCAGCTCAGGTCACAATCTTGTAGTTTGTGAGTTCAAGCCCTGCGTCGGTCTCCCTGCTGACTGACAGCTCAGAGCCTGGAGTCTGCTTCATATTCTCTCTCTCTCTATGCCCCTTCCCTGCTCACACTCTCTCTCAAAAATAAACAAACATTAAAAAAAAAAACTGGACTTGTTTTACAAGTGAATTAGTCTTGATTTGGCTAGCTCTGGAAATAAGGGTGAATTTGGAAGGAAAAAATAGGTTTCAATAATGCATATTTATATGGATGTTAGATTCTAGATTTGATTGTCTTTAAATGCTTGCTGTTTGCCTAAGCTAGACAACCTGAGGTAAACTTCAGAGAGATTGGCATTATAGCTCATATATAATCTTCCTGCTTGTTACCTTATAGAAATAATAAAAAGGGACCCCATGGGCATATTATTTAAACAGCTGGACAATGGAATGGACTCCCCAACAGTTGTGTAACTCAGCTGTCACTTTGATTAATTCTATGTGGCTGGATAACAAAATTGCTCCTTAACAGCTACAGCATGCCCTACTCTATGGGCAAACTATGAACTTGTGGAGATAATGGATGGTCCCACCTTCCTTTTAATTGGATTTGAGAATACACTTGGGCATGCACTTATCTTCCAGAACAGGTCATCTCATACTTACCATTGATTCCTCATAATTGGGATATTGTTAAGGCTAGTTATCAGGGAAAGAAGTCTCCTTAATGGTTTCATACCTTAGCCATATTTGTCCTGGAAGCCACCTCTATTGATGTAAAATTATAAATAGAGGCTGTAGCCAAGCATAAAGCAGCCATCTTTAATCAAACCCAACATCAAGTCACCCACAAATTCGAAAAGTGTCCCTCCAAAATCTAATGGCCCTTGATACCCTGACTACAAGTCAAAGAAAAAGTTATGATGCTAATATTGAGACTAAATGTTGCATATCTATCCCAGATGACTCTGCTAATGTATCCAAAGTTTTAGCAGACATACATACCCAAATTAAGGCTTTAAATGACTCTCAAAATAGCATTATATTATTAAACACTGAAATAACTCAAGTGCATAAAGCAGTTCTACAGAGTAGAAGGGCATTAGAGGTCTTGACAGCGGCACAAAGAGAAACAAGTGCCATTATTAAAGCAGAATGCTCTGTCTACATTCCAAAATAGGACCAAAATATAACAGGGCTACTTACTGATACAAATAATCAAATTGGTACTCTTAAAGACCCTACATTGTCACTTGATGACTGGCTAAATTCCTAGTCGGAAGGTAGTCTACCTTAAAGGGTCATCTTATCACATATTTATTATATTGATCCTAATGGGTTTTTGTTTTGTTCTCTCCTATCATGGAGATACAGGCAAGCAGTTCCTTACTCCGTCACCCAGCAGACAGATGATCCTTACTACATGGAACAGTCTTTCCTCAATGTCCACTTTGCACTCTATAGTGATGGCCTTCCATAATAGTTACCTGTAGGGACAAATAATACCAACTTGGGTACGTATGCAGAGACATCTCCAGAACCTCTGTCAGCTTGAAGAAGTTATGGAAAATGAGCCCTTCGCCCTTCAACAACTTTACAGATTTAAGGACTGAAAATTGGTCAGGGGAGAAATGATAAGGGATAGAAGCAGAAAGATGTTCACCTTTAGACCAGAAGGCTTACCAGTATAGCCTGCATAGTTCCAGTAAGGATTAAATTTATACTGATTGATAAATTCTTAAAGGGTTTCATGACTGCCTGTAGGTATCACTGATAGTTAATATCAAACTGAATGATAAGCACCAGAGAAAACTTATGAAAGTAGTTTTACAAGCAGAAATTCAAAGGAAACAGTTATGATCTAATATTCCCTGCATGCCCCTTCCCCTTTAAGCACTAAGCTGATAACCACAAGCTTCATACAGCAAAAGCATGCAGCTCTTTCTGCCCACAGGTCCTGTCCCCATGCTACTTGAGTACATTTACTAAGTTGCACCATAAAATGTTTCAAGAATTCTTTCTTGACCATTGCACTCAATGATCCTGCAAAATTAGTGCTGAAGACCAGTGGTGAAATCCTGTGAGATAGAGAGATAATCCAGATTCATGAAGACCAAAACAGGGGAATCAGGCCAAACATTTGATGCAAGATAATGAAGATGTATTTCTGCCCCTGTCAGTTGAAGTAAATAGCTTCTAATATTTTGGGGAGAGTTTGGTATAGAAAAGAAAAACATTTTTAAGTTTTATTGGCACATAACAGAAGTTATATTGATTTGCTTCAATACAAAGACCATACATGCAACTGTACAAAGCAATGAAATCTTCACCTGATTATATTTACAATAGATTATTGTCAATCTTCATGTTCTATTTTGGACAAACATGCAAGTAAAATGTGGATGCCATAGGAATCATCAAATTTTTATTTTCCAAATTTCTGTGGGTGACTATGATACATAACCTTCCCCCAAGAGATGTATTGCTGACTTTGGTTTAAATTTTTTTCTAAGTATTTATTCTGGGGCTTTACCTTCCCTACTTTAATAGCTCTATCCTCAGACATCTGAAAGCCAAATAATGAGCCTACCAATTTCAGAGAAAATATACCACATTCAGGAGATAGAGAAATTAAAAAAAAAAAACAGTTTCATGGAAATAACATACTAATTTGAAAATCATTTTTAGCCTGAATTTATCTAGCACCCAAAGTCCCAAAACAATGCATAATATACTGATCTTAATCACCAAGAACTCATGTTAACTAAAGTCAGTTTCCTACATATTTCTCTTTCCCAAGTACACAGTAATTTTCTTAATAAGACATGGTGCCTTCAGTGATGAATAAGAGGAAGATTTATGGTGTATACTCAGGGTCCTCTCTCAAAAGTATTCAGCCTCCCAAAGGACTTGGGATTCATAACTTGATTAAAGTCTGAGATTTAGTGAACGGCAAAAACTTCACCACTGTGACCTAGATTCACAAGATTTAGAGTTCATGTTGCTATATAAATCAAAAAGGACCTCAGAAGATGGCCTTAACTATTTAATTCCCAGGGGATACCCTGTGATGTGTTCACCATTCCTGTTACTACTTCAGTCCTACTGTACTGAATGGCAACCACTTTCACTTTTCCTCTGGTAATGAAACACTATTGCCTGGTTTCTTCCTTATCAATATCTTAACATCTACATTAAGTTTAGGTGCCCCATTTCAATAGTGGTATAAACAACCTTCACTACCACCATGACAGCCATCTTTTGGGATGCAAATGCTTCCCTTCACCATTCATTCTCAATGCCTTGGTGAAAGAGGTCTTCTCTTAGAATGCTCTTGGAAGATGAATTTAGGAAGGGGTTGTACAAGCAACTCTTGATGAATCCATTGCACCACCCCTTTCTACCTAATTTATTGAATTCTGTATATTCATTTTGTCTAATAATACCTTGTTTTCTCATCTCATTCTTTTTTTTTTTTAATTTTTTTTTCAACGTTTATTTATTTTTGGGACAGAGAGAGACAGAGCATGAACGGGGGAGGGGCAGAGAGAGAGGGAGACACAGAATCGGAAACAGGCTCCAGGCTCTGAGCCATCAGCCCAGAGCCTGATGCGGGGCTCGAACTCACGGACCCCGAGATCGTGACCTGGCTGAAGTCGGACGCTTAACCGACTGCGCCACCCAGGCGCCCCTCATCTCATTCTTTTTAAGCCACCACTGAGTCCAGAATCTATTTAACACCACACAAATGACATCACTCCCAGATGCTCAATTTTGCAAACTGAACCCAGAGTCATTGGTAAGCAAATTTGACTAAAAAAATCAGTCCCACCTAAATTATGCTCTTCTTTACTTGTTTAGCACCACAAGACAGAATTCCCACACAAATTCCCCAGAATTATTATAAGTTAGTAAGTCTTAAAATTCCACTAGCATTGTAACCTTTCCCTCCTAGGTCTGACTTTGTATTAATGCTGTGGGGCATTGAGGGATCTATAGCTAGTAATAGGTCAAGAAAGAATGACTGTTGGGAAAAGGTAGAGTATCACAACATTTCCTTGCAAGTGACCACTGTGTAATTGTAATAAGATCTCCATAGAAAACATGGCTATTTGCACATGATGGGAAGAGAGTCTGTTTCTGCTAGAATTAGAGATGCACAGGGTTATTCTGGAACTTAAAGTCCTTACAATTAACAAATATTTCCAATTTGAAGCATCTATGGTTTCCTAACAAATGTTTCTTAGCTATATGTAACATACCGGACAATGCTATGAATTCAATTTACCTGGCGCTTTACAAATCAACAAAACTATGCAGCTGTTTTAGATACATGAGCAATAGGGCTTCAAAAACATACTTTAAAGGAAATCATAGGAATTACTTCATATTCTGGCATGCCCTGAATCAAGTTAGCTCTAAGTCTGTTGTTTTCTCTCTCAAATACTGTAGTTCATTGAGAAGCATACACCTCACCCAGAATTATTTAGTGTTCTATAACAGCTGCCACATGATCTACCAAAGTTATGCATTAGTCACTTTGTTTCAAATGACCACAATGAGTATTTCAGTAATGCTTGCCACAGCATACACCAAACTACCAATGCCCCCCTTTTCCAACAGTAACTAAATCATTACTTCAGTAGAACACAACGATATCAGATAATAAGTCTTGATTTTCCAGATGCAAAACTTGAAGATCCATAGCTTATAACCAATCTGGCTCCAAAAACTGTCAAGCAGATCTCAATTATAGATGACAAAAAGGTCTCAAATTATTTTAAGGAGAATGAGCTACTTATAAAGTCATTGGAAAAAACTGGAAGAGCATATCCTAACCTCTGCCTCCAGCAAGGACTCTACAGAAACATAACTGAACTGTGCTTACAAAAAAAAAAAAAAAGAAACAAAAAACAAAAAAAAAAAACACTGATTTTTTATTAAAACAAGGATTTGGTTACCATCAAGACACCATCAAAGGACTGAGCACCATGAACAGGGCAGCTGTGCTGACAAGATCAGAAAGTTACTGTCAGAAGCATGAACTCTAGTTTACTGAAAGATCTGAACTAGCAAAATGAATCTCATGAATTACTGGCTGTTTCCCCACTTAGCACCAAAACCAAGCACATAAGTAAATCTTATTAAGAGAACCTAAATTTTAACTGGAATCTTTATTGCCTCCCCTCTCTGACCCATTGTTTTACTTTTGTATATAATGTTAATAATTTAAAGAAGGGAATTTTAAAAGTTTCTAACATTTGTTTTAGCATATTCTAGCATTTGGGGAACATCTGCTGAAAAGAAAAAATACTGGGATTGAGAGGTTTTCTATTCTTTACAACAGATTTGTTTTACTTTGTGGAGGAAGATTAGAGAGTATATATGTGTATTAGTGAGAGAATGTTAAATTTATTAAAATTCAGTAAGAGTAGAATAAACATTAGGCTATAAATTTATAAAAAGCTACAAGGAAGAAAATAGGAATAAGAAAGTATTATTGTGCCTCAGAAAATGAAGCAGCTGCCTGGAGCTAAGGGGAAAAAATATATCCAGACACAAGGGACACACTTTTATGAAATACCTTAACTTGAAATACAAACATCTTGTGCCAAAATACATATTTAGGAGCATGGTAATGAAAATATTGTAGGAAATGCTGTGAAAGGCTTTAGGTGTTGGGACAACCTATATCCCCATTTCTTTTTATTTTCCAATCTCTATCTCAGTGCTCTGCCTGTGAAAAATTTTATAGCAATGATCATGTAACATTTCATTTCTAAAAGGGGAAAAAAAAGGAAAAACAGGAACAAAGCATGCTGTCAGAATCATATGCTCTCAATTCACAGAAAATACCAGAGCCAACATGTCATTAATCAAATGGCTCTAACCTTAGAGTATTTTTATTCTTCTTTGAAATAAAGAAAGAAGGTGCTGGAGGAGGATAAAGAAAGGAGGAATGATGGAAATGGGAAGAATAGGAGGGGAAAGGGAGGAGGGAGGGAGGGAGGACCATGAGCAGATGGCAACCAGAAACAGAATGATAAAGGGCAGAAGGAAAAGGAAAAAGCAAGGGGAGGAAGGAAAGGAAAGAGAAAGAGAGGAAGGAAAAGTGAAGAAGAGAAGGAGGGGAAAATGGAGGGAGATGGTAAGGAGGAAGAAGAGTACAATTAAAGTAGAGAATGCAAAGAAACAATAATGGCAACAATGTCACTCCAATGTCAATCCATTGGTACTCCAAACTGAAGTCAATTTTTATAATCAGCTGTATTCCTTCTCCTTCCGGTAGCTAATTTCCCCCAGATATAAAGAAAGGACTGCCTCTGCTTCCTAAACTCAATTGCCCTCTGGTATGTTTTACTGCACAATTAAAGTATGCATCTTAGGAAGACTCTGAAAATACAGGGTGTGTGTGTGTGAGAGAAAGAGAGAAAGAGAGAGAGAGAGAGAGAGAGAGAGAGAGAGAGAGAGAGAGAAAGACTGCAATTAATACCAAACTACAACAAATAAATCTTGAACTTTGAAGCAATCATTTGTTATTTGCAACCAGGTGCTATCATTTCAAAGCTGAAAGGCATGAACTGCTCTATAACTTAGAGAATTGTTTATCAATATTTGTCAAGACACTAGGCATCATTTCAAAGGGTCAAAATTTACCATTCGATTCCAAGAGACAGAATATGTTGGTTAAAGTCAGAATAAACTAACCTCTACTCACTATAGAAAGTGAGACCTTCCAGAAATTTCAATGCCTGTGGTCATAAGAGGTGGGAAAAAAATCCTAAAACTGAACACATTGATTTAGCTATACCAAACCTAGAGGAAGTGTTACAAATATCAGGATTAAAAGGAATTAAATCTAGTTACTCTATTGGAATCTTTCAATTTCTTTTTAGTTCTCCCTTTAACAAAATGTCCCATCTTGTCAGGAGACTGCCCTGCCTTACACAAACCCCATTCTTTCATTCCACTTGTGCAAATAAAAACATACCACCTTGTGACTGAAATGAGAATGCTTTTAATATATATTTTTATATATAATCATCCCAACAGGCTATTCTTCTAAGGCATTTGCTAGTTGTTTTTTTGTTTTTTTTTTTTGTTTTGTTTTGTTTTGTTTTCCAGCTCTGAGGAGTTGAATAAGATTAATAAGACTGTTGATTCACGATTCTTAATCAGAGAATTGGCTGTCAATCATGTGGTGAATTTGAGCTTTATCTAATCTCTGTCATTCAAGTCTCAAATGTATAATCTACATATGGAAAGCCAATGATTACTATGACTATTTTAAATGACAATTAATGTATTTTGTTTGAATTCTCTGTCAAGATGAAAAGGTCCTAAATTGAGCACTTATCCCAGCAGTTAAAACTCAAAGGCCCTATAACCTCATAATCTGTTCCTTTTATACATAAGACAGGGAAAGAGGTGAAGATTGAGACCACTTGATATACATTTTTGTTGACATTTTTTTCATCTATGAAACAGTAATATATATTCCTGACAACAGGTCTTTTTTTTTTTTTTCTCTATTACATGTGTGCTAAAATAGGAGATAGTTTATTTTGTTCTCACATTCAAGTAGGGGTTCAGAGGAAACTCATCCTGGGTGTGCAGGTACAGGACTCATGCTATTTCCAGCTCACTGATCCCCCAATCCTTGCATGTATCTCTTACCTTAAAAGTTTAGGGAAGCACCTCCACAAAAGGTAGAATTAAAGAACCAAGAATAAAGGGGGTAGTTACCCTCTTTTTAAAGAAAGTCTTCTGGAAGCTTCCACAAGATACTTCCAGATATATTTCATTGGCCAAAATTCTGCCATATATCAACCTAGAGTTGGAAAGGAATGTGAGAAATGTTACCACTCTGGGTAGCCATGTGCTTACATTTAGCCCCAAATCAGCAGCAATGTCACATTGGAAAATGAATAATAGATATTGAAGACAGCTATCATTTTTTTTTGCCATATTTTCTGTTTCATTCTGGATGAACATAGTTTTTATTTCCCTTTTTCCTACATTTGATCTTTACTTATCTAAATCCAGATTCTCTATTAACTGGAGAAAATCAGAAAGTCCTTGACATTTCATGAAATTCTTCAATATTAGTATTATTATGAGGCAGATTTTTAAAAGTATGATATTGCCTATAATGTTTCTAAGTAAATACTTATATTTTCACACATGTATATTTGATT
This sequence comes from Leopardus geoffroyi, assembly GCF_018350155.1. Lineage (NCBI taxonomy): Eukaryota > Metazoa > Chordata > Mammalia > Carnivora > Felidae > Leopardus > Leopardus geoffroyi. The sequence continues at coordinate 105,824,312 of NC_059327.1, read as the reverse complement.
AGTGTAGGAATGAGACCAAATCCAGTTCTGATAAAGTGACTAACAATAAGTTGCTTTTCAATATGTCATCTTAACTATTACAATACAATTAATTATCAAAGCACTTCAGTGACTTGAGGCATTATTTGATAGACTGCATTTTGCTCAAAAACACTTCCTTTCTTATCTTGGTGAAGGATTATTACTTCTGTTTCACAAACTTCAAGCTTGATTATGTGACTTGCTTTCATGAAAAAAAAAATGTGACTGGAAGTGACATGCGTCACTTCTGAACAGAAACCTTAGGAATCAGTACATAATTTACTATGTTCTCTTTTATTCTGCATGACTACCAGTATTGTCCAGATAGAGGTGACCCCATCTGCCTGGGTCCTGAGCAAAGATAACAAGGAGCAGTATTTCATTTGACCTGGGAGATTAAGGAATAGTTTTGTTTACTGTACCATAATCTTGCCTATCCTAACTTAAAAAATAATTATGTCTAAATTTCAGGATTTCTCAAACTCACTAGTCTTGTCAATCAAAGCCTTGCTTTTTATTGCAAGTCTTCCAGCGCTTCCTATAACACAGAATAAAACTAAATATCTTAATATAACCAACAAACTCAAGTGATTTTGTTCCTGGCCTATGTCTTCTGCCATGCCATTCAGTAAAACTATCCCCTACAGCTACTGCACTTTGGACTTGCTAGCCTTCTTTCTGTACCTGAAAAAAGATCAAGTTTTTTGGAGCTCAGAATCTCTGCAATGATGATCTCCTCTGCCTAACTGCCAGTCCCTGAGCTGAATATATCTCTTCCTCCCTGTCATGCAGGTCTCACTGCAGACATACTTGGCACACGTTGCTAACAAATCCCCCTTCTCTCAGGAACTCAGTCCCACAATTCTATTTTCTTCATACCACCGCCAACATTTTGTTTAGCTTGTGGTTTACTAAGTTATTTTAGGTCTCTTCTCACTAGACTCTAAGCAATGTGAGGGAAAAGGGACATTTACTGCCTGGAATGAAGTGGATAAGGCAGAACTGAATGGTTGAGATGAGATAGGACAACATTAGCATGAGATGAGCCCGACAAGGAACTCCTACTATTAATTCAGAAGTATAAAGGCTATCAAGGCAATTTCTATCATTGGCTGGATTTCCAAAGATTCGGAAAGGTTTCTCAAAGCTTTTCAGAGTAAGACTTTAAAAAGATCATCACTTGGATAAATCTAGTATCATTTTCTCCAATTACATTATCATCTATAAATGTTCAGGCTCAGATCAAAGTAGGTGATAATTCTGCCATGATGTAGCAATTGAAAATTCATGTTTAGGGTGCATTTGGAATTTCTGAATACTGAGGAACATTATCGGTTAGAATTGTGATTAAATTTAGCAGTAAAAACTCATATGGGTAAACTGCTTATTGTTCTGGTTATGGAGGCAGTTCACAGAGGCATCTATAGGGAAGCAGGATTTATTCTCAACCTCCTGAGATACTAAACCCAATCTCTCAATACGCAATTAAAAATGTCCTCTTTTCAACATGTAATGATGACAAATGAGAATATTTAAATTCAGTTGACAACAGGCAGGATGGGGTTCAAAGAAAAAACCCTTGGTTTATCTAAATAGTGACAATTTAGACTATGGTTGTTCAATGATATGGCTTTTGTGGTTTATGAAAATGATTTTAAAGGGAAAATATTCTCTCAGTTATCTCAGAGAGTCAATTTAAAGGCATTGTTTCACCATACAAAGTTTTATTAAATGGTTATTCTTTTTGTGTTTTTGTTTTTGTTTCACAGAATGAGATATATTAAACTAGTTAGAACTTCTGGAAACCAGCATGCTTATAATCTTGTTTCTTCACTGAGATTCACATGATATTCACATAATTAAAAGTGATAAATGTTAGATAATTTATTAATGACTTTTTTCAGTCTGGTCCCTAACTGCCTACCAGTACTATTCTTCCAACACTAAATGCCTTTCTCAGCTGAAGAAAGTAACTAAATTCAACAAAATACATTCAAGACGTTTACAGTTAAAATTATGAAACATGTCCTAATTCTAACCAAATTGACCTATAGAGTCAATGCTGTTTCAGTCAAAATCTCAATAAGCTTTTGTTGGTTAAAATTGGCTATTCGATTCTATCATTTCTGTGGAAAGGCAAAGGTCCTAGAAGAGGCAAAATCATCCTCAAAATAAGAATAACAAGATTTTAGAATGTCATTACCATATTTCAATACTTATTAAAAAGTTATACTCATCATGATGCCATGATATGGCATATGATATGGGCATAAAATTAGACAAAAATATCAATGAGACAGAATTAAAAAATCGAGAAATAAACTGCATGCTTATATGGTTCATTATTTTTCAACCAAAGTGACAAATTCAATGAAGGAAAATAAGGTGTATTTTCAACAGATGATGTGAAACCACAGAATAAATTTGTATAAAGAAGTAAAACTTACACCAATACCTTCCACCGGATGCAATAATTATCTCACAATGGATTATAGGCATAAAAAGTAAAGTTACAAATCTTCTAGAAAATACATAGAAGAAAATATTTGAGGCCTTGGGGTAGGTAAAGATCCATGGTGAGGATGCAAAATGTACCATTATAAGTAGTGGATAAACTAGACTTCATCAAAACTATACACTAAAGGAATTATTCTTTATTCATTGTTTAAATATTGTCTTTTCTAAAGCTCACCAAAAGACAATATTTAAGAAATGCAAGGGAAAGCCTAGACAAGGAGAAAATGTTTGGCCATATATCTAAGGAATAGTATTCAGAATATATAATATACTTTCATAAATCAATAATAAAAACACAACTGCCCCATAAAAATGGGATGAGGGAGCGAAAATTAACAGTTTATAAAAGAAAATATATGAATGGCCAATAAGCATTTTTAGAACCTCCTTGATAGAGTTAGCATTCAGGGATATCCACACTAAAACTATCAGCTTAGAAACATTGGAATGATTATAATTAAAAGGACTAAAAACACCAAAAATTGATTAAAGTATAGAGCTACTGGAATCTTCATATCTTGCAAGGAATAGGAGATAGTCCAATCGTTTAAGAAGACAGTTTGTAGTCTCTACATGTAGTTAAAGACGTAACTACCCTATGACCTAGGAATTCCATAGGTATTTAGATAAATTAAGACCCATGTCCAGAAAAAGACACTATCACACTATCCATAGCAGCATGAATTAACCCTGGATATTAATTAGAAATAACTATGCTGTGTAGGAGTGGAAACAACCAATCATCCTCAACATGAGAAGGAATAAATACATTGCAGTATAGGTACTATTTTTAAAAGAATGAACTACTAGCACATGGAACAACATTGGGTGGATCTCAAAAGCATCTTATTGGGCAATGAAGCCAAACCCAAAACACTACCGTGGGGATCTATTACATTAACATCGAGAATAAGTAAAATTAACTTTTTACTTATTGGTGGTGATAAACACAGGAAGAGCAATTTCTTGTGGGCATTGGAATCGACTAGAGGTACAAAGGAATTTTCTGAAATGATAGTAATCTTTCATAGTTTTACTAAGCTGTTGGTTACACGGGTACACATAATCAAATTTGAGGGACTTCCAGCTCTGCATGAACCTGGAAATCACTTTTCTGTTCTAATAACAAATAAAAAGTGAAGCAAACTGAAAACCAACTCTTCTTAAATCTGGAAGAGAAGTGAGGCTGCAGGGAAACTCACTGAGCTCAAAACTGAAGACACAGGGAATCACAGCTTACCTGAGTTGAAACCCCAGTGGGAGCCAGTGCTGGGGTAGGAAGCCCGAACTGTGGTTGACAAATTGTGGGAGGCTCAAAGCAGACAACTGAGTGTTAAAAACTCCAGGGGACCCAGTTAAGAGAGGCTCCCGCACTTTGGGGAGCTTTTTCCCCAGGACCTGACCAGCTTCTCACAGTAAATACCTTTCCTGCTTCTGTCAGGGAAGGGGAAAAGGAACCATTTTGACATATGCCAGAGCCCTGTGTTTTTATAAAGGCCTGACCTTTGGCGAAACTAATTGTTGAGAGCCTCACCTGCCGGGGTTTTAGCAAAGCCTACCTCACCTGGGAGAAGGGAAATATCCAATCCCAGTCCACTCTAGCCATCCTGTTCTACCTAAGGGGAGAGAAAAAAAGGAGGAACACTTGTGAAGCTCACAGTCCAGGAGCACAGGCTCACTAAAAGAAAGACCTAATCACAGGACTATAGAATTCTTCCCCTTCCCCCACACCTCACCACTACATTGCCAGAGGCCTATTTGCAGCAGTAATTTTGCCTAGTGTATCATGTCAGCCTATCAGGAAAAAATTACAAGGACATACAAAAAGGCAAAAAACAGAATTTGATTTCTTTTAGGTTTGAGTGTCAGGTGAAAGGGATTTACTGATTTCTCCCGCTAGATAATACTCCTTTATTACAAAACGTAGAGAAAAAATTCAATAAAAGTAGCAGAGAAGAATGATAGCCTAACTCTTTTACCTTGATGTTAAAATGCAAGTTGCTTGAGGCAGTATAGCATCCTTATACAAGATTGCACCCAGCTAATTATTATTACATTTGCTTTCATGTGGAAGATTGCATGTGTTTCTTTTAGGAAACTATTGCTTTAAAAGTAAAAACTGACAAGTTCTTAAAAACAACTTGCAAATTCCTATCAGTGATTATCTCAGAGGTGGGTAGATATATATTTTAATTAGGGAAATGGAATCTGGAACATTTTTATGCAAAAATGTAATTATAATGGATATGAGTGTCTCTCATTGCCTCTCAGTCTGCTTTTTCTTTTCTTTTCTTTTCTTTTTTTTTAATTTTATTTTATATTTTATGTTTCCGGTGGCCGCTGTAACAAATTAACACAACGGCTTAGAACAACAGACATTTTTTCTGTCCCTGTTCTGGGGGCACCTGGGTGGCTCAGGCGGTTAGGTGTCCAACTCTTGGTTTTGGCTCAGGTCATGATCTTGAGATTTGTGGGTTCAGGCCCCACATGGGGCTTTGCAGCTGGCAGTGGGAGCCTGCTTGGGATTCTGTCTCTCTCTCCCTCTCTCTATCTCTCTCTCTCTCTTTACCCCTCCATCATTTATTCTCTCTATTCTCTCAGAATAAATAAACTTAAGAAAAAAACCCTGCTTATATTGTCACAGTTCTGGAGGCCAGAAGTCTCACATCGAAGTTTCAGCTATATAGCACTCTTTCTGGAGGCTCTAGGGAGAATCAGTTTCTTGCCTCTTCTAGCTTCTGATGACTGCTGGCCTTTCTTGATTTGTGGTGGCATCGCCCCAATCCCTGCCTTCATGACCACCTTGCATCTATCTATCTTCTCCTCTGTGTGTCTTTTATATGGATACTTATCAATGGATTTTGGACCTACACAAATAATCCAGCATAATCTCCTCATCGCAAGATCCTGAAATTAATTACAACCATGAAGACCCTTTCTTTTAAATGAGGTACCATTCAGGACACCTGGGTGGCTCAGGCAGTTAAGCGTCATGGTTTGTGAGTACAAGCCCCACAGTGGTCTCTCTGTGGTCAGCACACAGTCCTCTTTGGATCCTCTGTTTCCCTTTCTCTATGCCCCTCCCATGCTTGTGCTCTCAGACTCTCTCGTTCATTCTCTCAAAAATAAATTAAAACATTTAAAAAAATAAAAAAAAAATAAATGAGGTACCATTTACAGGTTTGGAAGATTAAGACACAGACACATCTAGGGGCGCCAGGGTGGCTCAGTTGGTTAAGCGTCCGACTTCGGCTCAGGTCATGATCTCACAGTCCATGAGTCCGAGTCCCGCATCGGGCTCTGTGCTGACAGCTCAGAGCCTGGAGCCTGCTTCAGATTCTGTGTCTTCCTCTCTGACCCTCCTCCATTCATGCTCTCTCTCTGTCTCAAAAATAAACGTTAAAAAAAAAAAAAAAGACATAGACACATCCTGTGGAGAGTCTTTCAATCCACTGCATATATCAATTAATATAAAATGAACATTACCCTGTGCTCAAGACTGTGTTTGAAGCTATATCAGAGGACATATAGAGTAATAGTTGTCTTCCCAAGCGCTTGACTTTATATCCCACCTCAGTTTCTTAAACAGAGTGAGAATGGGTAAATTACTAATATTTATTATGTTTTGATTATCTTTAAAATGGAAATAAATAATATCAATAGAAAACATTATTTTGGGATTTAAATAAGAACAATGAAGCAAGTAGAATATTTTCTGTCACATACTAAGTGTTGAATATTTTTTAACTATTATTTGTTCAATAAAAAAGACACATTCTCTGATTTTAAGGAATTTTTACATCACCAAATCTACACTAGAGGAAGAAAAAACTACAATCCCAACCTATCCGATGCATATTTAGAATTTGTGGTCTCATCATGAAAATGATTTACCTTCCTAGCAATTTTTGCTTCTGTTATATTGATAAAAGTTGTGTTTCCTTGCTTTATATCACCTGGCAAGTGAGAGAGGTAGATCAGAACGAATACAAATGGCTTGAGAAAGGTAGCCTGGAATTTAAAGTTTGACATCAATAACTGGAATAGGAGATCATCCACAGGCATATTTTTCCTTCGTCTCTCCTACTTTCAACCTACTTGCCTCCTTTCTTTATACCCCACCTTGTTCCATAGACAGTTTACCAAAAGAGCATATGTTGAAAAAAGAACAATACAGTAAAATAACAAAGTTCAAGCAAACCAAAATAGATTTGTCTTCTCCAATAAACAGACTTTCTGGTTTCACATTTACTCTCTATTCTGCAGCAAGGCCCCCAGACTGATGCTCACAGCAGGAGAGAAGTTGCAACAATTCAGCTTTCAGGGGTTGAATGTTTACAAACACTCCACTGTACTTGCTTCAAATCCTATTGTTTAATTAAATATTATGTAGATAGAAAATTATTAATTTGAAACAAAGTTGGTTGTTTTTATAAAAATGAAGTTGAACTGTTTAGCAACGTTAGATAATTGTTTCAAAATAGTTACAGGCTGCAGTCCAGGATGGGGGGAAGAAGGAGGGAGTTTAAAAATATCAAAAAATTCTACACTCCAATTGCTTCACAAATGTATTTATTCCACTTTAGAAAACTGAAACTGGAAACTGCAGTTTAAGCGAAAACATCCTCTTTGGAATTCTAGTCAGTGAACCCAATGCAAAGAAAAAGCCTTCATCCCCTAAGTGATTACCAATACATTAGTTTCTGACAGCTGCCTTAACAACATACCATATACTAGGTGGCTTGAAGCACAAAAATGTATTGTTTGTTTGTTTGTTTGTTCCAGAGGTTGTAATTAAGTTGTCAGCCGGGAGGGTCCTTTCTGGAGGCCCTTAGGGAGGATCTGTTCAATACTTCTCTGTTAGCTTCTGGTGGTTGCCTGAAACACTTGTTCTTTGGCTTGTAGACACATCACTCCAGTCTCTGCCTCCAGCTTCACATGATTTCTTCCTTCCCCTCTTTGTCTCTGTGTGTCTGAATTTGCCTCCTCTAAAAGGGCACCAGTCATGACATCATCTTAATGAGATTACATCTTCAAAAAACCTTTTTCCAATTAACGTCATGAGTTATGAGTGTACAAGTTATGAGTACACATGAATCTTTGAGGGACACTATTCAACCCAGTATAGCTAATAAATTCCATTTGTATTTATGTTTTAAGATAAATTAATGCTTAGGGGTGTGTGGGTGGTTAAGCGTCCAACACTTGATTTCAGCTCTGATTATGCTGTCACGGTTCATGAGTTCAGATTCAGGCCCCCACATCAGTGTGAAGCCTGCTTGGGATTCTCTCTCTCTCTTCTCTCTCTCTCTCTCTCCCTCTCTCTCTGCTCCTCCCCTGCTCTCTCTCTCTCTCTCAAAAAATAAACTTTTAAAAAAAAGCTAAATTAATGCTCAAAATATTCTTCTATAATTTTATCACCATCTTTAAGTTAGTTACAGTTAATCACATAACACATATCCTAATTGCATTAATATAAAAAGAATAAATGATTCAGATCAGAAACACATAAAATATAAAGGACTATACTTGAGCCTTACACTGGGGAGATAGGATAAGTTTTATAGCTTTTATTATATATTTAAGCTTCTATCTGAAGAAGCATAGCAAATAAGGGGTGCCTGGCTGACTCAGTTGGTTAACCATCTGACTCTTAATTTCGGCTCAGGTCATGATCTCACAGTTCATGAGTTCAAGCCCTGTGTGGGGGCTCGGTGCTGGCAGTGTGGAACCTGCTTGGGATTTTCTCTTTCCCTCTCTCTCTGTCCCTTTTCTACTCTCCCTCTCCCTCAAAATAAATAAATAAACTTTAAAAAAAAAAGGCACAGTAAATGAAACCTAAGAAATATAGAAAAGGACAGAAACAAAGAGAAACAAAGAAATATAAAATTTTTTAAATGCAAATAAAAATCAAATGATAAAATTGGTTCTTTGAAAAAATTAAAAAAATCTATAAATACTTAGCAAGACTGATCAAGGCAAAAGAGAAAATATAACTTTAGTATCAGCAACAGGAAGGGAGACATCAACTACAGATTTGACAACATTAAAAATATAAAAATATGTTGAATACATTTGAAACATTACATTTAAAATTTTATATAAAATGGATAAATTCCTAAGAAAAAAAAAAGGGCACACCTTATTGGAGCTGACAGAAATTTAAAAATCAGATTGGTTTGATGTCTATTTTAACAATTGAATCTGTTGCTAAAATCTGTTGACACAAAAATTCCTTTGGCAGAGATGGATTAACCAATACATTCTTTGAAGTGTTATTTATGGTGGAAAAATTTTATACAAACTCTTCCAGAGAATAGAAAAAGAGCACTTCTTAAAATGTTTCACATGAAAAGCATAAACTTCACAAAAATGGCATATAAGATTATTGTTAGAATGCAGTAGCCAAGAACCATCTCTCTCCTGACTATTGATACAAGTGTCCTAAGTTAAATGTTTGCAAAGTAAAATCAGTGATCTAGAAAAAAGTTAATATATCATGACCAGGTAACATTTTCCCGATTGAAATATTGATTTCACATTCAAAACCTAATATAATTCATCATTAACACATTAAAAAAGTAGAAAATTCCTATGACTCGATAGGTTAAAAAAAAGCAAATTTCCCCAAATTAAAACATTAAAAAAATAAAAAAACAGAAAATAAAACAAAAACTTTTCAGCAACCTAAGACACAAGATACATTCCTTAACGTTGTAATGACTGAGTGACTATCTGTAATATTTAAAAAAGGAGAAAAAACTATAGCAAATATCATTCCTAATGATGAAATATTGAAAGCTTTTCCTCTAGTTTGGGGAAAAAATGAAAAGTATCAGTGTTACCTCTCTATTTACTATTATACTTGAGTTTGTAGACAGCATACTCAGGTTACCAAAATCTATTGAGTATATAAGGATTAAAAAAAAGGAAATAATATAATTATTAATTTTACATAATTTTACACAAAGGAAAAAACAGAAAAACTATGCTCTTAAAACTAATACATAAGCTTTTCATGGTCTGTGAACACAAATTAATACATCAATTTTTCATGGTCTGTGTATGAATATACACATATATTAAATACATATAAAATAAAAATAAAAAGTAAAACATTAATAATACTATTCAAAATACTTTGAAACAATCTTAAGACAAATAGCTGGGACTGAATTACAAGGAAAGATATATAGGACCACTACACTGAAAATTAAAATATATTTTTATAAGAAATTTTTAAGACAAATGTAGTTATATATATCCTTAATTTATCACAGAATAACATTAAATAATATTATATCATTTCACAAAGAAGTAATTCCATTTCTCCACCACCAACCTTGGTACTCTTCTTGACATGTCTTACTTCTACACAGGTTATAAATATACAATAAATTTTCATTATTTTTGCTTTAATCAGTCAATGGTCTTTGAGGAGATTTTTTTTTCATCAAGCCCGAAGAACTCCTTTAAAATTTAAGTGTCTTTGCTAGTGCTAAAATTTTCAGCTTTTGATTTTGGAAATATCTTTATTTCATCTTCATTTTTATAAAATATTTTATTCAGTATGGACTTCTGGGTCATTTTTTTTTTTCTTTCTGCATCTTAAAGATGTTACCTCTTTTTCTCCCAACCTTCACAATCAGCCATCTTTTGTTGCTATTCCCCTGAATGTAACATATCTTTTTCTTTCTGGCCACTTTTAAGAATTTTTTTTTTAATGTTTTATTTTCCGGTATTTGATCACAATGAATTAGGGGTCTGTGTGTGTGTGTGTGTGTGTGTGTGTGTGTGTAATGTTGCTTGAGGTTTACTGAGCTCCTTGGATCTGTTGATTGATAGCTTTCATTAACTCTGAAAAATTCTCAGCCACTATGTCTTCAACAATTTCTCTTCCTCTATTTTTCCTCATTTCTAAGACACTAATTATGAATATGTGTGTGCATCTAATATTATGTCATAGGCGTTGAAAATTGCGGCTCAGTTTTGTTTTACATTCCTTTTTTCTCTTTACACTTTGGTTTAGGTAATTTTTTTTTTTTACTTGTCTTCACTTTCGTAAACTCTATAGTGTCCACTGTTAAGTTCATTGAATAAATTTCCTATTTCTGATGCTATATTTTACTGTTGTGGTATTTCATTTTATTTCCTTATACTTCACATTTTTTCTGTTGAAATGCTCCCTTTACTTATATATTTTGAATACTTTTCTACTAGATGATTTAAAATATTAGTTAAAAATAAAATAAAATAATAAAAATATTAACTAGAGTCATTTTTAAGTTCTCATTTTCTAATACTAATATCTGGAACATCTATAATTTAGCTTCTGTTGACTGTTTTGCCTCTTAGTGTTTATAATTCACATTTCTAGTTTCATTTCATATTTCCTAAATTATATTATATATTGAAAATTGTGTGTCAGAAAAATAAAGATTAAAATTAATGATATGTAACTTCAGAAAAAGACATGTTTCTTCCCCTATTAAGTTGCTTCAAGAGTGGTAGAAGGATGTGTCTCCCTCTCTCTCTGCCCCTCCCCCGTTCATGCTCTGTCTCTCTCTGTCCCAAAAATAAATAAACGTTGAAAAAAAAATTAAAAAAAAAAAAAGAGTGGTAGAAGGAATCACTGTAATATATACTTCAGCTGGTTCTGAGCTTTGTTGCAGATTTGGTTAGATTAATTTTACCACTGGCTTCAAATATTTTGCTTTTGAGATCAGAATATTTTCTTCTGTATGGCTTGGGATCTGAGTCCTGGCAAGATTCCAGAGCTCTCTCTCTCTCTCTCTCTTTGCTTTTCAATTTATTAGCAATTACAATTCAATTTTCTGAATTGTAAGAGAGCTGTTTTATAGTTTAGTATCCAGCCTTTTAGGTAACTGGGGCCTTCTCTTTCTTTTCCTAGCTTTTCACCTTTGAGAGATCTTGCTCCACTTTGCCACATTGTTCCCAGGCCACAGTGGCTCTAATTTGAGCTAAATAAAAGTCTGCTACTCTACACTTGGTACAGAGCACCTGCCTGCAGTTGATGAAAGCCTTGTGTACCTCCAGAAAACCTTCCACATCCTGTCCCCCTCTCCCATCCTTCAGCAACCCAGGCAAGGCCCTATTCATCTTGAGAGACTTTCTCAGCCCTTTTACCCTGTGTCCAGTCTTCAACTCACCACCTCCTTGCACTCTGTGATGAATACCTGAAGGAATTCTTTCAGTTCTCCTGTCCTGCTCTCAGGCTGCTGAGTGCCTAGTAAGGTCCTCATGTCTATAGGGAGTATTTTCTTGCTGTTCTGTTCTCCTGGCAACATTTGATATGCTGCTATTATGCCCTCAGTCAATGCCTTGTGTGAAACAATCGAAGAATGAGCAGAAACTGATATTGCTTGGGATACTAATTAGTCATGTCAGGCCATATGGAGACATTACAATGGCCACATACGTTGAAATGGGCCATGCTTTTTTCTTTGCTACTATACGACAGGTTCACTCTCTTCCCGCCAGGTGTGCAAAGATGGAAGCAGCTGGGTCCCACTTCCCTTAGGATCGTTTCCTCCTCCTTAGAATATTTAGGTTTTTCTGGTGATCTCAAATTCTTTGATGAGCTTAAAACTAAGATTTTTAACCTATTCAGTTTCTTCTTGGTTGGCCAGAAACTTTTTCTTAATTAGGACCAAAAAAAACCCCTAAATATAAAGAAAATATTGATCACTGCAACTTCATGAAAAATCTATTTATCAAAAGACTTTATGAAGAAAGTAAAAATGCAGTATATGGGTAGGAGAAGATATTTTCATACATGTAGCTGAAAAGCAATTTATATCTAAACTATGTAAAAACTTCCTGCAAATTAATAAGTAAAATGCAGGCATCCACCAATAAAAAACAACAACAGCAACACAAAAGAAAGCAAAATTTCAAAAGAAATATTAAAAAGGTTTGAAAAAGGCATTTTATAAAAGAGGTTATCCAAATAGTCAATAAGAATTTGAAAATGTCTTCTATCACATCATAGCATTCATGAGGAAAAAGCAAGTGAATACAGCAATGCCATATCACCTCGTACCTAATATGGTGGCAAAACTAAAGAGCCTAACATTATGAAATATTGGCCAGAATGTGCAGCAACTGAAACTTTAAACACTACTGGTGAGAAAAAAACATTCTGGAATACCGTTTGCCAGTATCTGCTAAAGCCCAATATATGTATGCCCTGTGACTTGGCCATTCCATGCTGATGTATATGACCAATAGAAGTGAGTATACATATATTCACCAAACTACATGTACAAGAATGTTTACAGTAGCATTGTTTGTAATAGACAAAAAATGCAAGCAATCCAAATATCCTTGAAGAGTAGACATACATAAAGACAGCATGGGAACATCTAATACTCATTATGTTGTCTGAATAAAGACAGACAAGAGATTTAATTTTTGCAAGGTGCAATAAAAGGCAAAACCAATACAGGATGATAGAAGTCATAACATTTTTTTTCTGGTTGGTTATTGAATGGGTGTATATGTGAGAGGTTTCTTGGTCTGTCCTAATACTCTTTTTCATAATGGAGGTACCAAATATCCATTTGTAAACATTATTCAGCCATACACTTAAGCTCTGGATATTTTATATATTATATTTTTATTTTTAAGAAGTGTCGGGGCTGAATCTCAAACTCCTAAAATCTAACTCAGGGTCACTAAAACCTTTCCACTGCTGCTACTTCACCAGGCTAACAATGATTAAGGTGCTCTTCTTTTCTTTTTTCATGTAATAAACATGCACTGTGGCTCCAAAAAGCCAGTCTTCTTACACTTGAATAACGTGATTTTGCTATGAAAAAAGTAAAAAACTCTTATCACCACACAGACGGGCAGATGCCTTAGGGAAAATGCCACATTTTGTCTTTTAACTTTGCAGATTCACGTTTATCATAATTCTTGACCTCTGATGTTTCTGTCTTACCTCCTACCAGTTCAACTATGCATTTAAAAAGATATTTTAAATATATCATCCAGGATTCTTAGGTGTTCTCTTCAGGAATAGTTTATCCAGACATCAAGTATGCCAGATCACCAGAATTGTTTTAAATCTTGTTAAATATTTTTAACACATTATTTTGTATTTTTTTCTTCTCTCTAGTTCACAGTATATAAATTTTCTAGCCTTTATCATACATTCTGATTAGGAACTCATTTTCAATGAGGATTGTTTTCTATAGTCACTCCCCAAACACGGGTTTGTCCAGACCAGCTTTTAAGTTGTTTTTAATCAGGACCCTGTGAGTTTCAACTGTTCTGAAGCAGTTTTCTGCTGACTTCTCAGCTCAGTTTTCTAGAATCTTGTGGGGAGCATTGTATCAGGCCCCACAGCAATGAGTCAAGCTTGAGGTTCAGGTACCTCCTCAATGAGTCTTTATCCTTTCATATCCCAACTTAGATTGGTACCTACATGCAGCTTCCTAATGTCAGTAGGCACAGCCGCTCAGGATCCTATCCCTGGATGGGATTAGTCAGTGGATCCCTGATTTACTCAGGATTATACCTAGTCCCTGTATTGAACAAGCTTGAGACACTATTCTTCGTTTCTATTTGAGCATTAAAGCCACCACCTCAAGGCTTTTACTTGATTCTTATAGCCTTCTGTTTCCTACTGCAGCTAACGGACCAAATGATTTTCTAGTTACCTATTAGTTCTAGAAATTGTTCACTCCTTTCCTTATTTGAAAAACTGTATAGTTTGAAAGTATTATATTATACCTAACATATGTATGTGGTGTCATGTGCATGTATTTGCAGTGAGTGGGGTTGTCTTTCTATATTAGCTTGGCTTACCATATGGACCAGAATTTTGTTATAATTTGAAAATACATGTATTTTTTTAATGTTTAATTTTTTACTTTTGAGAGAAAGGATGTAAGGGGTGGGGGCAGAGAGAGAGAGAGAGAGAGAGAATCTCAAGCAGACTCCACAATGCAGGGCTCGATCTCACAAACTGGTAGATGATGACCCTAGCCAAAACCAAGAGTCAGGTGCTTAACCAGCTGAGTGACAGAGGTGTTTACTTTTTAGAAACAACTTACCTGGATTTCCAGAGTCTTCTTTATCCAAATGTAATCTTCCTACACAAACATTTTACTAGTTTCAAATTCCAGCAATATTTGGGAAGAGTCCCAAGATTGTTGGGCTACTCATCTTTATTCACTTCATATTAACTGTAGAATACACTTTTAAATTCATTATCCTCAGGAATATGCATCAATTAGCAATTGTTTGTAATTGGCATAAATATGTATTTAAAAATTTTATAAGTACACACATTCAAGTGCAATGAACAGGATTCTTTGAAAATCTTTTATTTCCCAAACCAGTCCCTATGCAACAGAAGCCATCTGCTCTGTAGCCAGCAGACAAACTTGGCTAATGATCTGCTGATTTCTGTGATAAAAGTTCATCCACTGCTGCCTCCAGCCTTCCTTTCTGATGTGTGCAGACACTCCTACCCTGTGCTCATCCAACCTGTCTTTAAAACACAGACTACCACAGAAATTCAAGCACCTTTTATGCACTGTGCAAATATACATGTGCACTTGCCTATCTTAAACCATGTTCTTCTCCCTTGTATATTGAAATATGACACGGTAATTTCCCTCATGGTGTTCTGTTTGTCACTGCTCACCCAACACTGTAAAGAGCAAAAGTTTTGCCAGCATCTGATGCCATGTCATGTGATGTGCTATTTATTGGGCTGCATTATTTTTAATTTGAAATTTCATACTCAATGTGACATGTCATATGTCAGGATCAATGATCTTTAAACTTACAACTGTGAACAGAGTTTTGGCGATAGCTTCCTCAGACTGAGGCTGCTCCAATCCTCATACACCCAGGAATATGTATTTCTTGTGTTCTGAAAATCCTGGTAGCAAAAGTTTTCTGAATGATCTACAAAATGCATTTCAAAATGCATTTATGTTTGAAGCTGCTCCTTAAATGTCTGCAATGTGTTACCTAGGGCCTTCTCAAGGACTGCTATAGAGGCTAGATTTATTTGTTACACAGAAGTTGTACCATTGAGAGACCTTATTATTTACTATTCTAAAAGCCAACACTGTACTACATAATTTAGGAAACTTTTAAAATCACAATTTTGAAACGAGCAAGTTTGCATTATAAAGAGCAGTAATCCCCCAAACCACGCTGTTGAGTCTGTTTATGAAATAGAGACGGGGATATTTTCAAGAATTTTAAAAGCATAAAGTTAGAGATTCCTGCTTATGGTACACTTATTTTACTTTATTTATTTTTATTTTAATTTTTTTACAGACAGAGGGGAGTGTGAGTGGGGGAGAGGGGCAAAGGGAGAGGAGCAGAGGAAGAGAGAGAGAAGCCCAAGTAGGCTCCACACTTAGAACAGAGTCTGATGCAGGGCTCTATTCCATGACTCTGGGATCATGACCTGAATGGAAACCAAGGGTCAGACACTCAACCAAATGAGCCACCCAGGCACCCTTCATATGTTTATTTTAAAATATTAATTCAATATTCTGCATTTTGACCATATAACCTAATATTTTAAGGCATTTGTGGATGATCCAAAATTTGATAAGTTAAAAAAAAAAAGGACTTTGGGCAGTATATAAACATTTGACCAAAATTCTAGAAAACTGATTATTTAAACAAGCACATTTATTCTTTCATATGGGTGATGGACAGCTTCCCACCAGGATTATCAGACTGAATTGAAAAGTCCTATTCAAACCAGAGTTGAGATACTATTTACGACTAGTCCAGGCTGGTGAAATTTCTGAGGACTTTCAAATGGATTCAGTGTAGTGAACAAAGCTGTGAAGAAAATAAAGTTCTGATCTTATTCAGCTTCCCAGCAAAATAACCCAAATTAATGTATCTATTACGGAATCCTGAGAAGTTGCTAACAAAGAAAAGCTGTTATTATCCCAACCCTTTTTGTTTTGTTATTTTCAATAAATGAAAGGGATTTCCATCACTACAGAACTAGAACATAGAGTATTATATCTATATGCACACACACACACACACACACACACACACACGCACACACACTCATTCTAAATGAAGAATTATTAAAATTGAATCTAATTGATTTTCCTCCTTTTTAAATTGAATTCATTTTTTCTCAAACTAATATTTCCTGGCAAAAAGTCTCCAACTAGTAACATTCCAAAGAATCCTGAGATTTACCTAGGGATATTGTCATTTTTCACTTTCTTCTAGTTTATTCATTTTCTTCTTATTCAGAGACAGTATCTTGCATTAGACCTTTCTATTTGATTCCTCAAGAAAGTCAAACTGATGAGTTATCTTCCTTAAGTATTTCTACAATAGAGGAGGACTTATAAGCACTTGAGCATTGAGTATAATAAAAGTAAGATGAAAATGGGAATAAGCTATATTCTTGGGCAATTTATAAACATGCTTTATTAGTATGATAGAGACACTACTCTAAGATCCAATGGTGACTCTTGCATTCCATTTTCCCTTAAAGTGCTCTTAGGTTAATATTTGCTTATTATCAAATGAAATGTTTTCTTTGGCGTCTCATTACACTGCAACAGGTCCATTTCAAGAGAGCTCTGTCTTCCTACATTGTTTCTAGAAGTTTGAATATGTTGGATATTTAAAAGTATATAATTCTGATAAGAACAAGTTTTGTTTTTATGTTATATCTTGTTTGTTTGAAGTAAAGCTTTCCTTTAGAAATGAGACATTTCTCACTGGTGACCTCTTAGGCCACTGAAATGAATTTCCTTTCAGTAGCGACAGATTCCTCAAAATATTTTTTATTTTCTTTTAACCTTGTTTTTGTTTTTTTACATTTATTTATTTTTGAGAGACAGAGAGAGCACAAGCAGGGAGGGGCAGAGAGAGAAGGAGACAAAATCCGAAGCAGACTCCAGGCTCTGAGCTGTCAGCACAGAGCCCAACGAGGGGCTTGAACTCACAAACCATGAGATCATGACCCGAGTAGAAGTCAGACGCTTAACTGACAGAACCACTCAGGAGCCCCTTAAATATTTTTGATTTTTAAGGAAAGGCTGTTTTGCCTTAATGCTGTGTTTACTTTTAAGGAATCACTTCATTTTCCTGAAGATTAAAAAAAGTGGCTTTTTTCTCATGTTTCTAAAAGGAGCATTTTTTGGAAATTGTCACATGTCCCTTAACGACAATGTTGCCCAGAATAGTTCCATTGTCAGTCTTATGCCTGCTCTGTGATGTGCTCCCAGTTTCAGGTGCTAGAAGGAAACAAGAACACAAAGATAATGGAAGCTTTTGCATTACTCACAAAATTAAATAAATAAATAAATAAATAAATAAATAAATAAATAATAAACAAATAAATGTGGGCTAAATTTGTCCACTTTAGTATCTGAAAATAGAATATTTAAAATAATATTTAAATAATTATTCATTTTTGAGAGACAGAGACAGGTTGTGAGCAGGGGAAGGGCAGAGAGAGAGGGAGATACAGAATCTGAAACAGGCTCCAGGCTCTGAGCTGTCAGCACAGAGCCCAGCATGGGCCCTGAACCCATGAACTGTGAGATCATGACCTGAGCCAAAGTCAGACACTGAACCAACTGGGCCACCCAGGAGCCCCTGAAAATATATATTAAAGGAAATTAATTTTAATTCATTCTATGAGATATATGTTTGTCTATAAAGATAAATTCAACTCATAAGCTACACATAAAATATACTTTTTTACTTCAAATAGTATATTAAATGTTAGCAAAATTTCTCCTATGGAGATTTGAGTTTATACCTGCCCCACACCTTTTTCATGAATGGTAAAGAAAATTTTGTTAATTGCACAGAAGCAGCAAATATATTAAAGTTATTTGTGGACAATTTGGCTTCATGCTGCTAAGTGCTAAGTGATTGATTCAAAATATAAATTTGAAATAGCTGGTCACAAATAAATTAGTTGAAATGGCAAATGTATTTCTAGACATTGATTATTTTCATATATTATTAACTTTGTACACATAGAGGTGTTTGCAACTTCTGTATCTTTACATTTCTGTTCTATTTTTAAAAATTCTCTTTTAACCATAATGCTTATTGGGTTTACGTTCATGAATTTTTTATTTTATTTCTAGCTGCAGGTGACTTGTCTGAAGGCAAATTTCAGAACTTTAACCATCATTTGAATAACACTTTCTATTTTTTAAAGTTATTATTTTTTTAATTAATTTGTATTCTGTCAATGTTGTCCACTTCATTTACTTTAATCATGTTTTTGTCTTTTCCCTTTGCATATGTGTTTTACTTTAAAGCAAGTTTTTTCCAGAAACATTTTAAGCATAATTTTTACTGTGCTATGCTCTTATTCCTACAATTTCAAATGATTTCTGCTTTCAAGATTGAAGCTGTATAAGGAAGTATGGGCAACCTCACTGCACATTCAGTGACATGTTTAGAGAAGAAAATTGAGACAAAATGCTAAGAAACCTGTACAAATTTTCCAAACCCCCTGAGAATTCACAAAATATATTACTTTCCCCCCTCCCCGACTTTTGATAAAAGGAAAAAATTCTTAAAGGTATGTAAAAATTGCCAAAACATCTCGACGACACACAAAATTATAAATAATTTGAAGCCAATGACTAGAAATATTAATTTTTGACCAATTTGTCATGTTGAGCAATTTGTCATCATGATCATTTTGTCAAATCAGCCAGTTTATTTTCAACCAATTTACCTGTAGTTTAATAAAATTGTTCTGTAGTTTCTGGTGTTACTAGAGACATTTAAAGGCCCTTAGGAGAGAAAATTCTGTTTGAAGTAAATGTTCATAAAATCTTCCAAGAGAAGTACACTTTTTCTTTGACCCTTGGTTTTATTCCTGCCAGACCATTCAATTACTATGTGTACAATATATTCCAATTTGGTAAGTGCATTTGATTTTGACCAACATTTAATGTAAGAGTGTGGCATACAAGTATCTTAAAGGTACCAACTTTACAAAACTTCAAGAATTAAATATATTTAAGATATATCAGAGACTAAAAACAACAAGTTATGGAAAAATATGATTAGCATGATTTTACATTTGCACAAAATAAAATAATACAAAAGTTTCTATTTTTATGACAATCCCCTGAGCAAATGGGATTATACCAAAAGGAATTATAAGGTAGGAACTTTCATTTTTATTTCATAGTTTTTTGTGTCATTTAGAATATTTAGAAACATTTAGTACTTTCATAATTGAAAGATTACATGGTTTGGGTGACTAGGCAGCCATTTGGCTAATCATACAGATAGGTCTGAGCATGTGTCTAGAGAAAAGCATCAACGTCTAGGGTAAGAATTGGAAACTGGCAGATCTAGGCACAAGCTTGACATTCAGCGGACTGTGCATGATAGTCATGCTGAAGATACTCATATGAAGATAATGAGTGTCCTTGACTCCCTAGAGCCCAAGAGAGGATTGATTGGTGAGCTGAGTCTCTTCTGACACTGAGATGGAAATTACAGAGCAGTAGGCTTCCTAGGTTCTGTCAAAGCAAAAATTGCACCAAAGCTAAACAAGTAAGGATCTATTCAAGACTATTCCAATAGAGAGGTGCCTGGGTGGCTCAGCTGCTAAACATCCAGGTCTTGGTTTCAGCTCAGGTCATGATCTCACAGTTGGTGGGTTCGAGCCCTGCATTGGGCTCTGTGCTGACAGCATGGAGCCTGCTTGGAATTCTCTCTCTCCCTCTATGCCCCTCCCCTGCTCATGCTTCTCTCTCTCTCTCTCTCTCTCTCTCTCTCTCTCTCTCTCAAAATAAATAAACTTAAAAAAAAGGTTGTTGTTTTTTTTTTAAGATTATTACAACAGGAGTGAGAGACTAAACTCAACCCTGCCAAAAAAAAAAAAAAAAGTCAGGAGAGTTTTTACGTCAGGGTGCTAGTGGAAAAGTACTGGAGAATGTTAGGGGGTAAGTTCATCAATGGGATGCATTAAGCATATTGAATTATTTCCCTTTTTTTTCTATGGGATTAAGCCATCTGTTTGCTAATTGGTGCCCATTGAATTTAGCCTCCTACACTCCAATAGACTAGGAAATAGGGGTACTATCTTCCTTGATGATTGCATTTCAAAGTTATAGCCCCTAGGTTTCCAAGAAAGACTTTCCTGGGTTGTAAACATACAAGAAGCTTTTTAAATGGGGCACAGAAAAAATTCACAATTGTAAGTTTTCTAAGGTAAATGCTTTAAGAAAAAGGAGATTAGGAGTTTGTGGTTAAGAAGAAACCTATATAAATTTCAGTCAAGCTAAGTGGAACATTGAGATAATCTTGGTCATTTATTTATATTTGTATCCCATAAGGTCAACATTTCTTTGCCTTTCACCACCTAAGGGATTATGATAAGAATATGACAATAACCAGATATGAACTAAAATGAGGTTGTAAATTTAAATAATATATAACATATTATATAAGGGAGTCTAGTAGTCAGAGAGTCAAGGTGAGTCAGATTTCAGGACACAAAAATTAAAGATACAGAATTATTTGAAGAGTTAGTTGCACAAATACCTGAATAACCAAATAATAAAGCACTTAAGGTTCAATGCACCACACAAAAATAAGACACACTCAGGAACCAAGTTTGCCTTAGCAAACTAAAGGAATCAAGAAATGATTTAAGCAAAGCATGTTACTTGTTAAGACTTTTTGGTGTATTGATTTGAAACTCATTTTACTGGTTTGAAAGTTTAAGTTCAAAAATATCTTACAGGGGCACCAGGGTGGCTCAGTCGGTTAAGAGTCTGATTTTGGCTCAAGTCATGATCTCAAAGTTTGTGAGTTTAAGCCCTGCATCGGGCCCTCTGCTGTCAGCTTAGAGCCTGCTTCAGATCCTCTGTCTCCCTCTCTCTCTACCCCTCCCCTGAGCTTTCTGTCTCTCTCTCTCTCAAAAATAAATGAATATTAATTAAAAATATCTTACAGTACAAATACATATAGAGATAGATATTGTATGGGAGAAGCTAGGGAACAGGAGATATAATAGGTCTAAATGGGGAGAGGGGAATGTAAGCATGGAACATGGGTAATAATGTAACAAAAAATAACACTAAAAATTCCTAAAGGAAAAAAACATGCAAGTTTGTAAACCAGAAGGACTCACCTGTTTTTCAGGTGGATGATGAAAAATTATACATACTTAGCTCTTAGCATGGTCAAATTCTGACTCTAAAAGACAAAAAAAAATCATTTCAAACTCTCTGACAGAAAGAACAAGATAACTACAAAGGAACAAAAGAAAAGAGAGCAGATGCCATATATCAATACTATTTGCCATACTGGAATTTAGAATATTATACATACTTGCCAGGGAGTAAAAATGCTATCAAAAGCATCTGAAAGAAAAATACTATCCATCAAATACCTAATATATGAAATGATGTTTCATTTCACAAATAATCAAAAAATAGGGTAAATTTTAAGATCGTGGAGGAAAAGAAGTTATACAACCAAAAGGCAATTGTATTCAGAGTAATCAATATACCGATTTCTTCAGAAATTTTCAGAAAACGAGAAGTAACCTCAGGTTTGTAGATGATTGCAACAAGAAAAGGTTATCAGACAGTATAAGATTCAGAGAAGGGTATTTAGAGAGAAGAGAGTGAAATTGCAGAGAAGGAAGATTGGGAGACAATTTCTAAGTCTCTTTTGATTCTGCCAGTTTCACAAACAGACTGCCTTTGCTCTGGCCGATGTCTTCAAGGATGTTTGTACAGCAAACAACTTCGGGAGATAGAGAAAACAAAGGGCAGATACGTTTACTGGTCATTGCAATAAAAATAGTGTCTCCCTATTTGGCGAAGTTCAGGCAGTCTTATTACACATTTTGAAAAATCTGTGTTTCCTAAGCACAGGGTTCCTCTCCTGTAATGCATCCCCATGTGCACCTGTGTTACCTGACCCTCTCCTTGTCACCCTGCAGGAACTGGGTTTCAGAGAGCTGGTAGAAGAAAGATGATATTCTGGCCACTGCTCTTGTTGTAATGAACTGTCCTTTGTCTGTGGAAAGGGGAAAGAAAAGAAAAGGAAAAAGAAAAAAGAAGAAAGGAAAGGAAAGGAAAGGAAAGGAAAGGAAAGGAAAGGAAAGGAAAGGAAAGGAAAGGAAAAGAAAGGAAAGGAGAAAGAAAAAAGAAAAAGAAAGAAAGAGAAAGAAAGAAAGAGAAAGAAAAAAAGAGAAAGAAAGAAAAAGAAAGAAAGAAAGAAAGAAAGAAAGAAAGAAAGAAAGAAAGAAAGAAGTAGGGAAGGAGGGCTAGAGGAAGGAAACATTCTCCAAATAAAAGAAAGAAAACTGCGACTTGGAGGCAGTGAAGGAGAGAAAGAAAAATGATGACATAAGAACATTAATTAATGCATATAACCACAGACATAATATGTGTGTCTCTATATACTGTCATATTTTAATGGGCTGATAATCTTTCTGGGAACAAAAAAAAATATGAAACCTGGAACAAAAGAGGACATACTATGAGGAAATCCTCAAAGGTATTCTGTACCTCCTAAAACCTAAGCGTTGGTACAGGAGGGAGTGGAGGTACAATACTAAATCTTCCCTCAGATAGTGGAGAAGGAAGAAAGGGAGAAAAGGAATAACTGTATTTTGAAGATGCCAACTGTGGGATGGATTGTGGCACTGTGGAGATGAAACAGTGCTTCTCAGCAGGGGGAAAAAGTTGGCATCTTGTTGCTAAATAATAGTCATACATGACCGAAAAGAACTAAAAAAGCAGAAGTAACTATGAATATAATGGTGAGGCACAGAAAAGCCTCTACATGCTGGGGTAGGGTGGGGTTGGGGTAAGGAATTGATAGCATCTTGATTAAAGAAGAAAAAAGGAGGAGGAGGAGGAGAAGAAGGAAACATCCTTATTTTGTGCATGAAGGCCTCCTGGAAGGCACTGAGAACCAAAAGGCAGCCTTACCTGGGGTGGACTGCAAGGAAATAGGGGCTAACACGTGAGCCATTCCAGGCTGGCTGATACGGCAGTATCCTTACCTGCAGAATGACCATTGAGAGATGCACAGATATGGAGGTAAAAGGAGCTCTGAAGAATTAGAAGAGGATGACAAGTAATTACCTCTGAATATATGGGAAAGATTTCTTGTTCAAAGTTAAAACATCTCCATTTTCTAGCTTGCAACAAAGAAGGTTGGCAGCCAGCCATGTCACTCTTCCATCTTGGATTCATACACTAGTATGATTCTCAAGACCTCTGAAGCCTCCAGGGTTGGCAGGGGTGAGTGAGAAGTGGTGAGAGAACAGGACAAAGTCTTTTTTGATTACCATCTGACATTGGTTTCTACTAGATTTGAAGATATTTGATGCCAAAATCTTTTCCAGTTTAAACATTTCTGACAATTACCTCTTATCTTCCTAGTTCACTGAATCTAATACCTTGACTCTGAAACTTCTCCAAGACTGGGACCCATATCCACTGATCTCACTCTCTTTTCAGCGCATAACTAGTATCTCCAGCTTTCATCCTGTAAAATATCTACCATTTAAAAATTTTCCCGGCAGGAAACATTTTATTTTCAATATACAAATTTAATAGATATATCACTCAGTAATCCATTTTCAGCTCATATTTTAATATGCATTTACATCAATGTATATATAAATATATATACACACACACATTTTATGTTCCCCAAACTCAATATAACATTCTAAACAACAAAAAAGTGGAGGTGAATCTTAAGATACATTTTAAATATAATTGACAGAATGTCAGAATTATACGTAAGTGTATTGAAGATGTTTGCATATGAACAGCATGCAAACTAAATACATTTTTACAGGCAGAGCAATTATTAGTTATTGGCAAGTAATAATTTTATGATTTGTCATCTAGGAGCGCCTGGGTGGCTCAGTCAGTTAAGCGTCCTACTCTTGATTTCAGCTTCAGTCATGATCTCACAACTCATGTGCGTTCCAGTCCCAAGTCAGCTCCATGCTGGCTGCGCGGAGCCTGTTTGGGATTCTTTCCCTCTCCTCTCCCTCTCTCTCTGCGGGTCCCCATGCTCATATTCTGTCTCTCTCTCAAAATAAATAGAATAAAGTTAAAAAACAATTTTTCATTTAAATAAGATAATTTTTTTATTCACGGACATTTTACTAAGTTTAGTTACATTTAAGGAAATTGGTTGGGGCTTCAGAGGTAATAAATAATTTTTTTTATAGTTTTTCCTTTTCTTCAAAATAAGATATAGGCTCTTGGTTAGCTGTTCTGCACAAAACATCTGATTTACAGCAATGGATTACTAACTAAATGGGGATCCTCACATTTCCTCACCATCCGGTACACGATGTCTAAGTTAATACCACATGTATTAGTTTTATGTTATGGCAGCCCCTTTAAGCTTCACATTTCTGTGTTAAGGAAGTCACAGTTGTTATAACAAACATGCATCAAGATTTCGGGGACAAAAAAATAAACGTTGCTAAGCTTACTGTTATACTTGCAGGCCCCGTCTTCTGGTGGCAAAGTGCCATCCCTGGCCTCTATTGTTTTAGGTCCTCATCAGTCTTCTTGCCAAACTGTGTGACCACCTCTCCCCATACAAGTCCTAGCCGGCCGACGAGCGCTACCACTGAACTTCTTAGTGATGCCAGTGCCCCTCTCAGGCAGTATATTCCTGATGAATATGACTGATATGTCCTCTGGACCCTCTCATAAATACACTACTCCTCTGAGGGGTTTTATGGCTTCTCACAATGTATTCATTCCAACACGCCTATCTTACTGGACTCTTTAATCCCTTCCATCATAATTCAGGCATTTCAACTTCATTTGGTGTGGACCACTGCTTTCTCTACACTTCTCAGAGCTACCATATCCCTGACTTTGCCTATTCCTACTGAGTCCTACCAGAGAGTTAATGTCCCAAAAGAGCTTATGCAAGTAAATTAATTCTTGCTCATCTAATCCTATCCAATGCCATAGGTCCTCCACTGAAAGCTCCAAAGAACTTCAGAAGTCACTAAGTGCTCTTTGGTAGTTACCCAAATATTCCAGATACCAGGGAATTCCCAATAGCAAGAAGCTATGGGATGCTATATTTGAAAGTATGGGGAATCACCAAAGCCAGGGGACCAAGTAGAAGTTATAGTCAGATATGAGGTGATCTGCAGGTCATAAAGAGCCTGACTGGGACCTGATAAACAAAGAGCAATGGCCCACCTTTCTGGGAGCAATTGTCTTGAGACAATTGTCTCTGTTTAGAGCAGACTAAGTGGTGCACCAGCTGCAAAGTCTCCATCTCTGAGGCTGTGAGAATAGTTTAACCCAGAGCCTGGTAGTAATGAGCCATGACCAAGCTGCAGAAACTGCTTTGTGTGAACAGAGGTCCCCTGCCAACAACTTGAGAAAATGCCAGTTCTTCCTGTACTCAGATACTAGTCAGAAAAGGAGGAAGAGGAGCCAGGACTCCGGGAGGCTGGAAAGACAGATGTGATAGGGAGTTAATCTTTAAATTCGTAGAATAAATTACCCAAAAGGCATTCATTTAGACTGAGGGAAAAAAGGTCTAAACTAGAATTTAATGATATATGTAGTCCTTATTATTGCTAATCTCCCATTAGGCAAATAGGGTTTTGTGTGAAAGATGATCTCCTTGTTGAAAAAAAGGAAAGTTTAGATCTCTGTTGTTTTCATGTCTATTCAAATTCTTATTTCCCTAAATAGCTTTTTCTTAAGTTCTTTTGTTTATGTTCATCTGTAAGAGGAGGCTACTATATAGGAAAATTGAACCTATTGTACTTAAATCCCCAGTATACAGTCCAGCCTTCTTTCATGGATAAAAACATATAGCTTGGGTAATTGACTCCAGATCCAGGAATGATCCCTAATTAGAAAAGCCAGTCATGTCACCTACTTCCCTTGCCAGTAACTGGTTGAGGAACCTAGATGGATCATTGTAGGGTTTCCCCCCAGCAATAGGCAGGTGACTTATGCTAAATTAGAACACAGGGAAAGATTTATTCTATGGATACAAAAGAGGAGATTTGTACGTAAGAAAATAAGCAGTTCTTTGATTTACGTAGCCATATTATAAGCACGGGGAAGGAAATTAATATGGCACAATGTAGACAGGAGACATGGAGGGACCTGAGCCCTTAATGATATTCTTGAGCTGCAGAATCTAACAAACTTGGGGTGCCTGGGAGGTCCAGTCGGTTAAGCACCAGACTTCAGCTCAGGTCATGATCTCACAGTTAGTGGGTTCAAGCCCCACATCGGGCTCTGTGCTGACAGCTCAGAGCCTGGAGCCTGTTTCAGATTCTGTGTCTCCCTCTCTCTCTGCCCCTCCCCTGCTTGCACTCTATCTCTCTCTCTCTCTCAAAAATAAACATGAAAAAAAATTTAAAAAAAGAATCTAACAAACTTGAAACTCACACAACTTCTACACTTTTGTAATTTCTTTGTTGTTTGAGCCAGTTTGTGGCTGGAATTTTCTTATTTGGAACCAGAAGCATCCGGATTGTTACACATCAATATGAAAAGTCAATATGAAAAGTCATGCCACCGGCAGTTCCTTTTGAGTTCTCAAATACTTGTATTGCCAGTCAGTACTAAAGCTTTAACAGGAGTTAATGGGCTATTCCTAAAATAGCAACAGAAATAACCACAGTAGCAGTCAGCTTGTCTCTTCAGTCAGAGATGCCATATTCTGTAGTCCTATTATAAAGATCAGTGAATTCTTCTCCTTATTGAATTCATTTTTAAAAAAGACAAATGTATTTCTTAAATTGAGAGATGGAGTATTTTCCAGGAAAGAAGAGTATCCCCTATTGACAAACAATCTCCAAACCCTCCATGCTAGTAGAAAAAAATTTTTTACAAGAAGATGACTATCATGTAATGACATTACTCTTATAATTTTCATTTCCACTATTTGCTAAAAACCACCACAAAAGTGCTACCTCTGCAAACACACCTGTGTGGAGTTCATTTCTAATATATAAAATTGGGTAGAAATTACCCTGCAAGGTATTGCACAAAGAATTTTAGTTATATAAATCCAATAGACTTAACTATTTTGAAGAGAAAAAGGAAGAACCTAAAAGGGTTTTGTTTGTTTGTTTTTATTAGCTTTACTGTACCAATAGAGGAATTATATACATGTTTGCTGAAATTATCTTTTATCTTAAAGCAGCCTCTCTTTTTATCATTAGAATAGCATGTTTAAATACATACCTGAGACAAAAGTACGATACTGCTGCTAATGTTTTGTTCACTACATCTTGTAACTAATTGTTGCAACATGTGTGAAATGACATATCAGGTAGGAAGTTCAAAAAGACAGAGATTCTAAAGGAACCCACTACTGCGTTCTCCAAACTCTAGATGCAGAAGCACTATTAAAGCCAAGGGAGATTTATATTTTAGATAAGTCAGTTGATGATAGACTTTAAAAAAAATGTTCTTACTTGTAATATTTGCCTTTAGAATATATCTGCATAGGCAAAGCTACTCTTACTTCTAAATTCTAAAATTGCAACCTGAACTTGTAAGAGCTCCCTTTGCTACTTAAATTTCCATTCAGGATTTACTCTGGGAGATCTTTAGAGTTAGTCAATATTTTCTTAAAGTTTTTTAGGTATTGAAAATAGTATTAAAATGACTAATGTCTAATCAGATAAAAACTATATAAAAAAGAAAAGATATGGTCCATGTTTAGCAGAAAAAAGCATAGCACATACACTTGAGAAAAACAAGACCCTTCATACTCCCCGATGAGACATCACTCTTAGAGTGAGTTTTTCATTTATTTTATAAATAATTTTATTTTATAAAATAAATGAGCTTTTCTAAATGGACCTCTGAATAGTTCCTTAGAGCTATAAGATTATATTATCTTAAGAACATATCAATATTAAAAGCATATTAACAAGGAGTAAAAAATGATCAAATCTAAGCAGGATCCTTGAGAGAATTTGAAGCCCCGTGGGGTGAAGTATTAGTGCTTCTGTAATGTTCCCATCAATAGAATAGAATCTATACCATAAGTCTTAACCTGTATTTTTAATAAATATCATTAGATATCTCACATTATCTTATTTTTAAAAAAGGAAATTATAATACCATAGCTTATTCTCCTATATTGTATCTCAAATTATATTTTTCATGGCCATCAAATGCTCTGAGATTTTTCCCTTGACTTACTATTTCTAACAATTCAAAAATAAATTCTATTTTAAATTAATTCTATTTTCATTAGCTAAGAATATCAGAATTTTGTTTAATTTGGGCAAGCTGCTTCCTGAGCCTGAACCTCAATTCTTTGGCAATTAAGTGAGAGAGTGAGGATGTTGGATAAAGTTGTTTCCGTAGTGTCCAAAGTGCCCATCAAGACTGAAACTTGATGATGCTATAGACCAATTAAGAAATACCTACTACATTATGTTTTCTGGTGGACCGTGGAGCTACAGGCAAAAATGGAAAAGTTCCCTGAAAATTACTACATGTAGCTGTGAGAGAAAACCTCAGAAATTGATTTTACAAATAAAAATCTTGATTTTTTTAAAGTAGCCATTTTCCAAAGTAACAGAGGTTTGCTTGTATTGCCTGAATAATTTGAAATTATGTAACCTACTAAAATAACTATTTTGAGGACATCGTCATTCATTTGAAAATAAAATTCCTAAAAATTTTATTCAGTAAAAGTGATATTCCCAAACACCCAGGATCTTGGGTATATAGGTATATAGATGGATAGATGAATAGATAGACAGATAGACAGATAGACATAGATATAGATATATCTATCTGTCTGTCTAGCTATCTATATATTTTTTCCCTTTTTGAGAACCCATACTTTAGTAAAAACTAATTATGAACTCTTCTTTATAATACATGGCTTTTTGCCACATAACAATATAAAGATGTGAAATTCATATACACCAGACATATCCTTAGAGGCACCTGATACATGTTCTCTTTCTGATATGTTCTACAAAAGTAGAAAATCCACAAAGCATGTGATGATGTTCTCAATATCTTCTTAAAGTTCTGTACAGGCAAATGCTCTGACCTGTAGCAGGTGAGAGGGATGGGATTCTGAGACAGGTTATTTGTGATAGCTGATCTCACCAGAATTAGACTCGAGGCCTGGTGTTCAGACACAGACTACTATTGCCAATCCTATCCCACTGAAAAAGAAAGACTCTAGATAATATGATTTTTTCTTTTCCTCAAAGGATTATAGTCATAGATTTTTGATAGTTTATTTTTGTCACATACTATGTTATATATGTTTTGCTGTACCAGCATTTTAAAATGAGATTATTTGCTTCTAACAGTACAGCTTAGTAAGCCTTTTATACATATTTACTATATATAGCACATGTCTAAATTGCATTTAAATTATTCATTATTCGGGAAAATCAAAATCTTTTAACTACTTAACCAGAATTTGTAAGACCTATGAGACGGATTGTTGTTCAAAATGGCTACAAGACCTAAAAGCAAATTTTAAATATTTTTGCTTAAAAAATGTGTTGTTTCCATTGTAATTTTTATTATATAAATTTTGCATTCAAAATTTTGAAATTGGATCATCAGTTTGTACTATACAAGCTAAATCTATGAAGCAAGTACAAGTATTTATAAATAAGTAGAAAACCCCACTCTTTACCCAGACAACAAAATGGAGGATTGCTTATAAACAATTCTTGGCTTAGTAACAATTAGTGATGTCTGCACATCCAGTGCCTGAATCCACATTAAACACTCTACCTTTTAAATCATTTATAAAATTTTAGTGTAATGTATAACCTGCTTAAGGAAAACTGTTTACATTTATAATAACATTGAAAAGAATTCAGAAGGGAGCCTGGGTGGCTCAGTCGGTTAAGCATCCGACTTCAACTCAGGTCACGATCTCGCGGTCCGTGAGTTCGAGCCCCGCATCGGGCTCTGGGCTGATGGCTCAGAGCCTGGAGCCTGCTTCCCATTCTGTGTCTCCCTCTCTCTCTGCCCCTCCCCCATTCATGCTCTGTCTCTCTCTGTCTCAAAAGTAAATAAACGTTAAAAAATAATTAAAAAAAAAAAAAAAGAAAGAAAAGAATTCAGATTCTACTCACCAGTGTGTTTTAACCTTAATCAGAGAAAAAATTAACATGGATCCCATTCTTGTTCAACTCTTGGCTTGTTCAAAGCTGGCAGTTAGCATCAATAGGTCCTTTCACAAATAATCTTATTTGTGAATAAAGTGAATTTATATCATCAACAGATTAATCATCAGCTACTGAACAGATGGGAACAATTTTTAGTTACTCTCAATTTTATCAGATTTGTAATATTAACTGTGTTAAAACCTCTGTGTTAAAAACCTCTGTCTTATATTATGTATTCTTCATGTGTATTAATTTATTCCTTTTTTGTGAAATATACATAGTTTTAGCAATTTCCATTTTGTTTTAACAAGCTTTTCATGTTCCATTAGGTTTTTCATTGACCCAAATGTATACTCATTCCCATAAAACTAAAATCTTTGAGTACTAATCTGAAGTATGATTGGATTAAAAGAATTTTCTGCAAGAGAGTAGTTTTTTTCTAACTGCTTAGTAGACAATTTGCCTTGTTTAATCATTTAAAATCACTAAATACAATATAGTAAAGATCTTTGTTATCTCTACTTTTCATTTCCATGATAAAAGTGCCGCATTGGAAACTTTTGTTTGTAACACTCAGATTACATCTATTAACATAGCATTTTATGCAGAACCTAAATATATAGTAGGGGAAAACAACTATGAGAATTTATCCAATTATAGTTAATCCGCATTATTTGTGCATTCTGTGTTTGTGAATTATGAATTCATCTACTTGCTAAAACTTATTTGCAACCCCAAAATCAGTACTCAAAGTGCTTTGGGGTCATTCATGGGCATACACAAAGCAATGAAAAATTTGAGTCACCTGTTTAAGGCATTACTAGCTGAGGTCAAACAAAGCCATGCTCTACCTAGTTGTTTTAGTTCTCATATTGTAAACAAATGTTTTCTGGTGGTCTTTTGAGCCATGTTATTTCACTACTTAAAGTGGTCCCCAAGTGTAGTGCTGAAGTATTTCCAAACTCAAGAAGGCTATGATGTGCCTTATGGACAAAGAGTGTTGGATAAGTTTCATTCAAGGCATGCATTGTAGTGTTATTGCCTGCAAGTTTACTGTTAAAGAATTAATAATATATATTAAGTGTCTTTAAATAGAAATACACACAAACCAAGGTTATGTATTGATCAGGTGATAAAAATTTTGTGATCAGAGGCTTTCAGGAAACTAATTCTGTATTTCTGGTAGGAGTAATGATTCAATATGCATTAATTCAGTATTCACAGTGATTTTATAAGCCTTAACTACTGCAAGTAATGAGAATATATCATATCCATTTTCAGGTAACTAGCATTATCCCCAAGTATACTATACCCTTTTTAATTTTAAGGACTATAGTGATATCAATGCACACTGAGTGGAACAAATGCTAATTCAAATAAGCAAACCTGGGGCGCCTGGATGGCTCAGTGGGTTAAGTGTCTGACTTCAGCTCACGTCATGATCTCATGGTTTGTGGGTTCAAGCCCCATGTCCGGCTCTGTGCTGACAGCTCAGAACCTGGAGCCTGCTTCAGATACTGTCTCCCTCTCTCTCTGCAACTCCCCCACTCACGTGCACACCTCTCTCTCAAAAATAAACATTAAAAAAGTTCAAATAGGCAAACTACTCATGAGAAAGGTACACGTATCATGGGCAACTCTGCATTTTTCTTGGATTATCATTTATTTGACAGGGACTGTGCATTTACAGAAACTATTACAGAGCCACAATTTTTTTCTTTGAAATGTTCTATAATAAATATTTTATAAAGTCATTGTGAATCAATTTGCAATGAATTTGACTCTTTAATCAACATTATTTCCTCATCTATATACTTTCACAGATTGACATTTCTAGAAACCCTGATATAAACTCTGAAAGCTGCACCAGGATAGAAAATGCCTTGAAGCACAGATAGGAAAGATGCTAAGGGAATTACGATCTCCAGCATTTACACAAGTCCTGTTCTTAACAACCACTTAGGTCAGAGAAGAAAATAAAATCTGTTATGACCTTATCACATGAGGGAGTGAGCCCCACTTCCTTCCACTTTCAATGAAACTTCAATTTTTCTTTGATTCAGGACACACTGTCCTTTCAAAAGCATGTGAACATTTTTGTCTTTTTTTTTTAACTGCTGAAGCAAAAGCTACATTTCAGATTCTCAAGCTTTTGCAAATATGAGATTATTTTAGCACAATAAAATTTTTGAAACGTTTTTAGCATGTTAGTAAATTAACAGAACTTTTTTGCAGTCCAAGAAAAAAAATAACTGTTTTAGATACATCTGAAACAATAGCAAAAGCTATACGTTTTTAGAAATGTCTTAAAGCAATACAAATCCCCCCTGCTGTCCAAAGCTGAAGGCAGAGTTTCCTAACAACCTTGAAATATTCTACCATAAATATTTATTGATACTTTAAGAGTACTCCTTTTGTACTAGTGGTAGATTTTAAACAAGTCTGCAAATGCACTTTTACTTGAACTCAGCTGGGAGTCTTAAGAGATATAATCAATGGAACTGTACTATAATTGAATTGCAAAGAATGAAAGAAATAAACTGCATAACAAAATTTGATCAGAAAGAGCTCTTTCTAAGGGAAAACTTTTTAGAGTATGTTGGAAAATAAAGCTTCTGGAAGGCCTTGATTATTTTTTAATCACATTAGCAATCTGGAAGCCCTATGACTCAATGCAGAGAATGCCTTGGGCTTCCCCAGGAAAAGATTATATTGATTTCTGCATCAGGTCCTGAACAGATGGATGAGGGTCATAGTCCATTATGCTAGAAATCAATGCCATTTGACTCTATCACTTTCCAAACAATGAATACTCTGTTGTAACTGATGCATCTTTTTATTTTAGCGTCTTTTATAAATTCTAAACACAATGCCATCCTATTAAATCTTTATATTCTATTCCCAAAGTAAAGTAATTGAAAGAGGTAATTACAATTTTTAAAAAGGGGGGGTGGGTCAGGCTGCCAGTATAAATACAGATATTATAAAAATTCTTTATCCCTACCAGAAATTCCAACTCAAAATTGCTATCATGAAAGCTCATAAGAAAATGTCTGGACAGTGACACCCGGAAATGTTCCAGACAAAATCTTATCTAATGTGCAATCCATCTGGTGCTTGCCTGAAAGCAAACTTCAGACAGAACCGGAATATAATCCAGCTGCTTTCTCAAGTGGCACCCAAAGGATCTTCTACATCCTCCACTGTTCCATCTATGCCAGAGGAATCTTTTATTCAGGCATGATTTCTGTTAACACAAGTCATAAATCTTTTATTTATGGTATTTAAACACAGTTACCCATATAAGATTGGTAGGTTTTCCCTTCTATTCTTGCAGAACTTAATAATTGCCTTCCTTGTTAACAAACATGCTTAGGAAAGAAGTATTCTTTTAACAAAGAGAGTTCCTCCAGGCATTCTTATTTTTTGAAAACTTCAATTTTGTTTTGTGTGCCTCTTTTGAGATGATGAAATTCATGATTGAGAGCTGGTTGGGACTTTCCACTTTCTTTCTCTTGCTCCCTTGCCTTTGAAATAAAGGAAGAATGGGATGCCTGGGTCTTAGGATCTATTTCCTCTCCTTTTCAGACCTCTTAAATTCCTGAAAATGCATCACCTGCTGAAAACCAAACTAGGAAAGAAAATACTTTGAATGACATATAAATAGAAAGAGACTGGAGGAATTATTGGGACTCGTATTTCATATATTTTACCTCACATAATTATGAGTTTTGACATTTCATATATTTTACTTCACATAATTACGAATTTTGACATCTATGTACCTAGGAAGCTTAGGTCTTAAAGTCTGTTCAAATAACCATAAAACTCAAAATCAAAACAAATAAATACATTTTATGAGCTTCTGCCAATCACTGATTTGCAAACTGGAATGTATAGAAATTATTTAAACTGTGCTTACTGTGCAAAATACACGTTGGCTTATAATAAAACTGGTAGCTAACACGTATAGGGCACTTATGGAACAAGCATTTTCTAAGCACTTTACATAAATAACGTCAAGGTAATTATTCAGGTGAATACCAAAACTACCCCTCATCTACACATGTTACATTTGGGATATAGAGGGGTCAAGTCATTTGTTCAGTTTTCCTGCAACTGGTATGTGGTTAGAAATGGAACCCATTTTTGGATGTGGGTGCTTTTTGAAAGTGAATCATTAAACAGGTTTAAATCCCACCCTCTAGGTTTAAAATTTCAATCTCAAAAGTGATTCAAAGTTTTATGAATTAATTCATAAAACTAGAGATCATCTTTCATAATTCCCATCAGATGCCGAAATCCCTTGAATACTTTCTTTGAATCCTTTGAATTTTTATATATTCCAATGCTATTTATTTTGGTGAGGCTCATCTTTATAAACTCCTATTCAGCATATCTTGTCTCGGTTTTCCAGGCTGTTACGGAAGAATCCCATTTCTCACCTGAGATTCAGTTGATCTTCAGTTTTCTCACCTCAGATGTGTTCCATACACAAAGCATTTCAGCCTCTCCTCTGCAGCTCTTGAAATCACTAGACAACTGGGATGATAGATGGCACTTATGTTCCCAAAAAGAAAATGTCAAGCTACTCCTTCATTGTCAAAACTGTCAGAAGTTGTTGAAGTTGAATCTAGAAGCTCGGCTTACAGTGAATGAGCTTGTTAAAATATCCCCTTCACTCTCCTGGTCTCAGAACTGTACTCTGGGCTTGCCTCACTGTGCTCTTCCCCACCAGTGTCCTCAGCAGTAATGGGACAGCAACACAGAAGTTGAACAGGGGTGTTAAGAGTACAAAAGGGCTGGGGGAAGGCTGTACCGTTTATCTAAAAGGAAGGAGAAAGCTCAAATAGCAAAACATAATCCTATCAAAAGGAAGATAGTGCCTATGGGAACTTCGCTTGATAGACCATTTGGAGAAAACTTCATACTTGCATTAGCCAATCTCCCTTTATAAGCACAGTGCCATTGTTTGTTAGACAGTTACATTTTCTACCCTGGTGTTTGTATTGATGTATATTTGTATACTCTTTCTGTTACTCTTTATTATTATATAGCTATAAAATAGGCCCTATTTATGAACAGTGACAATGATAGAAATACAGTGACTCAGAAAGTCTTGAATATATTGCCCAATAGAGACAAATTATTACTTAGGTAGCAATAGTAACAGCAGTATTAGTGCGGGTAGATGTTTTAAAACTTGGTCTATGAACCAAAACATTCCCTAAAACAGATTTTCATTGAATTTTTGTCAATATTTTTCATTTAATTTAGGAAAATATGTAATCAGATATGCCAGGGAAAGATTATTATGTTCTATCCCATTTGAGATGCTGGCCTCAGCATGCTGATGCACACTAACACAAGTCTTCAGAGTGTTATTAAAAGAAATAGATTGAACTCCTGACATGAAATGGGTAAGCTGCGATATTTCTATTAGTTTAAAAATAGGACATTAGAGTGTGTGTGTCTCCAGAATTTCTTATCACTCTGGTTGATTTTTTTTCCCAATCTGTTCATCCTCTCCTAACATCTTTTCCATTCAGCATTTCTTCCCCCAACGTCCAAATATTTTTTTAATTATGTGATTATAACTTAAAAACTGGTCTATTAGTTGTGAAATTAATTGTAGAGGATACAGCTATTAACCATCATATAATTTCTTTCTACAAAAATCCTGGATGATTAAGGGGAAAAAATAAATGGGTTATGGATTGGGCTGTAGTGTTTATAATTTTAATAGTGTGTAAGAACTTACATGACTGGGCTCTCTATTTAGCGTCTACATTTATAATACAATGTCACTACTTAAGAAGGAACTGATCTTTATGAAAATATCACTCTGTCTTGTATATTTTGGTGTATGGTCAGTTTCTACTCTACCTCATCGTTACCCTCAATGCCCCCTTCAAAACCGAACTTCACTCCACCTCTAGTTTCCTAAAGGACTCATCACCCAACACAAGACAACCACTTTATTCTCAGATCTTTGTAATAAATTGCCACAAGTTCTGGATTTGTTGCTGTATGGAATTTCGCACATTACTTCAGGAATGCATGTTAATATAGTCAGAAAAAACAAAAAACGTAATTCAAAATTCTGTTGTGTCTGCCCTATCATAACATGCTGTGCTTCTGGAAGTTGGAGCTCAATAAATGCCTTTTAAATAACCGAAATATATTTTTCTGCCAGTAGCATGCTGGTTAGGAGTTTTCTGAATCAATTCACATCTCCCAAGAAATGAGAAACTCATCAATGCACGAGACTTAGCCAAATGATAAATATAACATTTCTGCAGAGAAAAACAACATGGTGATTAACAATCTGAAAATCTGCCCCAAAGCTGAATAGCCCTTTCTTATTATTAAGACCTATATAATCACAACAAAAATTAGTTTGGACCTAATCCCAGAATTCCTCTCAGCAGTGCGTGTACGTGCCTTATGGGTGCCGTGGTATGGGAAAACACCGAATCCATTGCTTCACTTGTGACTGATTTGGACACAGTCAGGGAGCTGTAGGCTAAGGTTGCTTCTGCATTCTTTCTGAACAAAAACGATCCCTTTGGCCAAAAAAAAGCAGATATTACATTTATTTTTCCACATTATTTTTAACTATTAGT
This sequence comes from Leopardus geoffroyi, assembly GCF_018350155.1. Classification (NCBI taxonomy): domain Eukaryota; kingdom Metazoa; phylum Chordata; class Mammalia; order Carnivora; family Felidae; genus Leopardus; species Leopardus geoffroyi. The sequence continues at coordinate 105,786,974 of NC_059327.1, read as the reverse complement.
AGTGCTACGAGATACAATAGCAAATGTGGAAGGAATGTTGTTAAATTGAACCCAAATGGAGTTAAAATTCAACTTATTCTCATTGTAATTTTATAGTTAGTGATTTTTTCTTCTCTTCAATGATTTCCTCAAAATCAAAAACACGTTAATTATATTTTGGTCCTTAGTTTTCTTATAATAATTGTGATAATAGGCCTATTTTTCCAGATCAGGAGGAGATATAATTTGCACACCAAATGTGAGAAAGAAGTTGAAAAATTTTAAATAATTCAGACAATAATTTAAAATATATACTTGGACTTCAGATTCTAGTTTGGCTATATAAATCATGGCATGCCATTAGTCCCATTGTAAGAAGTAGAAAAAGATATATTAAATCAAAGAAAAAATTTTACAGTGTTTAAGAGCTTTGTATGGAAAACAATCTAAACTAATTGGTGCTTTGAAAATTAGCAAAAATTGGCAGCTCCTTATCTCTGAGAGTTATTTCTAAGTAGAGGTGGGAAATTGTGCCTGCCACCAGTAAAGGAATTCTTGAGAGGTTAAGAAGAACCAGTCGGGGACTTTACTGGCCGCCTAGTCTGATGTGGTGGACGGGGACCTGGAGGACATCCAAACTCAGAGCTTATTCTCCCTGATCACCAATTATTTGCCATGGGCTTTAGCTGAGTGTGTGCCAGTGTGAGAAGGAAAAGCAGACACATCTTACTGTCTCACTTCTTAGATTCCAAAGCTCTGCACGTTGCAATACATACAAGACAAAATTGCCATCCTGTATTTGGAAATCATTATTCCTTATTTATGCCATTTTTTTTTCTTAATTCCATTCTAATTATTTTCTTTAAGATGTTAGTTTTTCTTAACACTAGTAAGTCTTACATTAATTTTAAAGTGTTAATACTGTTGGAGCCAAGGGCAGGCTGCCCTAGGTGGGACACTTTGGCATGAAGATTATTTTGAGTTAAAGGCCATCAAAACCCAGCAGATTTAGGAAAAGTTCTTTTACCCCCCTCCCCCCCCACACACACACAGTGCCTGAAAAGAATTTAGAGGATCTATTCCAGGAAGAGAACTATCACTAGCATTATACAAGGAAATGTATACTAACTAGGTATGGGAATATGGTAGACAGGGAAGAACCTAGCAAGGCCTAAGTTTGATCAAAGTCTTCCTTGTCCTGTGGTTTCTGAGTGCCCCAGTAAACATTTGTTTACCAAACATTTAGTCTTTTTTCATCCTTCTGTAAATTAGATTCCTTCTTTTGAAGTCCCAGATCCCTATCCCTTCTCCTTAGTTTAGAATAACATATATACCTCATCTTGCCTGTCTTTGAAATTCTTTGAAATTTCCTATTGGTGTGGATTCTCCCTATGTAGGAAATTAAATTTGATTTTTTTCCTGTTAATTTAGCTCATGTCAATTTGATTCTTAGTCCAGCGAGAAGCACCTTGAAGGTGACAGGACATTCTCGTTCCCTGGCAATACAAATTGGTACCTAAAACTTTTTAAAATTATGAAAAGTATTTCATCTAAAGCTTAAAAGTATAATTTTTCACTCTTACGTGAATTTTCCCATTTTTGCCTTCCTCTTTTAAGAATTGAATATATGGTACTCATTTTTTTTTCAACGTTTATTTATTTTTGGGACAGAGAGAGACAGAGCATGAACGGGGGAGGGGCAGAGAGAGAGGGAGACACAGAATCGGAAACAGGCTCCAGGCTCTGAGCCATCAGCCCAGAGCCTGACACGGGGCTCGAACTCCCGGACCGTGAGATCGTGACCTGGCTGAAGTCAGACGCTTAACCGACTGCGTCACCCAGGCGCCCCGGTACTCATTTAAAATGTACAACTGTCAGACCTTGAAAAGGGACACAGTTAGTTTTAAAACTAATGGAAGAAAGGACTAGGACAGAGATTAGAAGAATAATAAAATAATTATTTCAAAGGCTTAAATGCACAATACAAAAATCATATACTCAAGATAATTTGCTTCTAGCACGTTAAAACCCATGGACATCAAGTTTATGGCAGTAAAATGTTACTAAATAAATTTAGAAAATTATGAAAAAAATATTAAAAAATAATCTAGAGGACAATATTTTACATACTTTAATGTAACACATTTATATCAATATTGAGCCTTTCAAGTAAAAGGATGGTATATAAAAGAAATGTCTTTAAATTGAGATCTCCGTATACCCATAATATATCCCAGAACAAATGATAAAAAGGAACCCAGAATGACACATTGCAAATAGCTATGACATTTCTAATAACTTTAGAGAGATAACTGATCTGTCAGTGATGATCAGAAGATAGAAATTTTCTATCAGGAGGTAGAAATTTTTCTAGCTTCTTTTTCACAGGGCATTTTTAAAATTCTGTCACCTTAGAACTGTTTTTCTCTTAGAATACAATAGTATGTGTTTGTACTCACCCATTATAGATTTTACTTTTTTAATCAGTTAACTTCCAAAATAAATGATGTTCTAATCTTTGATGGTCTATAACAGTCCTATTTCTTTTTTTTTTTTTAATGTTTATTTATTTATTTTGAGAGAGAGAGAGAGCCAGGGGAGGGGCAGATAGAGAGGAGAGTGAGAATATCCCAAGCAAGCTCCGCATGGTCAACATGGCACCAAACTTGGGGCTCGATCCCACAAACCATGAGAGCATGACCTGAGCCAAAATCAAGAATCATAGATAAGTAAATGACTGAGCCACACAGGTGCCCCTAACAGTCCTATTTCTGAGGGAATTTCCCTGATCTCAGATTTTATTGTGTTTTTGTTGTTTTAGATTGGGTTTTGAGTTTTGGGAATTTTGTTTCATTTTTGCTGTAGGTTGTATTAAAAGCATTATAATTACTAATAAGGGACAAAAACACTTTCTGTCTTCCAACTCAATTTTGAAGCTATTGGTATCTGTTGTTTGCCTGGATGCCAGCTAGAAGACACTGATCTGAACCCCTGCCATGGGGAAACCTCAACAGCAAAGTTAAGTGAGCTCACCTTGTGAGAATGGCTCCTGTAGAACTCCAGCTTGCAGCAAACTTAATCCGGAGACAATAGCACCTGGGAGCACCTGGGCAATGAGAGGTAACTGAAAGTTGTTATTACAACTACCATCGAGGAAGAAGAAATTTTCCTCTGTCTAGGATTTTTATAGTTGGACTAAGACTCAAATTGACATGAGACAGATTAATAAGAGAAAATCAGATTTAATTTCTGACATATGGGAAGTCTACACAGACATGAAATCCCAAAGACAGTCATGTAAAATGAAGTATATATGTCATTCTAAATAAGGAGAAGTGAGTACAGGTCTGGGACTTCAAAGCGAAGGGATGAAATTCACAGGAAGATAAAAAAAAGTCAGTGTTTAATAAATGTTTGCTGGGACACTCAATCAATGGGACTTAGAGAGGAATTTTAACAGACTTTGAAACTTCCTCCTTGTCTATAATGTAGTTATCTGGTGCTCTATCTAAATTCTTTTTAGGCAATAGGTTATGGGGGAGGGGAGGTCAAAGATAGGGAAGGTCATCATAATCTCCATGCTGAAGTAACCCATCTTGGGGTGGCCTGTCTTTGGCCTCTGTACAACACAGCATGTTTATTGCTTGGTATAAAATGATATATAAATAAATACATATTTGCCAATTTCTAAGTACATTATCTTTGGATATGACATGACCATTGTACTTACAGGTAGAGGACTAGGTTTTTTTACCTAGATTTTTAGAAAACCAAAACACAGTTAATCTTTTAAAAAAAATTTTTTTTTCAACGTTTTTTTATTTATTTTTGGGACAGAGAGAGACAGAGCATGAATGGGGTAGGGGCAGAGAGAGAGGGAGACACAGAATCGGAAACAGGCTCCAGGCTCTGAGCCATCAGTCCAGAGCCTGACACGGGGCTTGAACTCCCGGACCGTGAGATCGTGACCTGGCTGAAGTCGGACGCTTAACCGACTGCGCCACCCAGGCGCCCCCAAAACACAGTTAATCTTAAGTGTAAATACAGTTTAATAAAGATGTTTCTTTTCCTTTAGAAAAGTTTTGCTCTGATAAGTAAAAATAAATGCTCCTTACATAATTGTAAGATTATTTTCACAAATAAATAGATGACGTTGATCATTATGCAGGTGCTTCTCAATTGTCAGCTCATAAAAAATCTAAAATATTGGCTTGGGCAATCAAGGCCAGGTACAATTAGGACCCTGGTATTAGCCTGCATTTTTTTTTTTCTGCAGCACCTATCACATTTCATAATACTCTACCTACTTATGTTGTTAATTGCCTCTTCTCAAAAGGTAATCCTAAAGGTCAAGTTTTCACATCTGTATTCTTCATTGTGGCATTCATAGCTCCTTAAGCAGTGCCTGCTTGGGGGAGGAGAAGGAAAAGATTGAAGATGGCAGTGTAGGAGGATGCTGGGCTCATCTTGTCCTGCTGATTGCTTAGATTCCACCGACATCTGCCTAAATAACCCAGAAAAACGCCAGAAGACTAACAGAGTGGACTCTCCGGAGCCAAGCAGTAGACAAGAGGCCGACGGAGGAGGGTAGGAAGGGCGGAGAGGCGGTTCATGCTACACAGACTGGCCGGAGGGAGCCAGGGCGGTGGAGGGGCAGTCCACCTGACAAGGCAGAGTCCTCAAAGTCTGGCTTGCAAAAGTGGAGGGGCCGGACTCCATGAGTTCTGACAGCCAGCAGGACTTAACATCTGGAATGTTAAAAGTCAACAGCTCTGCTCTCAGAGAGCAGGGAGGGTGAGAGGACACTGGGAGGGACAGTTGTTGAGTCCCTCAAGACAGAGCTCAGCTCAGCAGGGGAACAAATGTGCTGGCAAGTGCCATTTCCCTCTTCCATCCCCCAGCCAAAATTCCAAAGGGAACCAGTTCCAGTCACCGAACTTGCTTGCACCACGCAAATGCGCAATGCTGTGCTTCTGTGGATCCATCCCTCCCATGGGCCTGCCTCCCTCCCAGTGCTGCAGGGTCCCTCCAGCAGGGGACCACTCATGGCAAAGCAAGCTAAGCCTGCACCTCCCGCCCCTGTGTACCTTGCAGATCCACCCCAGCTAATACACCAGATCCCATCGAAGCAGCACCACAAGCCTGGCAGTGTGCAAGCAGCCCAGACAGGGGCCACACCACTCCAGAGTCCTGCCCATGGGAGAGGGGAAGATAAGGTACACACCAGTCTGACTGTGGCCCCAGCGGGGGGCTGGGGTCAGAGAGCAGGTCTGACTGCGGCCTCACCCACCAACACAAGTTACTCTGGACAGCACAGGGGAAGTGCCCTTCAGTTTAGAGCTATTGCAGGGACTACCCAAAAGGATGAAACGGAAGAATTCTCCTCAAAAGAAACTCCAGGAAGTAGCGACAGCTAATGAATTGATCAAAAATGATTTAGGCAATATAATGGAAGAAGAATTTAGAATAATACTCATAAAATTAATCACTGGGCTTGAAAAAAGCATAGAGGATGGCAAAGAATCTATTGCTACAGAGATCAAGGGACTAAGAAATAGTCATGAGGAGCTAAAAAGTGCTATAAATTGTGTGCAAAATAAAATGGAGTCTGCCATAGCATGGAATGAAGAGGCAGAGGAGAGAATAGGTGAATTAGAAGATAAAATTATAGAAAAAGAGGAAGCTGAGAAAAAGAGATAAAAAAAGTCCAGGAGTATGAGGGGAGAATTAGGGAACTAAGCGATGCAATCAAACAGAACAATATCCATATCATAGGAATTCCAGAAGAAGAAGAGAGAAAAGGCCAAAGGTGTACTTGAACAAATCATAGCTAAGAACTTCCCTGATCTTGGGAAGGAAAAATGCATTGAAATCCAAGAGGCACAGAGAACTCCTTTCTGACGTAATTTGAATTGATCGTCTGTACAACATATCATAGTGAAACTGGCAAAATATTATGATAAAGAGAAAATTCTGAAAGCAGCTAGGGATAAACAGGCTCTGACTTACAAAGGGAGACACATAAGAATAGTAGCAGACCCATCTACTGAAACTTGGCAGGCCAGAAAGGAATGGCAGGAAATCTTCAATGTGATGAACAGAAAAAATATGCAGCCGAGAATCCTTTATCCAGCAAGTCTGTCATTCAGAATAGAAGGAGAGATAAAGGTCTTCCCAAACAAACAAAAACTGAAGGAATTCATCACCACTAAACCAGGCCTACAAGAGATCCTAAGGGGGATTCTGTGAGTGAAATGTTGCAAGGACCACAAAGTACCAGAGACATCACTACAAGCATGAAACCAACAGACATCACAATGACTCTAAACCCATATCTTTCTATAATAACACTGAATGTAAATGGACTGAATGCTCCAACCAAAAGACAGAGGGTATCAGAATGGATAAAAAAACAAGATCCATCTATTTGCTGTCTACAAGAAACTCATTTTAGACCTGAGGACACCTTCAGATTGAAAGTGAGGAGATGGAGAACTATACATTATGCTACTGGAAGTCAAAAGAAAGCTGGAGTAGCCATACTTATATCAGACAAACTAGACTTTAAATTAAAGGCTGTAACAAGAGATGAAGAAGGGCATTATATAATAATTACAGGTCTACCCATCAAGAAGAACGAACAATTTTAAATGTCTATGCGCCAAATACAGAAGCCCCCAAATAAAAAACAATTAATCACAAACATAAGCAACCTTATTGATAAGAATGTGGTAACTGCAGGGGACTTTAATGCCCCCACTTACAGCAATGGAAAGATCATCGAGACACAGGATCAATAAAGAAACAAGGGCCCTGAATGATACATTAGATCAGATGGACTTGACAGATATATTTAGAACTCTGCATACCAAAGGAACAGAATATACTTTCTTCTCAAGTGCACATGGAACATTCTTTGAGACAGATCACATATTGGGTCAGCCCTTAATAAGTATAAAATAACTGAAATCATACCATGCACATTTTCAGACCACAATGCTATGAAACTTGAAATCAACCACAGGAAAAAGTCTGGAAAACCTCCAAAAGCATGGAGGTTAAAGAATACCCCCCTAGGGGCGCCTGGGTGGCGCAGTCAGTTAAGCGTCCGACTTATGCCAGGTAACGATCTCGTGGTCCGTGAGTTCGAGCCCCGCGTCAGGCTCTGGGCTGATGGCTCAGAGCCTGGAGCCTGTTTCCGATTCTGTGTCTCCCTCTCTCTCTGCCCCTCCCCCATTCATGCTGTGTCTCTCTCTGTCCCAAAAATAAATAAACGTTGAAAAAAAAAAAAAAAAAGAATACCCTACTAAAGAATGAATGGGTCAACCAGGCAATTAGAGAAGAAATTTAAAAACATATGGAAACAAATGAAAATGAAAATACAACCATCCAAATGCTTTGGGATGCATCGAAGGCAGTCCTGAGTGGAAAATACATTGCAATCCATGCCTATCTCAAGAAACAAGAAAAATCCCAAATACAAAATCTAACAGCACACCTAAAGGAACTAGAAGCAGAACAGCAAAGACACCCCAAACCCAGCAGAAGAAGAGAAATAATAAAGAGCAGAGCAGAAATAAACAATATAGAATCTAAAAAAAAAAAAAAAAAAAAACCTGTAGACCAGATCAATGAAATGAGAGGTGGTTTTTTGAAAAAATAAACAAAATTGATAAACCTCTACCCAGGTTTCTCAAAAAGAAAAGGGAGATGACCCAAATAGATAAAATCATGAATGAAAATGGAATTATGATAACCAATGCCTCAGAAATACAAGCTATTATCAGGGAATACTATGAAAAATTATATGCCAACAAACTGGACAACCTGAAAGAAATGGACAAATTCCTAAGCATCCACACACTTCCAAAACTCAAACAGGAAGAAATAGAAAACTTGAACAGACCCATAACCAGTGAAGAAATTGAATCAGTTATCAAAAATCTCCCAAAAATAAGAGTCCAGGACCAGATGGCTTTCCAGGGGAATTCTACCAGACATTTAAAGCAGAGATAATATCTATCCTTCTCAAGCTGTTCTAAAAAATAGAAAGGGAAGGAAAACTTTCAGACTCATTCTATGAAGCCAGTATTACTTTGATTCCTAAACCAAACAGAGACCCAGTAAAAAAAGAGAACTACAGGCCAATATCCCTGATGAATATGGATGCAAAAATTCTCAATAAGATACTAGCAAATCGAATTCAACAGCATATAAAAAGAATTATACACCATGATCAAGTGGGATTCACTCCTGGGATGCAGGGCTCGTTCAACATTTGCAAATCAATGTGATACATCACATTAATAAAAGAAAGATAAGAACCATATTATTCTGTCAATCGATGCAGAAAAGGCCTTTGACAAAATTCAGCATCCTTTCTTAATAAAAACCCTAGAGAAAGTCGGGATAGAAGGAACATACTTAAACATCATAAAAGCCATTTATGAAAAGCCCACAGCTAATATCATCCTGAATGGGGAAAAACAGAGCTTTCCCCCTGAGATCAGGAACACGACAGGGATGCCCACTCTCACCGCTGTTGTTTAACATAGTGTTGGAAGTTCTAGCATCAGCAATCAGACAACAAAAGGAAATCAAAGGCATCAAAATTGGCAAAGATGAAGTCAAGCTTTCACTTTCTGCAGATGACATGATATTATACATGGAAAACCCGATAGACTCCACCAAAAGTCTGCTAGAACTGATACATGCATTCAGCAGTTGCAAGATACAAAATTAATGTACAGAAATCAGTTGCATTCTTATACACCTATAATGAAGCAACATAAAGACAAAGAAAGAAACTGATCCCATTTACAATTGTACCAAAAATCATAAAATACCTAGGAATAAACCTAACCAAAGATGTAAAAGATCTGTATGCTGAAAACTATAGAAAGCTTATGAAGGAAATTGAAGAAGATACAAAGAAATGGAAAAACATTCCGTGCTCATGGATTGGAAGAATAAATATTGTTAAAATGTCAATACTACCCAAAGCTATCTACACATTCAATGCAATCCCAATCAAAATTGCACTATCATTCTTCTCAAAGCAAGAACAAGCAATCCTAAAATTTGTATGGAACCACAGAAGACCATGAATAGCGAAAGTAATATTGAAGAAGAAGACTAAAGCAGGAGGCATCACAATCCCAGGCTTTAGCCTCTACTACAAAGCTGTAATCATGAAGACAGCATGGTATTGGCACAAAAACAGATACATAGACCATGGAATAGAATAGAAACCCCAGAACTAGACCCACAAAAGTATGGCCAACTAATCTTTGACCAAGCAGGAAAGAATATCCAATGGAAAAAAGACAGTCTCTTTAACAAGTGGTGCTGGGAGAACAGGACAGCAACCTGCAGAAGGATGAAACTAGACCACTTTCTTACACCATTCACAAAAACAAACTCAAAATGGATAAAGGACCTGAATGTGAGATAGGAAACCATCAAAACCCTAGAGGAGAAAGCAGGGAAAAACTTCTCTGACCTCAGCCGCAGCAATTTCTTACTTGACACATCCCCAAAGGCAAGGGAATTAAAAGCAAAAATGAACTATTGGGATCTCATGAAGACAAAAAGCTTCTGCACAGCAAAGGAAACAATCAACAAAACTAAGAGGCAACCGATGGAATGGGAAAAGATATTTGCAAATGACATATCGGATAAAGGGCTAGTATCCAAAATCTATAAAGAACTCACCAAACTCCACACCTGAAAACAAATAATCCAGTGAAGAAATGGGCAGAAGACATGAATAGATGTTGTTTTAAAGAAGACATCCAGATGGCCAACAGGCACATGAAAAGATGTTGAACGTCACTCCTCATCAGGGAAATACAAATCAAAACCACACTGAGATACTACCTCACACTGGTCAGAGTGGCTAAAAAGAACAAATCAGGAGACTATAGATGCTGCAGAGGATGCGGAGAAATGGGAACCCTCTTGCACTGTTGGTGGGAATGCAAACTGGTGCAGCCTCTCTGGAAACAGTGTGGAGGTTCCTCAAAAAATTAAAAATAGATCTACCCTATGACCCAGCAATAGCACTGCTAGGAATTTATCCACAGGATACAGGAGTGCTTATGCATGGGGCACTTTTACCCCAAAGTTTATAGCAGCACTTTCAACAATAGCCAAATTATGGAAAGAGCCTAAATGTCCATCAACTGATGAATGGATAAAGAAATTATGGTTTATATATACAATGGAATACTATTTGGCAATGAGAAAGAATGAAATATGACCTTTTGTAGCAATGTGGATGGAACTGGAGAGTGTTATGCTAAGTGGAATAAGTCATACAGAGAAAGACAGATACCATATGTTTTCACTCTTATGTGGATCCTGAGAAACTTAACAGAAGACCATGAGGGAGGGAAAAGGAAAACAAAAAGTTAGAGAGGGAGGGAGCCAAACCATAAGAGACTCTAAAAACCGAGAATAAACTGAGGGTTGATGGGGGGTGGCAGGGAAGGGAAAGTGGGCATTGAGGAGGGCACCTGTTGGGATGAGCACTGGGTAATGTATGCAAACCAATTTGACAATAAATTTCATATTAAAAAAAAAGCAGTGCCTGCTTCATAAATACTTGTTGAAGGAATATTTAAAAGAATGTCTGAGGTGATATGAAGACTTTTTATAAATATATCTAGATCATAACTAGGAGAATTTCTTATGTGATCCGAAAAATCTTTCTAGTTACCTTCTGACTCCATGTTTTTTACACAGTGAAATTAAGAATTCCAAATTGCTCCTTCTGGCATTTATCCTTATTTTGTCATAGACTAGCATTTGTGTTGTGCTCTCTAGAAATTTTAAACAGTACATAACAAACAAAAATCATGGAAACAGTATGTATGGAGATATCTGTTGCATAACAACCAATATTCCTCCTCATTACAGATCTTTCATACATGCTGGGAAGCCAAATGTCAGTATCTGACAAATTGTTGAATGTAGCAATATGCCTCTTTCCTAAGGTTTGGAAGTCAGCCTCCATACCCATGACGAAGCTTTAATTGTGGAGGTATTAGTATTCATAGGTACGTCAAGAAAAAACCACTTTGTCACTCACTATGCATATCTATTAAATTTTATGTTGCTTCAATTCATCAAAACATATTTTTAAATACCTTTTGAATTAAATAGACTTTGATCTGATATCGAAATCTCAAAATTTTGATCGTCTAGTTTTATAAGTTTAAAAATATGGAATACAAGTCAGGTAACATCCATTTACTTATTTCTTTAGATCTAAGCATGGCAGATAAATGAAATATATAACAAAATTGTTTTGAAGACCATTGGGATCTTCAGTAATTTTTTTCTAAAAATTCTATATATGTAATTATAGTATATAATTTACATATAGTATATATGTAATTTAGTTCTAAAAAACCTACACACAGTTATATTTAAGGCAATTAATTTTATTTAAAAATATAGCCATGGTCAACTATGAATTGTGAAGTTTTATATAGCATGTTTCTTATCTTGTAAAAACTTAAATTAATGAACAAGATGTCTAATTAATACCAATATCTTGCATGTCAAAATTTATTGACAAGAAAATGTTTTAGATGCATATCTAATATTTCAGGAGGCTTTATAGTCAAGGATTTTTTTTACTGTATACACAAACAAATACCATTTATTGCCCTACAATACGCTAACATTTACTTTCTTGTAAAATAAATCATGCACAACACATTTTTAAATATGATCCCTAATAACAAAGTTTGACAAGGTGCTTGTTTTTAATCTTTCATGGGAGGTTTAACTCCAATCTGAAATGCTATTTACATTCAGCAGTACAATCAATTCTATTACATTCTATTTTACTGGAAACAGTTTCATTGAAATGTGCTAGTGTAAATGGGTTTCAAGATGTTTATTAAATATCTCATAAGCCCTCGGCAGTACTAGACTGTAATATAGTTTTAAAACATTTCAAAGCTGTGGGTCTACATAACATAAAGTAAAATATTTGTAATTATGGTGAAATCTCACAGAGTTAGACACTTCATTCAAAATTCCTAATAATTTAAACCCATTGCTATGATGTCTGATTTCTTCTGGCTTCTGACCGTAATTTAATGAGGAAAAACAAACAAACAAACAAAAAACTTTTAAGGCAGAAGCAATTTACCATTTAGAATCCCTGACGTTGTATTATGAATACAAATTCCTTACTATAGAATTGTTAATACAGTTGTTTATCATTGGAAGGGCTAATTGACATCACTATTACTAAAGAAGTTGAGTTAGAGGCTGTCATATATAAAGCTAACATCTAACTGAGTGATTAAGTATTTTAACAGAACAGTTCTTAACATTCCAAGAGATCTAAAACTCATAGCTCATACCCAAATATAAAGGCATTTGCTTTCAATACTTAAAATTATATTTACAGCTTATGAAATAATTAATACTGGATTTGTTTTAGTATTCAATGAATTTATATTTTACAGTTAAAATAAAACTCACGTGTTGCATTGTATCAGTGTCCCATTGTTGCTATAAGAAATTATTAGAAACTTAGTGGCCAGGGGCGCCTGGGTGGCGCAGTCGGTTAAGCGTCCGACTTCAGCCAGGTCACGATCTCGCGGTCCGTGAGTTCGAGCCCCGCGTCAGGCTCTGGGCTGATGGCTCGGAGCCTGGAGCCTGTTTCCGATTCTGTGTCTCCCTCTCTCTCTGCCCCTCCCCCGTTCATGCTCTGTCTCTCTCTGTCCCAAAAATAAATAAACGTTGAAAAAAAAAAATTTAAAAAAAAAAAAAAAAAGAAACTTAGTGGCTTAACACAACACAAAGTTATTCTCGCTCTTACAGTTCTGGATGTCAGAAGTCCAAAATGAATCTTTTAGGGCTTCCATCAAGGTGTTAGCAGGCTGATTCCTTCTGGAGGCATTAGGGGAGAATCCATTCCTTATTCTTTCAGCTTCTTTGGTTCCTGGCCTCTTTCACCTTCAAAGCCAGCCATTTCATCATCTGGCCTCTGTTTTCAAAACTCTCACTTTCCTGCCTCCCTCTTTCCCTTGGAAGGACTCTTGCGATTACATTGGGCCCACTTAAATCATCCAAAATAATTCCTTATCTCAAAACACTTAATCACTTCTGCAAAGTGCTTTTACCTGTAAAGTACCATATTCCCAAATTTTGCCGACCGGGTTATGGAGCCATTATTCTGCTTGCCACATAAACAAAAGTGAGTTTTCTTTCAATTTTTACCAGCACATCAAAGTTTTTTTTTTAAAAAGGCTTAGCCATTTTAATTATAGCATTGAACATACTGTTGTATTTTAGGTTAATATCTGCCCTATTTTGATACTGTTTTTTTTTTTTTTCATAAACAGTTCTATTTCCTTCAGTAATTTCAGTTAATATAAGTGAATATCATCATCCAATTGAAATAGTTATTTTGAACGGATACATGACTTTTAAAATGTTCTTCACTGTTTGTGCGCACCATTTTCATTGTTTTTTATAAGTGTGTAACACTTTTTTGTGAATCATAACCTTTCTCAAGAGAATACGCCTTAATAGTTCAACTGAGACTTTTCCTTCTGTTTTGAAGCCAATTCACACACTTAGCCCCCACTTGTTACCTCTTTCTTGTCATGTGAGGCACGTTTTTAATGGTATAAAAGAAGTCAGGTGTTATTGTTAATTATAAAGACCTCATGAAAAATTCAGCAATTCTGTACCTTGGGTAGTGATTATTATAAACTTCACCAAAAAATTAAGTGTAGGATCTAGAGATGTTTTTTCAACACAGATATATGACAGCATAATGAACATTTTCCCACTAGAACTGCAAAGAAAAAAAATGTAAAGAAAACAGTTTATTATTGAAGGAGGGGAAAGAAAATGAAGTGGTTTATCACTAAGCACAGTCTTTGTAGACAAGCTATTTAAAAAACAGTGGGAATTTTATTGCTGTCCTTGTAAGGAATGGAATGTACCTACTCTCTTCCTCCCTTGACTCTAGTTCAAGCATTATACATGGAAGAATACACAAAGGACAGCCTATAAAATTAGGATGTTTTATTGCTTCCCACGGGTCACTGATTGGAAGGCAGTAGAAGATCCTGTGCCTATGTACCATTGCCTCTATTAGAGAGAAGGAAGACTAGATAAGAAGTAGTGATTCTATCTATTGTTTATGCAAAGAATATTTGGGGTAATTTAGATTTCTATAATTCACATTGCTGAGACCAAACTTGGGCCCATGGAGAAAAAAAAAAGGAAGAGAAAAATTTATTCAGAATAAAATTGAGAATTTGCACAGATCCTTCCCACAACTATACTTTGCTACCATTCAAACCATTGTCTGTGAGGAAAAAACTATTCCTAGCTTTTAAATAAGTAGTTCATATGAAAGAAAACTTTTTTTTTCAGCCGGCAACATGTTCAAAATCCATTATCCCTGAGATGATACTGCCAAAAATTTTAAGAATGTAGACTTGATTTATTAACAGAAACATGATAGATGTGGATTATAAATAATGTAAAATGTAAATAAATAATTTAACAAATCAATAATACTCTGTATTGGTCATGCCATATCTGGAATATTGTACTTAGTACTGGACAGCTTTTCAAATCAGTAGGTATAAAGAAGAGGATGAAACCTTTATAGTAAACCTTTGATGGCTCCAGAGTTCTTAACCCTTCAAAAGAAGTAATAAAGTTTCATCTTGGCCCCTGAGGGAAAGTTTCTGTTCAGAAAAACATTTGAACAGTTAGTTATTTGAGTGGGTTATGTTGTAAATAAGCAAATTAATTAATTAAAAATCTATCTTAAATTAGTAGAGTTCTTAGGCTGCAATGTGTTTTAACATCAACTGTTTTCTTTCACTTCTACAACTTTCCTAAGAGAGAGACAAAGCAGCAGTTTTTCCCCTATTCTAGATAAGGAAATCAAGCTAAGAGGGATTGAGTAGTTTGTGTAAAATCACACAGTAAGTGGTAGTCCATGTCTCAAATATTGACATTCTCTTTACCATTTTGTATTCTATACATGAGACACAGTAGTCTCTTGTGTGATATTATTGTGTGAATTAAATGATACTATATATATATATATATATATATATATATATATATATATATATAAACACATAGCATGATATGAGACAGTATAGTGGATTGAAACAGAGACACTGGGGCACCTGGGTGGCTCAATCGGTTAAGCATCCGACTCTTGATTTCAACTCAGGTCATGATCTCATATGGTTCGTGGGTTCAAGAACCACAGTGGGCTCTGTGCTAACAGCATGAAGCCTGCTTGGGATTCTCTCCCTCTCTCCCCCCTCTCTGTGCCTCCCCTGCTCAGTTGCGCTCTCTCTCTCTCTCTCTCTCTCTCTCTCTCCCCTTCCCTCTCTCTCAAATATAAATTAAAAAACTTTAAAATAGAAACAGAGACACTAGACACAAATTGCCTCAATTTACATCACTGTCATACTAGCTGTTTCACCATTTGTGAAATGGTGTTAATAATACCACCCATCCTACAGGGTATTTGGAGGAATAGATAAGTTAGTACATTGTAAAGTGATTTGCTGTAAGAGCTTTATCAGTGTTAATGACCATAAAAATTTATTATTGCCTGACACATGAAAGGCACTCAATAAATGCTAACTATATTAGCTCTCCAATATCAGAGTGTTAATCCAGATGATGAATTAATATGTTTGTCATGTTGTAGAAGACATTCTAGAAATGCAGGGATTGGGGGAGAGTAGGATTTTTAATAAGCAATCTCCTGAGTTCATTTGTAAATTTCTGTAAATCACTGTGATGTGGGGAATCATATGGAAGTTCTCTCCCAAATCAAATACATTCTTTTCCATAAAGGTATATTCCATATATATCTAATCTATGCCCAAGGTGTAACTGAGTGACTAAATTTGCAAACTGTCCTAGGCTTTGGTAAATAAAAAGATAGTCATAGCTATAATTATATATGCATAATTTCCTGTCTCAATTTCAATACCCACCAATTTATAGGAATTTTTATCAAAAGTCTTAATTGCTGGTGAATGGACAATGTAACCTCACTGAAAAGATTTTCCTTATTCAGTTTTTTATTTAATATCATTTTTAAGTTTGCAGATTATGCATTCTATACTGGTGAAAGTAAATTCTCCATATTTGCTTTGATGTTCACAGAGAATAAAATTCACAGAAGAACTAAGTTTACGTATTTCACTACTAAAATCTAAACCAAGGTGAATTAGATGCATTTTTTTTCCTCTAGGCACTGGAGCAAAAGCAGACAGTAATTTAGCCACAGTACATCTCCAGAGGAAATTATGATTTGTAAATATGTCATGATCTGAGAAAAGGTGGATCCACTATACATATTTTACAACTATAACACTGTCTTACGTGTGTACAGATTTATAAACTAGAAACACTGTGTTCTCTGATGGATTCATGGTCTTATCTATGGTACAAATTTATTCTTTTCAATATTAACTAGAAAATGATTACACTAGGCCAAGGGAGTATAACCATATATTATGAAATAATTCTAATAGTTCATTACCATGTTGGTGTCTTGAATGGTAAGTAAGAAATTTTTCAAATTGGTTTATAATTTTGTCAGAAAAAGGAAATTAATATTTAAGCTAATGTAAAAGAAAAAGATGCCTATAAATTATTGACAATGCAAGATCTCTGTATAAGTTTTACAAATCTATATGATGTATGAAGAAAATGTTTTCCATTTCCAAATTGTTGTTTTGTTTGCTTTGTTCTTTTTTTTAATGTTTATTTATTTTTGAGATACGGAGCGTGTGCACGAGGAAGAGAGGAGCAGAGAGAGGAAGACAGAGGATCTGAAGTGGGCTCCACGCTGACAGCAGAAAGCCCAAAGTGGGGCTCAAACTCAGAAGCCAGGAGATGGTGACCTGAGCCAGAGTCGGCTGCTTAACTGACTGAGCCACCCAGATTCCCTTCTTTGTTCTGTTCTCTATGGCTAATCCCTTTTTCCTTTTTCTGTTTTTTTTTTCCCCCTCACATTATTCTTCTCAATTTTCTACTGCTTATTTGTTGATTTCTTACACACATGTACATCTAGATTGATTTCCATTTTGTAGAACTTTATGTGAAATTTATACTATATAACCTCTTTTTACCTGATGTCTTCTGATTTACATGATTTTAAGATCCATTCATGTTATTATGTATATCAGCAGTTGGTTACATTTTATGACTGAGTAGTACTTTGTTATAAGGATTTACCATATCTTTATATATGTACCAGTTGTAAATATTTGGGTTGCTCCCAGTTTGGAATATTATAAGTAAAGCTGCTATAAATATTGGTGTATAAATGCTTATGCAGATACATATTTTGTTTTGTTTTGATAAATGCTTTGAAGTAGAATGAAGTGAGTTATATTGTAGGTATATGTTGAATTTTATTAGACACTACTAAACTGTTTTTCAAAATAGTTGTACCATTTACAACCCAATCAACAATGTATCAGAATTTCAGGTTTCTACATTCTTACCATCTCTGAGTATTATCAATCTTCTTAATTTTGGCCATCTAATGGGTATGTATCTAATTGTGGTTTATTTTGAATTTCCACAATGATTAATGATTTGAGTACAATGGCCATTCATAAATCTTCTTGAAGTGTTTTCTCAAATCCTTTCTCATTTTTAATTGGGTTTATTATTTTCTTACTGTTGAGTTGCAAACATTCTTTATATATTGTGGATAAAAGTTCTTTCTCTAAGAGAAGTGTTGTGAATATCTTTATCCAGCCTGTGGCTCACTTTTTATTTTTTTAATCATTTCTTTCAAAGAAAAATTGTTTTAATTTGGATGAAGTCCAGTTTATATATATTTTTTTCTTTCATAGATTATCTTTTTGTATTCTAGCTAAAGAATCTTTGCCTATCCCAAGGTCACACAGGTATTCTCTCATGTTTTCTTCTAGAAGTTTTGTATCTTTGCCTTTTACATTTAAACATGTGATCCATTTTAAGTTAATTATTTTATGGCAGTGTGAAGTAAGATTGATCTTTATTATTTCCATAGTGATATCCTATTGTTCCAGTACTATTTGTCAAAGAGTAGTGTTCTCACTGAACAGTCTTATTTGTTATAAATCAATGACAATATATATAATAGGAGTCTAATCTAATTCTGAACTTTTCATACTTGTAAATGTTATTTATAAATATTTGCATTCTAAATATTTAGAAATATTTATATATTTAGAAATTATATTATTTTGAAATGTATATTTAATATATATATATATATATATATATATATATATATATATATTCTTCTGCCAATACCAACAAAATCTAGCAAGCAATAACATAAGGTTCACAATCTCCATCAACAATAAAAAGTTATGGGGCATGCAAATAAAGGAAATATGAAAAATTAATCAATAAAAACAAAGCCAGAAATACATAGATAATTAAATTTGAAGATAAGGATGTTAAATGCGTAATATAAATACTCTCATTCTGATAAAGGAAGTAAGGAAAACAAGATCATGATGAAGTGATAAATGATACAAAAAATAGTACTTCTAGAGATAAAAATACAATGTAGTAAGTTAAATGGGATTAGCAGCAGATCAAATGTTGCAGAAGAAAATATGTTTGAACTTGAAGATATAATAATCAAAAATATCCAAATTGGAGCACTAAAATAAAACAATTTTTTTTTAATGAACAGAGCATTTGGAAAATAACTACTGATCTAATAGCTACTGGAATAATTTTATTAGAGTCTCAGAAGAGAGGAGTGGGAAGGATGAAAAAAATGCTAAGACTTTATAGCTGCAAATTTTTCTAATTTGATCAAAAATATAATTAATAAGCTCAACAAACACCAATCAGGATAATAATAAAAATGCCAAGGCATATTATAATCAAATTGTTAAAGACAAATAAAAATGGATGCATTAAGTGCAAAAGAATGAATACAAACACAACAGCCTTATTGTCAGAAACAATGCAAGCCTGACAACAACGGAGAGACATCTTCAAAGCAATTGAAGAAAAAGATTTGTCAACCTAGAACTTTCTTTAGTGAAAATATATTTCAATAATGAAGGAAAAGAATTTCTCAAGTAAAAAAATTTACACATTTTATCCCTATCAGAACTAAAATACAAGAAATACTAAAAGTGACCAGAAGGAAGTTGATACCAGATGGAAATTGGGAGCTACACATAGGAATGAAGAGCACCAGGAATGATAAACATGTATATTTTCCAACAACAGTGGTGCAAAGCTAATGATCAATAATAAAACAAAGCTGGAAAATCTACAATGTAAATATTAAATATTTAATATGTAAATATTAAACAACACACTTCTGCATAAGCAATGGACCAAATAAGAAATCAAATGGCAAATCAAAATATGTCTCAAAACAAAAGAAAAAGAAAATAAAAAATTCCAAAACCTATGAGATGCAGCAAAGCAGACGTCAGAATGAAATTCATGCTATAAATGCTTGTATTAAGAAACAAAAGTTCAAATAAACAACATTATAACAGAAGGAACTAGAAAAAGAAGAAACTTAGCTTAAATTTAGTAGAAGAAAGAACTAACAAAGAAAAATCAGAAATAAAATAGAGACCAGAATAAACAATAACATAACACTGAAAGTAATGAACAGTTTTTTTTAAAAAATGGCAATGCTCTAACTATATTAACTAGGAAAAAAAGAGGATTCAAAATGGAATGAGAAATGGAGGAGAAAACAATAAAACAGATAATCACAGAAATACACAGTGTGATAGCAGATTACTATAAACAATTATATACTAACAAGTCAGACAACCTAGAAAAAAAAAAAAAAACAACAGATAACTCCTAAACACACACACGCAAGTTACCAAGATTTAATGTTAAAATCTTATATCCAAGAAGTAAGAAATCTTCTTAAATCAGTAACAAGAATAAATAGCTGAATTGGGAATTAAAAATATCCCAGCAGAGAAAAGCCCAAGACCACACAGCTTCATTGGTGAATTCTACCAAACATTAAAAAAATAACAATAATTAATAACAATGTTTATCAAAATCTTACAAATAATGGAATAGTGGGAACACATTCAAAATTATTCAATGAGGCTAGTACTACCCTGATACCAAAGCAGGATAAAAACAATGCAAGACAAAAAAGTCCAATATAAGTATTGTTACTCCAACATTCTTTTGACATCCATTGGCTTGATAAATGTTTCTCCACCCCCTCACTTTCAATCTGCAGGTATATTTAAGTGTAAAATGAGTCTCTTGTAGGCAGCATATAGATGGGTCATATTGTTTTGTCCATCTTGACACCTTATGTCTTTTGATTGGAGTATTTAGTCCATTTATACTCAAAGTAACTATTAATAGATACATATTTATTGCCATTTTATTACTTATTTTGTCATTTGTTTCTGGAAATTTTCTCTGATCGTTTCTTGTCTTTGTCACTTTTGGTCTCTCCTTTACAGTTCCCTTTAATATTTCTTGCAGGGCTTGATTAGTGGTCATGAACTCCTTTAGTTTATATTTGTCTAAGAAATGTTTTATCTCTCCTTCTATTCTGAATGATAGTCTTGCTGGACAGAGTATTCTTGGCTGCAGATTTTTGCCATTTAGCACTTTGATTATATCATGCCAGTCTCTTCTGTTTTGCCAAGCTTCTGTTGAGAAATCTTCAACTAGCCTTATGGGCTTTCCCTTGTAAGTTAATGACTTTTTTAAAATTTATTTATTTATTTTGAGAGAGAGAGAGAGCATGAGCAGGGGAAGGGGAAGGGCAGAGAGAGAGGGAGAGAGAATCCCAAGCAGGCTCCATACTATTAGCACAAACCGCAATGCAGGGCTCAAATTCAAACTTCAAGATCAAGACCTGAACTGAAACCAAGAGTTGGACGCTTAACTGACTGAGCCACTTAGGTGCCCCAGTTAATGATTTCTTTTGTCTTTCTGCTTTTAAGATATTTTTTCTTTATCACAATATTTTTCGAATTTAATTACAACATATCTAGGTGTTGGCCTGCTTTTGTTGATTTTGATGGCAGTTCTCTGTGTCTCTTTGATCTGGATGTCTGTTTCCTTCCCCGGATTAGGGTAGTTTTCAGCTATTATTTCTTGAAATAAATTTTCTTCTTTCTCTCTGTTGTTCAGCTTCACTATTTTCCATTATTTTGTCTTCTAAGTCACTAATTTGTTCCTCTGCTTCTTCCAGCCTCCTCATTATATCAAGTCTATTTCTAATCTCATTTATTGTACTCTTCATCTCTGATCCTTTTTTAACTCTTTTATCTCTGTGGTAAGGGTCTCACTGATGTCCTCTATTCTTTTGTCAAACCCAATGAGTATCCTTATGACTGTTGCTTTAAATTCTCCATCAGGCATATTACTTATATCTGTTTCACTTAGATCTCTGGTTATGACCTTATCTTGCTCTTTCATTTGGGATAAATTACTCCATCTTGGCATTTTGTCTAACTCTCTGCCTTCTTCTGTGTTTAAGAAAAGCCAGTTAAGTCTCCAGCTGCTAAAAGTAATGGCCTTATGAAGAAGAGGTCACAAAGTGCCCAGGGCCTGGCACTTCAGGGAGCGTCTCCAGTGTGTGCTATGTGTGCTATGCTATTGTGTTCTGGCTGCTTTGTCCTTCAGGCAGTCATCTACCGAGGCCCTCCTTGACTGCTGTGGGCAGTGTTTGGTCCCTGGCCTGAACGTGGCAAGAGTTTTATTTAGTGTGCTCTGGTCTGCTTATGAAATGAGACCTGGCACCAGTCTTCTTAAATTTGTAGTATTTGTTATGCCCCTTATTATGTCAGTTAACCAAGGGGATTCTTCTGTGTGTTCTTGAAGAAAAAGTGCATTCCATTTTTCTTAAATGGAATGTTTTATATATATCTTTTAGAACTATGTACTGTGAAGTGTGCTTCAAGTAAAAAAAAAAAAATGTTCTTGTCGAAAATAAAATAAATTTAACTGAAGGGCACCTGGGTGGCTCAGTAGGTTAAACCTCTGACCTCAGGTCAGGTCATGATCTCACAGTTTGTGAGTTCAAGTCCTGCATCAGGCTCTGTGCTGACACCTCAGAACCTGGAGCCTTCTTCTGGTTCTGTGTCTTCCTCTCTCTGCCCCTCCCCTGCTCACACTCTGTCTTTCTCTCCCTCTCTCAAAAATGAATAAAAACATTTTTAAAAATTTAAAAAAAAACTTTAACTGAGGGTACTCATTTATTTTTTTTGTTTTGATTTATTTTTGTGAGAGAGCATGAGTGGGGGGAGGGGCAGAGAGAGAGTGGGGCAGCAGATTCAAAGTGGGCTCTGAGCTGACAGCAGCAAGCCTGATGTGGGGCTCAAACTCAAGAATAGTAAGAACATGACCTGAGCCGAAATCGAACACTCAACCATCTGAGCCATCCAGGTGCCCTGAGGGTACCCATTTAAAATAAAACATATCAGAGGGAAGGTGGGGAGAATGGGTGAAATAAGTGAAGGGGATTAAGAATATACTTTTCACCAGGAGCACTGAGTAATGATGTATCGAATTGCTGAATCACTGTATTGTACACCGGAAAGTAATATAACACTATTCGTTAGCTATACTGGAATTGAAATTAAAAACTTAATTTAAAAAATGATAAACATGTTGGTAAATATAAATCAAAGTTTTTATTTTTTTTTTAATCTCTTTAAAGAGAACTGACCATCAAGTCATTTTAGTAGTTGGCAGGAGGTCCTAGTATCTTTCCACATGGATCTGTCTGGGAGATTGCTTGACTGTCCTCACAACATGACAGCCAGTTTCCCTCAGAGTGAGTGATCCAAGAGGTAATGAGAAGAGGGAGCTGTAATGCCTCTTATGACCTTCAAAAGTCATGTATACCTTCACTTTTAGCACATTCTAGTCATTGGATGTGAGTCACAAAGTCCACACTCCAGATGAAGAGAAGGTTTTAAAGGAGGAGTGTCAAAGAATTTGAGGACAAGTTTAAAGACCATAGGTATGTGGTATGTTAAGCAAGCGAAAATAATAAATATTATTTTTATCACACAGAATTCAAGGTATCCATTTTTGTCAAAAGAAAACTCCTTTGCTTTTAAGAAATTATCTTTCACTCATCAGCTAAAAACGGTGGGAGCGTCAGCCCCCCAACCAGCCCTGCAGTCCCTCCCTAACCCAGAGCACAAGCATGTGATCCAGAGGCCCGTGAACAGTATCAAAACAACACCCTTGTTTTTGTGCATTCAGTATCTGTTTTTCCTGGTGAAGTATTCCTCCATCTCAAGATATACAAAGATCAGTTTGAGAGCAGGGACAAAATTACTGCTGGGTAATCACAGACTTCTGTGCATCTTGTTAGACACGGGTCTACTAGAGTGAAGTAGTAAAGAAAATGGATTCTGATTGAGATCCCTTTGGGTTGGGAACCTGGACCTGCCACCACAGAGTTATGTGACCTTCTGAAAGTTACATAAACTTCTCTGTGTTACATTTTCCTCACATCTAAAATTGAGATTAAAAAAATAGTATCTACCCTTCATGGGTTATTATGAATATCAAATGAATTAAGACATATCATAAGCTATGTTATACATGTATATTTACCTTTATATGTATAATTATATTTATTTACATGTAGTCACCGGGAGAATCTGAATCTGTGGCTGCAGACATCCATTCTCCTAGCCATGTAAAAGGAGATCTGTAGAATGAAACCAAAACAAAGATAGAATAAAAATTAAAAGGTGGTGCCAATATCATTGTTTGAGCCCCTGAATCCAGCCGTGCCTGAATCCATAGACGCACTCTGCTGCTTAGAAGGCCAATAAGTTCCCTTCATTTTTGCCTAAGTTAAATTTGCATTTGAAAGAGTCTTGAGAAATAGGTTATGTAAAGCTAATAGCACTGTGTTTACCACATATTAAGTTGCCAGGAATGCTGACCTACATTGTCCCTGTAGTACATGTAATTTAAATGGGGAAAAACACTGAATATTGTAATAAGTTCTGAATGTTGAGTAAGTGGTCATTGTAGTGTCTAGGTAAGTGAGCTAAAAGGGAGTGAACTAATTATTAAATTCTGATTTATTGGATCGTAGACTGAGAAGACTTTATCTCTGCCCTGAAATAGCAAGGGCAGTTCCAGATGAAGTGAGGCCTGGGTCAATTGCCAAAAAAAAAAAAAATAAATTAAAAATAATAACTTTTAAAACATATATAAAAAGGGGTACAGACAGTAATAAGTGGATGCTGGTATAGGGAAATTACAAAAATTTTTACCTTCTTTAAATTTTCCCTAGAAGTAGTATGGCACTTGTGTCTTACCATTTCAAAACTCTAATGAATTATGTGAACCAACTCCCTATCTACCAACTCCCCATCAATCATATGTCAGCTTTATACCAAAATATTCCTAACGTTATTTTGCTGCACAAAAGAAATTTAATTGAATATCTAATAGCTTACATTTAAAGTACCATTTGTTTTATTATTTATGATGATATGAATTATAACTTTCTATCAAATTGTAGTTATTTGCCCTTGGAAATCGTGTCTGAATATGTATATTGTATATGAGAGTATATAAGCAGATACATACACTCACATAGATAGTCTCTAAGCAAATAATTTTCTTTTATGTTATATATTCCTTGCTAAAGCATGTTTAAAAAGTGATACAACAGTCAGTCTTTTGATAATTTATTATAAAGAGAAAAAGCTAGCAAAGCAATTTAATAATTACCTTCAATTCAGAACAATAAAAGCATTATTCCCTTTCTGGTGCTCAAAAGGAAATGCAAATGTTCTTTTTAATTCAAATAATGGACATTAAATAACGAGAAAAATAATATGTATGCTATATTTTCTAGAACTAGACAAAAATCACTTATCATAATATTAGTATCAAAATGCTCTTAGTTAAATTCCTAACCTGAAACTGAGAAGTGGTCACAAATATTAACAATGAGGGACATAAAATTTAATTAGACTGGATTTGCAGTGACAATAAGAAATGCATACTATGAGTCCATTACATCTTATTCAAATAAGTCATATGTCATATGACCATAAACGTTGAAATATAAAGTGTTCAACATATCTAAAAAAATAAGGGATATTTCAAAATATTGATGTTCAAAATTTGGCAAATAATTGATTTAATTTTTTATTATTCACTGAATTATTCACATTAGCAATGCCCATGCCACAATTGCATCAACATTACCTGTCAAAACTACACACACAATCACATAATATATTGATAGCAGGTTGATTTTGAAATGTAAAATTAGAATTTGCAGATGTAGCCTGGTGCTGGAGTGTCACATCCCCCAGAACTTCATGGAAAATTGAAAACATTTTAACAATTTTTGTGAATTGAGATTACTTGCCGATTTTCACCACATATGCTAATTATTCTTTAAACATTCATGCCAGGGGACATGTTCTACAATTCTAAGCCACATAAGTTAGCAGGTTTATCTTGGCCATAACTGTAAAATTTGGAATTTGGAAAGTATAATGAGCAGCAGGGATTTAAAGGGGAGAGAAAGAGAATGACCCCTTTCTTCTGAGCTTGAAGAAGGCATATCATGCAGAAGAGAACGGGAGGTGACCACAGTGAGAACTGACTTGTATTCATACCACATGCTAATATTTTAGATTTCACTGCTATTTTCTCTCAGTGCAAATAGTTCACACTCTTGGCTTCATGTCGAGCAACGCACCTGGTAGTAGGAAGAAGATCTTGAGGCAGATGATCTGCTACACTGCTCATAGCACCTGCTCTGTGGGGAAGCTGTGCTCATTTTGAACTCTGCTGTGGATGAGAAGACAGACCAATAACCTGTGGTAAGTTGAAACACACACGAAATTAACCTTGATAGGCCAATAATGGAAAAACCAATCAAAAGACAACATATTAGCCAGTACACTAACTCTGATTGATTTGCCATGCTTTTCTCTAACAAGGCATTTATGGTTCGAGTTAAAGTAACTGGCTTGCTCTCTTTCTTCTAAAATTCACATGGTTATAAAGCTAGTCTCTTTTCAAAAGTATTTTGTATTTTTTCCAAATGTCACTTTGATAGTCTTCTATGAAAATAGAAAAAAATCCTTATGTTTCTTCCTAGTTCTTCATAATCATTTAATCTTTGAATGTCACTATAATCATTATTATTAAAAATAATCATCATATTAATGGTAATAGCCTCCTGATATTGCTGGGTTTTTTTATATTAACATTGTTATTATTTTCTCCCAACATATCCCGGAATAATTATCCTATTCTTTAATAGGCTAACAAATGGGGAATCAGAGTATGATAATAAGATAATAAAGGAATGGCAGTGACCATTTTTCTGTTTTTAATGATACATTAATTGAATTTTTATTTTTTCATGTTTAATTTACTTATTTGGAAGAGCAAGAGAGCATGCAAATGGAAAACCTCATAAGCAATATCTACAGCAAAGCAAGGCAGCAAGGTATCCCTATAAATTTCAAAATATAACTGATTGAGAACCAACACTCAATGACCGTAAGACCCATATTATATCAGCATCTGTACATGAGGAGGCAGAAGAAAGCAATACTTTGACTGATAGAACTAAGAAAAGAAGAACCTCAAAATACGCAACATAACCAAACCACACTGCCATTTGAATGCAGTAGCTGAAACTGATTGTGTTCTTGCCAAAACCTGTATGAGATGAGTTGAGGGGTCCACAGTAAAATAATCTAAAAAGGCCAGAGCAGTTTGGCCCCTGGGAAATCTCAAAAGTGACTAGTTAGGTCTCCTAGGCTAAGGAGAAACTGCCTGGAGTGAAATAAAAATTGAGCAGAACAATTATAATAGAGATGAAAGAAATAAAAACTTTCAGAGAAAGATGAAGCAGGAAACAAAACCAGGAAGTCTTAGAAAACAAGCTTCTATACTTTTAGTGTTGGATGAAAATAAAAAAAGAAGGAACTGAAAGAAGTTTAGGAACTCTTCCAGAACCAACCAACCTACTAAAAGTTCAGAAAAAAATTGGGGCACCAGGGTGGCTCAGTCAATTAAACATGAGACTCTTGATGTGGGCTCAGGTCATGATCTCACAATTCATGAGAGTGAGCCCGCATCAGGATCTGTGCTAACAGCATGAAGCCTGCTTGAGATTCTCTTTCTCCCTCTCTCTCTCTGCCCCTCACCTGCTCACATTCTCTGTCTCTCAAAATAAATAAATAAATAAATAAATAAATAAATAAATAAATAAATAAACAAACATTTTAAAAAATAAATAAAGTTCAGAAAAAAAATAATTTCACATCAAATTAAGAAGCAAGATGTATTGGGATGCCTGGGTGGCTCAGTTGGTTAAGCCTCCAACTTCAGCTCAGGTCATGATCTCACTGTTGGTGAATTCAAGCCCCGCATTGGACTCTGTGCTGACAGCTCAGATCCTGGAGCCTGCTTCGGATTCTGTGTCTCCCTCTCGATCTGCCCCTCCCATGATGATGCCTTCCAAAAAGTGATACTTAATAAAAGGATATCTAAGTCTGTCCCCTAACTTTCTATAACATGGAAATAAAGACAATATTATATCTAGTTTTTGATCTTTAATGTGAAGATTACAATTTTATATTTAGGTCTTTTTTAACCAATAATAAAAAACACTAAAATTTGCCCCAAAACTTAGGTTTTCAATGTGAGATTACTAGTTTATACTTTCTTTCCATAAAAGCAGGATTTCCTTTACATTTTTTTCCTCTGAAAATAAGATTTTTCTACTTAAATAAAATTAAAATTATCTATGTTCCAAGTTTAGAAATTACTTATCGGAATAAATGGAGTCCAGAATTTGGTCGTAAGCAATTACCTTATGTATTAGGTATATGTACCAAGTCAAGATGTAGAAATAAAGGGCAAAACTTCAAATGGGAAATCTGAATTTCTACCAGAAAGATGGGACAAGAGTACCTTTGCCTTAGTTTCTTCACCAGAAAATGTTTTTCTTAAACTATGGGGTTAACATATCCTATAGGCTTACATTAAACAAAAATGTATATCAAGCATGAAAGAGTGACAGATGTATTTAAACAAAAGGAATAATTTAAAATTTCACACCATTTTTTCATTTCCTTTTTAATAT
Organism: Leopardus geoffroyi; assembly: GCF_018350155.1. Classification (NCBI taxonomy): domain Eukaryota; kingdom Metazoa; phylum Chordata; class Mammalia; order Carnivora; family Felidae; genus Leopardus; species Leopardus geoffroyi. Next base: position 105,758,836 of record NC_059327.1, on the reverse strand, counting down.
TTGAAATAAAAATGAAAAGAGGGAAGACTTTATAATTATTCTTTTGTTCAATACCTTTCTTAGCATATGTTAATTATTCTTTTCACAAAAATCTACTTATATTCTGATTAAAATTCCATTATTGTCATGTATGTCAGAACAGGCCATAATAATAAACCTCGTTCTTTTCTAGTATATACATATTAAATTAGCTAACCAGATTTAACTATGTCTTTTTGCAAATAAATAGGGAATGCTGAAATTGAAGGGGAAAGCCCTCTAAACAATTGAGATGTTTTCCCTTACTTTAAGTTTGTAAGTACCAAAGGTCTGTTTCTTCTTTCACTACCTGATATGTCTCCAAAACTCCATTCTTTATTTTGAGTAATCACACCAAAATGGCAATTCAATGGTGTTGCATTTGGAAAGTTTAAGGGACACTGGTTTAAAAAATGTTCACTGTCTTTGTTACTAATGTCAGTGTGTCTGGATTGCCAAAAGAGTTTTTTAAAAAGCTGACAATCTAACAACGTAATAATTTTCATTGTCATTTCAATAAAGAATTCATCCAGGGATCTGACTTTGAGCAATTCATGTGGCTTTAGCTGTAAGATAGGGACCTTCTCTTTTAAGAAATAAATTGAGGGGCTCATCCATCAAATCTCTAATCACTTCTTTTCTTTTAGAGCACTTTAAACACTGTATGGGCTGTGATGCTCGGAAGCTAGAAGCCAAGCATCTCTTTTTATTTCATTATTTCCAGTGAGCCCTCAGAAAATCAATAGTATTTATTTTAAGATAAAGCTTTGGTTTTTGTACCTTAGCTCTGCATTATTTTAAAATAGGCTATTTGTTAATATACAGGATGTACTATAATTGGCACATCCATGTCAAAAAAGGAAATGTGTCCTGTTCCTAATGTAAATGATTCTGATACATTTGAAAAAGAATGTTAATTTTCTTTGTAAGATATTTGGGTTTTGTTTTGTTTTGTTTTGTTTTGTTTTGTTTTGTTTTGTTTTGTTTTGCTATGATCTTTACCTTAAGGTAATAGTAAGCCCTTGGGTTGGGCATGTAAATAAGTGTGATTTTTTTTTAAAAATAAACATCTTGGCAAGATATTGGAGCTACAACAGAGACATTGACAGTTACAACTGCCAATGTCTTTCCCTGACATTGAACAAGAATAAAACAGATGCTTCAATGTACCATGTAGCATTGTTCTGCTTCTTTAAACTTGCAGTCTAATAGCTATCTAATTATTCATTCATTTTTCTGTTCATAAAATAATATCAATATTTTTCTCCCCCTGCATACTAATTTTTTTAATATAGAAAGAACCCAAGATTAAAATGGACAATAAAAGTATTTTACATATTTCTCCTAATATAAGCAGTTTATTTTACAAGAGGAATGGTATGGTAGGCTGATACTTTATTTCAGCATAAATATTAACCAGTATTCCTTTGTTAAAATGTGTTTTTCGAACTGGGAAATAAAACATATGGGAAATGGCAAAGGAACTGAATTTAGCCAACCTGCAAATTAGACATTTGAAACATATAACTTAATAATTTTCAAATATACAAACTGTCTAAACACAGGGAATACTAGACAACCACACCCATCTCTACCTGAGGACAAGACCAAATGAAGTGGGCTCAAAATATAGCACGAACATTTTAAGTTGGAAATGCAACTATTGAAGGGATTGGGCTGGCCTTTGCAGAGGGTTCTTTTTATGAGTTACAACTGGATCCCTCATCTCAATCATTTCTTTCTTTTGACTGTGACTTCTAGATAATATTGAGAATCTACTCACCAAGAGATGACATTTACTGTGCAGTCATATGTGGAAACGGTCATTCAAGGACCTGTTTCTTTTTATTGGCAACTTATCCTTATCACCTGATACAGACTATTATACACAGTAATGCACAGTTAACTATTGGCTACTGAATAAATCAATGAGGAAATGAATCCAAGTATGGTGTTCTATAAAATATCGGGCTAAAGGAGGACAGGGTATCTCAGTAGTTAAGAGCATGGTATCTGGAGCTGCAGTTAGGAATAAAATCCTGGCCCCTCCATTTACCAAGTGTATGACCTTGGGCAAGTAATTTTATCTCCCTATGCCTCAATTTCCTCACCTGTAAAATGGGATATGAATAATTAGGTAAAAAGTTAAATATTTAGGTTCAGACACTGAAAGGAAGCATTAAAAAAACAAATAGAAATGAGTTAGTCACAGTGAACTTGTTAAGATAATAACATTAAAATATATGGCACAGTGGCATAAGATTCTAGCGGCATAAGATTCTAGTGGCATAAGATAAGTCACATGTTAAGATAATAACATTAAAATATATGGCACAGTGGCATAAGATTTTAGCCAGCTTAAACATAATTAGTTCACCTATAACCAATTTCTCATTTGATCCTCAGTTGTCATTTGACATTTTATAGCCTTAATTTCCCATCTATGTGAAAGAATCTACTAATAGGGGCCCCTGGGTGGCTCAGTTGGTTGAGTGTATGACTCTTGACTTCGGTTCAGGTCATAATCTCATGGTTTGTGGGTTTGAGCCCCATGTCAGGCTCCGCACTGACAGCACACAGTCTGCTTGAGATTTTCTCTCTCCCTTTCTCTCTGCCTCTCTCTCTGTCTTTTTCCCTCTTCGAAAATAAATAAACTTAATTTATTTTAAAAAATCTACTAATAGGTAACCCTACTATACTTCTATAGTATCTCTTAGGTATCAATTATTTAAGCACATTTTCATCTATTTTTCAGGTTTTTTTTTTAAAGAAAACTTGCAACATTTAAACTGAGGAGCAAAAGCAACACTTGGAAACAAGCTATCCACCAGAACCAAATCCTCACAGATTGGTCAGATGTCAGGACAGTGATTTTTCTTCAGTGACAGCAAGACCACGGGCTAAGCCATTGCATGTCTCTGGAAGGCAGTGTCTGGCAGGAACCTGACAGAGGATCTGTCGAGAAGAGCAGATGGGCAAGACTCCTCTGTGTTTTCCACACATATCCACACTACCTCAGCGCACCCTCCCTACTACCATCAGACCAACATGGTGCTAGCAGCACAGTCATACCTGACACGCAGTTTCAGAAAAAAAAAAAAAAAGCTTCAGTAGTCAAGTCATTAAAAGGACCCGTGAAATATCTCTCATTCTTGGGAATATAGAAAATTACAGTTGTGTTTCTTTCCTTCTTTTCCTATTAAAAAAAAAAAAAGTGAACCAGGTGCATGGCTATGAAAATTCCAAAATAATAGTTTGAAAGATACAGGAATCCTGAAGTAATTTATCTGCATGTTTTGAAACATTCTCCTAGAGCCAAAATATTGCAATGCACACAGAGACACAGCAGGAAACTGATCATTACTGACAGTATCAGCAACATTTTCAAATTAGGAACTTTAAGAACTTTGTATGATTTTAATAGCAGTTAATAAAAATCCAACCAAGATATATACTAGCCTACTGACTTTTCTTTGGTAACAATTTGTCATTTAAGTGACTATTAATAAATTTAAACTATGTCAAATTTTTTCATGAATATCTTAGGATGGCAGATATATATCAAGGTCAACCTATTTGCCCTGCTTCCAGGTAGATTCGAATATAACTTTTTATTGACTTCTCATCATGGTGACTTTCTACTAACTTATTTTTTAATCATTTTTTCATTGAAAATAAAATGAAATTAAAATCCCATAGTAAACATTACTTCCCATTTTGAGATTTATGTTTCAGATAACAAAATTTCTAATTTCCATCAAGAAAATGTTGGTTAAGTATACTTTCAGAAACTTATGGGCACTATCTTCCTATCTTTTACTTTGTAAAAATAAACTCTACCATAATTTGAGTAAAAATCTGTATCAGTTTATTGCTTCAGAACTTATTCTATTTCTACTATCAAGATCAACTAGACTGACTTTGGACAATTGAGTTCAACATTCTCTGCTGAGCATAATTCAACTATGGATAAGGAGAATTCAACTATGGGTCTTAGGAAAAAAAAAAGCCAAGTAAAGGATTTTGATTTCTTATGATAAAAATGTGCTTTTAAAAAAATGATGTTTTAGGGGCGTCTGGGTGGCGCAGTTGGTTAAGCGTCCGACTTCAGCCAGGTCACGATCTCGCGGTCCGTGAGTTCGAGCCCCGCGTCAGGCTCTGGGCTGATGGCTCAGAGCCTGGAGCCTGTTTCCGATTCTGTGTCTCCCTCTCTCTCTGCCCCTCCCCCGTTCGTGCTCTGTCTCTCTCTGTCCCAAAAATAAATAAACGTTGAAAAAAAAATTTAAAAAAATAAAAAAAATAAAATAAAAAAAAAAATAAAAAAATGATGTTTTAGTTTCCTTCTTTTATAGTTAACCCAGGCTCTACTTAAATCTATTACAGTCTTCTGCCTGATTATTATACTAAGAATTTTTTCCCTTCAGATATTTCCTGCAAAGCTATTTCTGAATCCATTTCAACCACAGAGAAGGAATCACACTAAAGTTGCTGCTGAGTAAAAGAAAAGGGAAATGCAAGCATAGAGTAACCACTTACTGAGCTTTTAATATGGGCCACTCAGCTGAGTGTTTCTTTGTAAACCACATAGAAAAACTCAATCTGTTTTAGAAAACATGGAGGTAAATTACATGAAATTAGGAGATAAAATAATGGGAAATAATCAATTACTATTCTTTTTAAGTAAACAACAAAGAAAGCCATCAAGGTCACCTCTTTATTTAAGGTTATATATTATCTATTATTGAATTTATTTGAACTCTTTTGATTATAAACTGATTTTGCTTTCAGAGATGCACAATCACTGGAGAAGATGTTCTTCTCTGAAAACAAATAATAAAAAGATGGTAACACTGAAAATTGTCCTTCAGGATACCGTTATCTCAGAAGAAGGGCACAATCAAATTGCACTATTGGCTGCAGTCTCTGTCCATGTATATGTTGCTACTCTTCTTCCTGAGGGGGAAATATTTGTTAAATGCTACATCTGAATCAAAGAGATCTTTTTCAGATTCGGAAAGAATAACTTGGTATATTTGCATATATTCTTTGCAATATATTTGTTATTGATAATGAACAGCTCCTGATATCCTACTGGGACCTGACAGAACACTTAATCATGGGCAGCTCTAACGCAGCATATGAAGTGTGCAGTATGGGCTGGGATCTGACAGACCCACCAACTCAGAAACTTGGGCATGTCCAGGAATAAGTCATTATAAATTGGAAATGGTATATCTATTACTGACCACAAGAAAGACAACAGAATAGAAATAGACTACATTGTTTCATGGTCCATTTATTCTATCACTGTTTTACCAGCACTGCTCCCTCAGGGCACATTTATAGCCTCACAAATTGTGGTTCTTTATGATCAGCTAACAAATGTAGAAAAATCTGAATTCGATTTGTGAATAAGTCAGCTTAGGATGTGTGTACATGAGTTCAAGCCTACCAATGTCCCGAAAAATATTAAGAGAAATCTTTTCAGTGTGCGCTGTATCTGCTCATCTACTTTGTGTGGAAAGGGAAGAATGCCAACGTTAGGATATATAAAGGCATATGGGTAAAGGGAAATGGCTTGGCTGGTTGGACAAAGGCCTAGAAGCATTTGAAGAATGAGGTTAAGAAAGTCTGGGCAAAAGGCCTATGGATGAATATATGGGACTGGACATCAATGAGATCTTTGAATTACATGTTGACATCCTCCAGGAAAGTTTGAACCCAGAAAAGGCCTGATTCAACAATCAAGTAGAGAGAATAACTTGCTAATTGACTTTAGTCAGCCACTACCATCAGACTTCAGAGTACTGGCAAATGGATACATCAAATGAGTAGACATACATCTGTCACTATGGTGTCTCATTCACCAGGGCTGGTGAATTCACCATTCAGCAAGGCTCATTCACTATTAACACCGAATGTTCAAGGTGCCAGCAAGAAATATTAAAGCTGAGCCTCCAGGGGTGCCAGGGTAGCTCAGTCGGTTAAGTGTTCCACTCTTAATTTTGGCTCAGGTCATGATCCCACAGTTCATGAGTCTAAGCCCTACGTCAAGCTCCACACTGATGGTGCAGAGTCTGCTTGGGATTCTTTCTCCTTCTCTCTCTGCCCCTCCTCTGCTCACTCTCTCACTCTCTCTCTCTTTCTCTCTCTCACTCTCAAAATAAATAAATAAACTTAAAACAAAACAAAACAAAAAGCTCCAATATGACACAACAAACCTTGCAAATTCCTGAGAGGTGCTCTGTGGAAAATTGACTACATTGGACCCCTTCAAACTTGGAAGGAGCAACAATTCATATTCACTGGAATTGACATATATTTTTGCCTTTCTTATTCATAGCATCTCATCCAGCAGAGTTCGTGTTTGACCCAACACTGTATCACTAATTGGTATAATGCAAGAGTCTGGGAACCAAGAGGAGACAGTAGGAGTGGTCTTATTTAATATCACTCTAAATTACCCATTTCTGTGAATTTGTACTTCCTCTGGTTGTGACTCTTGATTCTGAAGATTTAGAAGTCTTGGATCACAGAAAGGAGAGAATACTTCTACTAGATGATATGTTAATATATTATTCAATTAAAAAAATTTTTTTCAACGTTTATTTATTTTTGGGACAGAGAGAGACAGAGCATGAACGGGGGAGGGGCAGAGAGAGAGGGAGACACAGAATCGGAAACAGGCTCCAGGCTCTGATCCATCAGCCCAGAGCCCGAAGCGGGGCTCAAACTCACAGACCGCGAGATTGTGACCTGGCTGAAGTCGGACGCTTAACCGACTGCGCCACCCAGGCGCCCCTATTCAATTTTAAACTAGAACTGCCACCCAGTTGCCCATCATAAGAGGGGTAATTGATTCTTCACTCAAGTCTTTTTCTCAGAGTTTGCTTTGCTGGGAAACTGGCCTGCTACAATCCCCTTCTCAGTGAGGCTTTCCTGACTACTATATTTAAAGTTATACCTCCAATACTTTCCATTCCTCTCCTCTACTTGTTTTTGTCCTTAATACCATCTAACCAAGCTATTTATTATAGATAGGTGTTTTGTTTATCAAAACATGTGGGTAGAGTGTTACCCATTTTTTCATTCCTGTATCCCCAAATCTCTGATTCAGCTAACAGTTGCCACAAAAACTAACTCAAAACTCAATGATTTCAAATAATAATGTTATCCACTTGCAATTATGTAGTCAGTGCCATGAGTCTATTTCATACTACATGCCTGCATCCACTAGGGCAGTCATTAGATATGTCATCATTCAGAGTCTTTTGATTTGCTATTGTCTAGTAAAGTTCTTTGGATCTATTTCATCTGTAATTTTTTTTATCTATTCTATTCTTTAATACATACTTTATAGAAAAAATACTATGTTCATAATTCACTAAATTATGCCTCTAATTTTAACCTTTGACCAAAAATGTGCTACCTTTGATGATACCTAAAGCATAGAATATGAAATCTCATTTCCCAGAAGTTTCTTCTTTATCTACTAGTCACCAAATAAACTTCATGGACTTTGAAAAAGGATCACAAGACTTCACTGTCAACTATTTAATACCCATAGTCCCTATATTGTGATTTTAGGAAACTACTTCTGAAAGAAACTTTTAAGAATGCTTTTTCATTTTATCTCAATGCACAAAGATTTTATTTATGAACATTTTCATATATTTATATACAAATAGTATTTCTTTGATGTTTCATTTTTGAAGGCAAAGAAGACATGTTTGCCTCAGGCATTTCATTCCCATTATGAGCTTTATGGAAACAGACACTCTATGGTAGTACTTTTAAAAAATTCTGGTAAAGAAGCACATGGTAAGCCTGCTCCTGTTTATAGAATTCTGATGTAGAAAAGCATTAGAAAATTAACATGAAAGATTTATGGACTAAAAGATTTTATAATGAGATACATTAAAATTTTGAGATATATTGATTATTAAACCAAGAATAATATGTGAAATATTTATAAAAAGTAGTCTGCTAAAAAAAAAGCTGATTTGACTCTTTAAGGAAATATAATTTAGGACAATTAAAACATTTATATCCACAAACATATGCCATACATGTATGTATCCACCTACATACATCAGTACACATATATGTACAAAGGCTATATGGGTTACACTTTTCAGATAAAAAATGTCTTGGTTTTCAAAGTTAATTTATTATCATCATGAACTTGATATTCATCATCCACAAGTTTGCATATAATAATGATGTGTCATTTTTTATTAAATAAACACTACTTACATTTTAATTAAATATAATATAACTTGCATACGTTGTTCCTTAATAAAATCTGTCACTTTTTCACTTTAATTGAAATTATATAACTATCCTTATTCAATCTATAGAAAGCTTAATATTATAGAAATATAAATATATAACAAACATAAGTTTTTCCAAAAGGCTAGAACATACACAGGAGAAAAATAGTAATAAACAATGGATATTAAAAAGATAGAAGCAGTAATGGAAATGAATGGAAAAATAAAATCTGTGGGATTAGAATTGAACATGTTATGCACACACACAAAATGTTTGATCCTATGATATCAAAGATATTTAGGGAAGTATCAACAAAGACAATATATTCAAGAAGAATGAGAAAAAGAAAGGAAGGCAGTGAGGAAAACTACCCTGTGAAATGATAACTTTTTGTTTTCATAAAGCATTTAGCATGGACACTGAAGCTGAGAAACAGGTATCTTAAAGGCATGTATATGATATGAGAGAGAGAGACAGACTGACAGAGAAAGAAAGAGGGAAACACCCTCTAACTTCAGAAATTACTCTTAGCCTCACTAATGAATGACATGGGTTCCTCTCCATAGATATGCTAGTAAAATCCCACACTAATTTTCTAGTGTGTAAAAGTAACTCATTGTCTAAAAAATCTTTGATATGGCAGAGCGACATCAGAATTGTTGTGATAAAAAAGAGAGACTTTCCCCAAAATCCAAGACTTTAACAGTCCTAAAGTCAATGCAAGTTAATATCTCAATAAAATCTGCTATCTATGTAATTATTTATAAAATACATACTTTGTATATACATACAAGCCAAAAACACAAATTTTCACTTACAGCAGTATACATTTTTCATAAGAGGATAGAGAAAACTCAAATTCTCCTATGGTTATTAGCTTAAAATTTGTTTCAAAAAAATATTAAACTTCAACATTCTAACCTAGTTAAAATTTATTATGGTATTAAAATGTTTCTATTTTGTAAATATCTACTTATTTGATTGCCTTAGATTTTAAAGCTACATGCATGTTCATAGCTATAATTTTTTGCCATAATACTAAAAACATTGTTATATGAAATTGATTTTTTTTATTTTGCAAAGACATTGATGAAAAAATGAACATAACTCAAGCAAGTATCTTGGTATTTAGATATAATTCATTTTCCTGATTATTTGACTTTACATAAATACAAATATCAATATTTACATATACATATAAGTCTATAGTATGTTTTGTGTATTCATGTAAAGCATCATTAAAATAACAGATCTTTTTAAGTATGGTAAATAATGTCACAAAAGATGAGAATAAAATTTCATTATGTATGTCTTTAAAATCCCAAAGTATTTGAAAAAATATTATATTTTTAGCTAGTGATAGAAAAATTTCCAGATGGTAAAAATGTGAATGATAAAAATAGGCAAATTGAAATTAGAACTGTGATGGATTAATTTCCTTTTGGTTGTCCTTATGTTGTTTATATTCATGCCAAGTACATGAGCCAATAGTTTCAAACAACACAGTCAGTAAAGAAAAGGAAAGGAAAAATTTTTAAGTAGTTTTCAATAACATTTGCAATTTGAAAATCAAAATAACTATCCACACACACATACAAAATCTTAGTTTCTTTACAATGTTTGGTTTCAAAATGTTTGCCTTCAACTTTAAAAGCCCTCCCACATACTTTTGGATGTAAGAGCATATTAGATGATTACTAGAAATACTGTGGCCAAAGGTAGAAATTTAGCTTGCCTGTGAAAACAAAACTTTCCTAAATTGTCATATGAACAAGACAATCAAAACATTCCCAATTGTAATAGGCTATTTTTTTCTTGAAAATAAAAATGAATTGACCAAACACTCAGGAAACAAAGTAGGAAGGAATCAAGAAAAGCATAATTTGACTGAAGAAAGGTTAATTTTTCAATGTCTCCTCTTTATATCTAACATTATTTATTATCAATAAATGATAAGATTTCACAATAGCCCAAGAATGGTACTAGCAATGTTCAGTAGCAATGTTTTTGGTTTGAAAAAACAACAGTGAAAGCTGATTTTTTTTAATCCCCCCCCCAAACTCCCACAAGAAATGTCTTTCAGGCAGTTATTTAGCTAAAGGCCACCTGTGGAAAAGCGCTGGCATGTGCTGGATCCTTTTTCTCCCAAAGGAAAATAGCATGAAATATCACATTGACTATGCTTGCAGTAAAACGTAGATTAATGGAAATGCTCTCAAATGGAATTTTGGAAGTCTTATGCAATCTGGCTGCAGAAAATCTCTTCCTGGTGTTCAATTTTTGTTATTGATAACTATTTTATTCTAATATTTACCAAATGTTTCAAAATGCCTACATATATACCAAGATTAAGGGTTCTGTGATTAAATACCTGTGACAAATGCTGAAATAAACACACTAAACCCATGTGTTTGGCATAGGGATCCTCAGACATACTAATATGCTAATGAGCAACACGGATCTCCAGGGGGACATTACTGCCTGTGGCTGTTCCAATATAGAAGCTAACTCATACATCTGCTAGAATCTTCTTGTCCTTCAATTCCTAGGTGACATTGCCATAAAATTTGAACTCTCATTCTTTGGATTTTGAAAGTATTTTGCCTACTACTGAATTTTTGCAAACTCCCTGAAGGATTTGAGACAGGTTGAAGAAAGGAAAAGTTTTAGTCCTGAAGTTTATTTAATTTTGTAAGCAATTTCTAAGAAAAAATAGTATAAAAGTACAAATACATAAGGCATAAAAATTAATATTAATATTCACTTGAGAGCAAAGAAGAAATCATAATCAACGGTGCATACTTTTAAAGCTGAAAAATTCCACAAACACCGCAATGTCCAGAAAAAATATTTTTATTAATTGAAACAATTTTATTATACTTTTATCATAATTTTAGCTATACAATCTTTTACTTTCTTTATGACAACAGTTTTGTAATAACTTTTCTGTAGGGAAAACAAATCCCTCTCCTATCACAAGAGATTAAAATTTGGTTTTTATTTTTGAAAATTTAGAAAAGTTACTTTCTTGCTTTTTTAAGTTTATTTACTTGAGAGAAAGAGAATGCCTGTGAAAACAGGCTGTCAGCACGGAGCCCGGCGCAGGCATCTGATACAGGGCTCGGTTAAATCATGACCCGAGCTAAAATCAATAGTCAAAGGCTTAACCGACTGAGCCACCCAGGTGCCCCGAAAATTACTTTCAATTTAACAAATTGTTCTTGATGATGCCATGTAAGAATTTACTACAGTTGCCCAATTTGGGGAATTTTCTACCAAATTTCTTTTTCTTATTTAATATTTTTAATGTTTATTTATTTTTGAGACAGAGCATGAGCAGGGGAGGGGTGGAGAGAGAGGGAGACACAGAATCTGAAACAGGCTCTAGGCTCTAGGATGTTGCAAAGAGCCCACTGCAGGGCTCAAACTCACAAACCATGAGATCATAACCTGAGCCCAAGTCAGATGCTAAACCAACTGAGCCACCCAGATGCTCCCAAATTTCTTTTCTATATGGACTGTAATATTGTAGTGTGTATTCAATTTGTCTTGTGTATTGACCAATATTAACTATTCTTTGAATTGATGGTGCTCATTCACCACTTTCTCTCTGATGTCTGTTGAAGTCGCATATTACAGTTATGGATATCATCATTAATGATCTCTATTTACTGTACTATATATTTTAGTACTTAGTTCTACTTAGGCTCTCAATTTTGCCATCTAGTATTTAACAAATGGATTGTTTTGTATTTGAATTTACAAATGCAAGTACCCTTTACTAACAACTTTTAGAAAAAGAACTTCAGATAATTCAGAAGGGAAAAAATGCTTTCTTGCTGTTGCAGAAAGAATGCCATTTGGGATTATAACATGAGACAAGAGAATCTGCATTGATAAGATACCAAATTAAGAATAGTGACAAGAGTATCAATGTATTCCTTTCTGATACTAAACATAGAATAAAAATGTTTACATTTTTAAACTTTAGCCATTCTTGTCTATTTTCTGTTATCATAACAAATGTATTTGTAATTTATTTGCAAAATAAATAAATTTTCCCATGACCCTGACATTTTAATGCTGATTGTTAGAGCTTATAGAACATAATCTTTAATATCAAATGGCCTTGTTGTCAACTGGTCATTTTGTGTAATAATATTCAAATTGGAATCTCTGGTTGATGAAGACATAAATATTGAGTGCTTTTTTTTCTCAGTGAATCTTAAAAATTTCATTTGCCTAGTTCCCTTTTGTGAATAAAGGGGAATATAAATGGCTCTGCTGGATTTCTCATATTAATGAAATGTACGTAAGAGTGTTTCCCATTTTCATTCATAGGTTTTAGTTTGTTACATCATCCTGTAATTTTTAGTTATTTTATTTAGAATGTTTTCATTGATACTTACTGACAACACAAATGAGACTAGCCTGTATTTTTCTTTTTGATGTTTTAATTGTTAGGTTTGGTATCCGTGTATAAAATTTTCCATAAAAGTAACTTGCAAATTTTATTTTTGAAACATGATGAAAAGCTTAAATAGCATTGGAATTATCTACACATTATGGCATAAATAGAACTTGCAGCCTCACTCTTGCTTTTGCTTGGTTGGGAAGAGGAGGTGATGCTAAATCTTTAATGAGTTTGATTCTTCTAAATTGCTGTATTGAGTTCATCTCTCCTAAAATTAATTTGATTAAATTATATTTTCTTTGAAAATGATTTCTTTCACCCAGTTTTCAAGTTTCAATAGAGAGGAGTAAATTATTCATGGTAGTTCCTGGTCAGGAAAACAGAAGCCACTCTAGGTATTCAAATAGAGGACATTTAATGCAGGGAATTGGTTGTATAAGTGATGGAAAAGCTGAATGGCTAAACAGAAAACAGTAAGGAACCGTAAAGGAAGCAATAGCAAGAAGGTGCTACCCTAGATGGACAGAGGAAACAGGTAATGTAACCACAACTCAGAAACCAGGCTGTCAAGTGAGAACAAGAACCCAGCAGGAAAGGCCTGAGGGAAGCTGGGACCATGACAGGGAGGGACTGTCCAGTGAAAGCTAGAATCCCAGACAAAATGTAGATGGCTTCTAAGGCATTATCTAATGTGGGAGTCAAAAAATACCCTGGATTTTCCCTGGTGCTTTCCCTAACCTATTCGCAGAAGACAGAGAGCCAGGGAGGTGGGAAAATATAGTTCCCACTGATATGGAGCAGAGCAAGGAAATCCAGGGAAAGGATCTGAGAGTAATCATGACAGGAAGTTTTAATTTTCTTTGATATTTCTCCATAGTCTTTTCTTAATTTACATGTAAATGTACATAGATTGTATTTCATGTCATTTTTAAGATAGGCTAACTGATGATCAATTTCATTACTTTTTTCAAAGATGCAGACATTGCCCCTTTCTAGCCGTAGGGTATACCAGATGCTGGAAAAGCTACTGTTTCAGAAATTTTGGATGCAACATGTGATCACATTATGTGCATAGCTGCCAGCACAGTCAGCCAGCACCACTCTCCAAATGCATACAGTATTTGGTAACTATTGACCCTAGATGGAAAATTCTACATAATATTGCATGGGAACAAGGTACTCACTTTAGAGAAAAGGAGTCCTAACAGTGGGCACATTCCCATTAGACTCACTGCCCTTATCACATGCTGCACCACTCAGAAACTGCCAACCTGATAGAGCAGTCAAAAGGCCTTTTGAAGGTACAACTGAGGCACCAGTTTGGAAACAATACCCTGAGAGGTTGGGGCCCATCCTCAATGATCCCTATATCACACTATATCAGCAACTTATATGTCGCTGTGTCCCCAGCAGGTATAATACATGAAACAGGGAACCATAGGATAGATATTGACATTCCATTCTTACTATAAACTCGCATTATCCTCTTTGGAAAATTTGTTCTTCTTGTCCCCTCAACTTTAGGACATACGTGGTATGTGCTATATAAGTATTCACTGTTATTTTTATGTTATGTTAATAGTAAATTATTATTTGATATTGTATGAAGACAAATTCAGAGGAATTGTCTTTCCTCATAGCCAAGAAGATACTCTTGAATAAAAGGTCCATATCAAAACCCCATAATATAATAAAATGTACCTATATAAAACATATATAATCACATGTAATAATCAAAACATAATAATATATGAGTTATATTTTAGATTTACTGACCAACTGTTCACAATTGTCCATTTTTTACCCTCTGCATCGTTTTGACTGAGTGTTTGTGTCTGTATAATATGAATTTCTATCCCTAATCTCTTAAAAATCACCTGGAATTTTCTTTGACTTTAATTATTTTGATTTTTCTTACAAATCCAGTTGACAGATTGATACTCTTACTATCTAAAACACATTCTGCTTGTGAATTATAATTTATCACAAGATTAGTAATGATCATTTGGCAAGCAATTGTTGTAACGAAGACACAAGTACTCTTAGTAGCCATAACAGTATCATCAGGAGTTAAGGACAATACACACATTGGAAGATATTTCATAGGTCAAATAGCTACTGTCGTCTGCCTTAACCTGGAAAAAGAAGAAGCTCTAATATATAACCTGAATAAGAAGATGCATTTTCAAGAACATGACATGCTAAAAAATAGAATCTCAAAAACCCACCCAGAGTGGAAATGAACAAATAAATTGCCATGAGAATTATCTTTATCAATGCTTATTATTACAGTGAAGGCTTTGTTCAAAAATAGAAAGTATGTGGGAGGTTATAAAGGAAAATGTTTCACTAAATCTTAAGACTGTGTAAAGTTTATAAAAATTACAGCAATTGCCTAATATAAAGAAGGTGGAGGAGGAAGCGAGGAAGATGAAAAGAACAGGAAGAGGAAGAAAAGAAAGAGAAGAACGGCAGCATCAGCAGCAAGAGCAGCAACTTTGTCCTTCAAAGGACCATTGGAAAGTATCAATGCCAATTTAAAAATATTACCCATTGTTTACACCTTGACACAAGCCCTGACACACACCTTGACCCACTGTTTATACCTTGACATAAAACAGGTCCATATTTTATTTTATTTTTTAGATATATTCATTGTCAAGTTAGCTAACATACAGTGTATATAGTGTGCTCTTAGCTTTGGGAGTAGATTCCCATAATTCATCACTTACATACAACACCCAGTGCTCATCCCAACAAGTGCCCTCCTCAATGTCCATCACCTGTTTTCCCCTCTCCCCCCACCACCTCCACAACCCTCTATTTGTTCTCTGTATTCAAGAGTCTCTAATGGGTTTGCCTCCCTCTCTCTTTGAAACTATTTTTCCCCTTCCTTTCCCCCATGGTCTTCTGTTAAGTTTCTCAAATTCAGATCCATATTTTAAAAAAAAATATAATCCCAATTCTGGTGTGCCACGGATTGACATGAAAAGAGTCCATAGACTCTTAAGAAATGAAAATTTTTAAAAATGTAATTGGCCTTCTAGTAAGCTTATAATTATACTTGGACTTTTATCTAAATAACTTCTTTAACATGTTCTGTACCAAATATTTTACCTACCAGAAACTCATAACCCTAGCAGCATCTGGATAGCTCAGTCAGTTGAACGTATGACTCTAGATTTTAGGCTCAGGTCATGGTCTCTGGGTTGTGGGATCAAGCCCCGCATTGGGTTCCACACTGAGCATTGAGCCTGCTTGGGATTCCCTCTCTTCCTCTCTCTCTCTGTCCCTACCCCACTTATTCTCTCTCTCTTATCTCTAAAAAAAATCCATAACCCCATATTAACCATGAGAAAATATTAAATACAAATTCTCAAAATATACCTGACCGGTACTCTTCAAAATTGTCAAGGTCATGAGAAACAAAAAGGCTGAGAAACTGTAAAGATTGGAAGAGATAAGGAGGAGACATTGTGATTAAATGCAATGTAATATCCTGGATTAGGTCTTGGAACAGAAAAATATCATAACTGAAAAAGCACAAATAAAGCCTATACTTTAATTAACAGCACTGTACCAATGTTAATTTTCTAGTTTTGACAAATGATTATATAAAATACTACCGTTCGGGAAAGCTAGGTGAAGCGTATATGAGAACACTCTACTCTCCTTGCAACTTTCTGTAGATCTGAAATTATTCCAAAATAAAAATTTGTTAAATACATATAACCCAATTACACATTAAGTAGCTACCTTTGTGACACATTTCTAAGTACCCTTTATCTTACACACATATCACATCTACTGGATAGTAAAAATAAATAACATTTGTGCACAGGAATAGTTTTGATTATCTAAAACCCATCTTAAATTTAACTGAAACTGGTATGCCCATGTTAATATTATAAACAAGATAAACATTTCTTGAGTTTATGAGATTTTTAAATTTTATAATAATAATAATAATAATTAACCAGTAACCCTGCATATCTGGCATTATTCTAAGCACTTTATCCACTGATGTATTTAACAAATATTTGACAAATTCCTACAATTTGCCTAATATTGTTCTAAACAATAGATACACTAATAAAGCAAAAGAAAAATGCCCTCTGTTACAGAACTCACTTACTAACAAGGGAGAGAAGCAGGAAATAAATTACACAACAAATATATAATATCATGCAATGGTAAATAGAATCAGGAAAAGTAAATTGGGGGAGTGGAGAATAGCTAGTTTAGACAAACAGCTGCTCAATGGAGGTGACATTTGAAGAGATCTGAGTGAGGTGAAGCAAACACAGAATGTTTTAGAGAAAAATTCCAAGAGAAATGAACAAGTTAAAAAAAACAAGATAGGAGCATGCTGGAAAAAATCATAAAAACAACAATACCTGTAATAATCTATAGTTAAATAAACAAATCACTAATTAAACATAATAATTAGAGCTATAAAAGTTAGCACTAAAATAATTAATTATGGAAAATGCTTGCAGATACCTCCAGGGAGTCAGGTTTTTACTAAGGAAGGGAGGGATGAGAGGTTTCTTGTTTCACAATAAGACTTCCCGAAATATTTGATGCTTTACCATGTGCGTATACTTTATTACTTTGCTAAAGGTTAAAATAATTATATCTAACTCTAAGACTTCAGTCAGTACTCCCATACTTCTGCATTATAATTATCAGTTTTATACCCAGTAGGGATAGGGCTATGCTTGTGTAAAATACGAAGTAAGAATTGAAAAACCCTGCTATTAAATTTGCAAAGTAGGATATAAATGTTTTCCTTTCTGTTCTGTCTTCTCTACGAGCAACTTCTCAATCATGAATATGCTCAGCACCTACATCTGCTTTCTGTTCTTCAAATTCATTTAACCTCATTTTCTAAAATCTGAAATAATTTGTAAATTTCTGTCTAAAATTCTCAGTCCTCATCAGAACAAACACTTAAGGTAACTTCAATTCTCAAGCATACTGCCTGGTTAAGAGTTTAAGACAAGTTTCTGAACATATTGTGAATGTATCCAAATGCATGTTTTCTTTCCTCTGTGTCAGCATTTTACAGAGGTCTCTTAAAGAGTTCTAGGGAATATCAGTTTGTAATCACCCATGGAAAATAAGAATAGGAAATACAATAATAAGTTCCAAAAGCATTTAGCTTGATAAGTTCCTTTGTATTATTTCCTATATAATACATAAGTTGCACATGTATTATTTCCTATGCAAATCTTTTGCAAATAGTACTTTGGAGAAATTTGTCATAGGAATTGAAGACAGTGGGTGAGGTTGACATAAATACTAAAATCTATAGAGCATGCGTTTATTGTTTTTGTTCTCTGTCAAGGGATGGCATCATCAAACTGTAGCATAATGTTTAAATACTACCTTTCTTAATAAGTGAGAACACATCTTTCTCAGATACTCTCAGATATTAATAGTAATATATTTAAATATTTGATTTTCTTCAATAGTATATATGAATAAGTTGAACTATTTAAGTAAGCACAAGAGTAAATTAAGTAAGATAATTTTACATTAAATCAAGGATCAAAGGATTGAAGACAGCTTCTGTTTTTCTAAATATTCCTTTACCCTTTAAAATATTTTTTCCATAATCACTCCCTTTTTTCTCTTTCCTAAAGCACATAACAAAAATTGTATATTATGCTTCCAGATGTTCATGATCAAACTGAATGTCTTCAATTTAGAAGTCCACATTAGCTCCTGTTAATTGTTAAAGTAAAACAATCAAATAGCTGAGGAAGAAATTGACAATAACTGGCAAATCTTAGCAAATCTAGTGTTTTCATTCAGTCATACCAAAAAGAAAACTTCATTCACAACCATTTGGTACATAATAAAGGATTGTATTTCTTTTGTTTTAACACTGGTATTTGTAAAAGTATGTTCACCTAATGTAAAAATTACTGAAATTTAGTATTTATACTACATATTATTCTTTAACAAGGTGAAACTTAAATATAAATGGATATAGCACATAACTGGCGATGAAGCAATGTCATTTCTAGGAAATTCAGAAAGTAATGTGAAATTATTTAAAGAATTGCCTAAAATATGCAAATGTTATTTAATGAAGATATTCATTTATTCATGAAGGATATACTACATATGTCAACTATGTGCCCAAGCACTATATGATGCACCGGTGAGTCAAAGTTAATGGAGCAAACCTCAGTGCTCACAATCTATAGCTGGAAATAATAAGAATGCCTTCCCAGAGGAGAGATGGTCTAAAGTGAGCTTTTGAGAAGTAAGTGCTTCAAGGCCAAGGATGCACCAAAACATGACTCCCGAGGCAAAATCTCACAGCTGTTTCAGAGATGTCATGAAGAAGGACTTGGGTGAGCTTTAGAAGAGAACTCTGGAAACCATGGATGGAAAACTGACCAAGAGCCTTACATGCTCTGCAAAATTGTTTGAACATTATAGATAGAAACTGGAATTGCGTTGAATGTTTTTAGAAAGAATTTTATATTCTGGAGATTTCTAGGCTTGAGGAAACTCTTACCTATGTACACAAGTAAGTTATCAATTTAAGGTATTTCTTTTTATAAGCGAATCAATTATTCCTCTTTAAAAAAAACTGCTAATTCTGCCTCTTCCTGTGTTTCTCAATTATTACATCTGCAATGTAAACTGACATGTAAATGTATGCACTTATCTTTAAAATTAGAATAGTTAGCACTCCCAAAGTCATTCCCACTTCACCTGTCCCTTCCTAAACATAATGACCAGAAATCTAAATTGCATCAAAGGAAAATAGAGGGGGGTGCCTGGGTGACTCAGTCAGTTGAGCATCCAACTTCTGTTCAGGTCATGATCTCGCAGTTCATGAGTTTAAGCCCCATGTGGGGCTCTGTGCTGACAGCTCAGAACCTGGAGCCTGCTTGGGATTCATTCTCTCTCTCTCTCTCTCTCTCTCTCTCTCTCTCTCAAAAATAAATAAACATTAAAAAAAGGAAAATACAGAACTTTGTAATTTTCTAGCTACCTTCCCTTTCTTTAAAGATCTGGCGGGATGCCTGGGTGGCTCAGTTGGTTAGGAATCCAGCTCTTGATCTCATGGTAATGATCTCATGGTTCTTGCGATTGAGCCTCGCCTCAGGCTCTGTGCTGACCACTTGCTTGGGATTCCTCTCTCTATCTCCTTCTCTTCTCTCTGCCCCTCCCCTGCCCTGGCATGCTCACTCACTCTCTCCCTCTCTTTCAAAATAAATAAATAAACTTAAAAAAAAAAATAAAGATCCGGAAACTGAGACCAAAAGAATACAACTTCCCCAAGTCTTATAGCTTTGCCCTAGAATGCAAGCCTTCTTAAAAAGGCAGAATTTTACGGTGTGTAAAGTATTCCTCAATAAACTTGACTTCCAAAAAAAATAAGCACTGGGGCGCCTGGGTGGCGCAGTCGGTTAAGCGTCCGACTTCAGCCAGGTCACGATCTCGCAGTCCGTGAGTTCGAGCCCCGCGTCGGGCTCTGGGCTGATGGCTCAGAGCCTGGAGCCTGTTTCCGATTCTGTGTCTCCCTCTCTCTCTCTGCCCCTCCCCCATTCATGCTCTGTCTCTCTCTGTCCCAAAAATAAATAAACGTTGAAAAAAAAAAAAAAAAAAGAAAAAAAAAGCACTGTGTTATGGGCAATCATACAACTGGGGGGAAATATTACAGAAAAAAATGTGCACAGAAATGATGAGTAGACTAAGTACTTTAATTTGTGTAACATTCTGACATTACGTTTTGTTATTTCTTTTTTTTTTTTTTTTTTTACTATGTGTAGTTCTTACAGAAACCCATGCAAGTAGGAAGAGAATATTACCTCATATTTACATGTAGTGATAACTGAAACTCAGAAGAATTAAAAATCTCGCCTTATGTAACATAGCCAGGAGCAGAACATGATCTAAACCCTGGTCTTTTAAATCTAGTTCACAGCATTTTCAAACATATCTTCTGTCCTCTACCCCACTCACCATCTTTCCCATACAAACTGACAAAATATAGTAAAAAGTTCCCTTTCTAAAACTTCACAAACCACACACTCAGTGAAATAGACCAGATACACCCTACATATCCTCTACTTCTTTTTTTTTTAATTTATACAAATAAGGATAACAATATCCCCCTCATGTGGATTTGTATGATGAGGGATAATGAGATTATTATGCACATGCTAGTCCCAGACAATGACTGTCATATAATAGACACTCAATAGACATTAGGTCCATTCTGCCCTTGTTATAGCCTAGTATTAGTCTACTTCTCAAACTGGGTTATCTCTACGGGTAGGAAGACGTACACTAGATGATGTAGAATTGATAATGATGCTCTGGGTGCTTCAATTTTACTCACAATTTAGGTGGATATTACATAATATAAGTGATCAATAACTGTACCTTGGTTAAACTCAGACAAGAGAGAAAATAAAAAATAAAGCTGACATAAATTTTCAGGATTTCAAAGGAATTCTATTCTTCTGGATTACTTTGGGCAATGCCTATATTTGTTCTACCATGCCATGACTGGCATTTTACTGGAAAGGTATGAGAAGCAAGCAAGAGAAAATTTTAAGACAAACTATATATACCCACTTTCAAAACTCTTTAGCAGGATTTTATAAATCTAAGCATATGCCTATCCTCAACCCAGCTATTCCACTCTTGGGTATATGCCTAGCAGAAATATATATATATATGAAACTACACAATCAAATGTTTATAGCAATACTCTTTGCTAGATCTCTAAACTTGAAACTACTTAAAATGCCTGAAAGAGTAGAACTGATAAATTATGGTTATTCACAGCAATATACAACAGTGAGAATCAATGATCCAAAATCATATGCAGCACAGAATGAATTTTACAGACATAACATTAAATGACAGTGACTAGAAATAAGAGTACACACAGTATAACTCAACTTCCATAAAGATCAAAAACAAGCAAACCATGTCAACAGATTTCAGGAGAACAGTTACTGTTGGGGAGATGAAGTAATCAAAAATGGATCAAGGGGTTATTGGATATTTATAATATTCTATTTCTTATTCTGTTGCTAGTGACACAGGTTATTCAGTTTGAGAAAATTCCTTGGACAGCACACTTACAATAAATGCTCTTTCCAATGTGCATATTATAGTTTAATAAAAGTTTTTTTAATTACAGAGATATAAAAAGGATCTATCAAAATTTCACAGATTATCTTTCCTTATGTTTAGAGATGGTGACTGAAGATAGTCCTATTTTTCATAGAAATGGATAAACAATTTTATTGTATTGGGAATTTCCAATACTAAAAACATGGATTTTTTTTAATGTTTATTTATTTTTGAGAGAGAGAGTGCACAGCTGTGAAGGGGCAGAGAAAGAGGGGAGACACAGAATTCAAAGCAGACTCAAGGCTCTGAGCTGTCAGCAAAGAGCTCGATGCAGGGCTCGAACTCAAAAACTGTGAGACCATGACCTGGGCTGAAGTCAAATGTTTAACCAACTGAGCCACCCAGGAGCCCCAAAACATGGATCTTTATTCCATATTGGATTCTAAAGTTTTACTCTAAAAATGTAAATGTACTTTAAATGAGTTTGAAATATCTATAGAAAAACTAAAACTTTTTATGGCATTTTAATGATATTTTCATGTATATTTTTAAGAAAATAACTACATTATATGCTTATTTCAGTGAAAAATAATTTTACAGAAACAGACATATTTAATAATTTACAAAGCTATATTTCAAGAACTCTACTTTTGTCCATTTGTATGAACACACTAGAAAGTGCTTAAAGGCAGGAGCTTTGCCTCACTTATTTTGCCCTTTCTACTACCTAGTACAGATTGTGATACATGGTAGGTGCCAGATGCATGTTTCTAAATCAAAGATTAACATGGTAATAGAAGAGTTAAGATGCAGGGAAGATAGTTTCTCTCTCTCTCTCTTTTTTTTTCTTCTAATCACACTGTAGTCCATCTTCCCCAGGTGACACACCATGAGGATGTTCAAATAGCCCTCTAAAGAATGTCTCATGGTGAGTGTTATGCTAAGTGAAATAAGCTATACAGAGAAAGACAGATACCATATGGTTTCACTCTTATGTGGATCCTGAGAAACTTAACAGAAACCCATGGGGGAGGGGAAGGAAAAAAAAAGAGGTTAGAGTGGAAGAGAGCCAAAGCATAAGAGACTCCTAAAAACTGAGAACAAACTGAGAGTTGATGGGGGGTGGGAGGGTGATGGGTATTGAGGAGGGCACCTTTTGGGATGAGCACTGGGTGTTGTATGGAAACCAATTTGACAATAAACTTCATATATTAAAAAAAAAAAAAAAAGAATGTCTCATGGTAAATGACTGAGGCCTTTTGCCAACAGTCAATATCAGTGAAACAGTTATGTGAGAAAACCACAGTGGAGGTATGCC
The DNA here is from genome assembly GCF_018350155.1 of Leopardus geoffroyi. Taxonomy (NCBI): domain Eukaryota; kingdom Metazoa; phylum Chordata; class Mammalia; order Carnivora; family Felidae; genus Leopardus; species Leopardus geoffroyi. The sequence continues at coordinate 105,735,695 of NC_059327.1, read as the reverse complement.
CACCCTCCTCAATTAAGTGACTACATCCTGACTAATATCCTAGTTGAAACCACACTTAAGATCCTAAACTAGAATGGCTTTGGCAAGCTACTCCTGAATTCCTGATCAACAAAAAAGTGAGATGGTTGGGGCGCCTGGGTGGCGCAGTCGGTTAAGCGTCCGACTTCAGCCAGGTCACGATCTCAAGGTCCGTGAGTTCGAGCCCCGTGTCAGGCTCTGGGCTGATGGCTCAGAGCCTGGAGCCTGTTTCCGATTCTGTGTCTCCCTCTCTCTCTGCCCCTCCCCCGTTCATGCTCTGTCTCTCTCTGTCCCAAAAATAAATAAACGTTGAAAAAAAAATTTAAAAAAAAAAAGTGAGATGGTTAACATTTTTTGTTCTAAATCAGATGTTTAAGGTAATTGATAATAGATAATTCACTAAATTTTGCTGATTATGAATAATGCTATAATTCACTAGACAATTAACTAAATTTTGTAGATTATGAATAACACTATAAAACATAGTCTTTGTGTGGACATTTTATTCATTTCTCTAGTCTAGGAGTGAGATATCTGGATTGTATGGTTTATATATATGGTTGTATAATACTGCATTTTCACAGGCAGCATGAAAGATCCAATGGTCCTGTGACTTTTCAGCAATTGGTATTCTCAGTTGTTGTTGTTTGGGTTTTCTGTTATTGCTCGCTTGTTTTAGCTTTTCTAATGGGTAGGGAGCGGTATCTTATTGGAGTTTAATGTGTACTTCCTTACTGAGCATCTTTTCCCGTGCTTATTTGCCAGTCATTTTTCTTCTATGGGTTTAATGTCTGTACAAGTCCTTTAGCACTCTGTAATGGATTGCTTTCTAATTTTTGAATCTGGGGAGTTCTTGTTATATACCAAAGTAAAATCCTTAACAGGAATATGTTTACAATTATTTTATTCCAGCCTCTAGGTAGTCGTTTCATTTGTTAAATGTCTTTTGAAGAGAGCTTTTTAATCCTGATGCAGCAAAATTCATTGTTTTATGATTCATTCTTTTTGTGTCCTAAGATAACTTTGTCTAACTCAAGGAATTCCTTCTGTTTTCTTCTGGAAATTTAGAGTTCTACATTTTAGTTTTAGGTCTATGATCATTTCCAACCTATGGCCCAGAGATCATCTTCTGCTGAAGTTGAAGAACATCACTCTGACATCTCACATTAGAAGTGCTACTCATCAAGCCAGATAACAGATGACAGAAAATTTGTTTGAAAGCATCCTGGATTCTCTCAGTGTCCTTCCCTTTCCTAAAGAAGTGCTACCTAAATGATGTTATATGGGCTGAGAATCTGGTGGCATGAAACACAGCAGGTTAAAAAGGGGGGGGGTCTTCTAAGTAAATAATAAAATAAAATAAAATATAAAATCAGATGATCATTCCCAACAAAAAGTCTGCTGGGATTTTGACTAGGGTTGCTGTAATTCTACAGATAAATTTGCAAAAACAAGTTAATATTATTGTTTCTTCTGGTCCATAAACATGGTATATTTCTTCCTTTATTTAGCTCTTAAGTTTATCTTCCTTATTTAGTTTACCTTCCTTATTTAGCTCTTAAGTTTATCTTTTTACAGTTTTAGATATCTAAGACCGGCATATCTGTTGCCAAAGTATTTCACGCTTTTGATGCTATTGTAAGTTTTTTTCTTTCAATTTCCACTTACTCTAGAATTTAGAATTAGGTTGTTTTATATATTGATGCTAGCACTGAGATGAGCTAAACAATGTCATCATTTCAACTAGGTTTTTTTTCTTGCCTTATTATAATGCCTAGCTACACTAGTGCAATCAAAATCGTGAGGGTAGTTATTGCTTAGTTACCAAAGTTAGGAAACTATTAAATACAATGCTTCCTGGTTTTCAAAAATGGTTGAAGAATTCTACACACGTAAATTTGACAACTTAAATGTATTGAAGGAATTCCTTGAAAATCATCATCTGTCCAGTCTCAGCAAGATGAAATACATAACCTGAACAGCACTAAAACTAGTAAGGAATCATTAAAAACCTCCCCCCGACAGACCTTGGCAAAAAGATACCTTCAGGCTATGATACTTCAATGGAAAATTTCACCAAACATGAAAGAGGAACTATGACCAACTCTAAACTATCTCTTCCTAAAAAGAAAAGACAGAGGAACACTTTCCAATTTATTTTATGAGAGGAATATTTCCCTGGTACCCAAATAGACAAAAGACAGTACATAAAGAAGAAAAAAGCAAAGCAAAAAAAAAAAAAAATAGAGAAAAAAACACTACACAACAATATTCCTCATGAACATAGACATTAATTCAAAAATATAAAACCAGGTAAAATCTACTAATAAAGTGGGTTTTCTCCTGGGAAGTCAAGACTGATGATATAGTAAAAAATCAACTCATATAGTCTACTATATTCTCAACATAAATAAGATCAATCCCATGATCATATTAAATTATGAAAAACATTTTATAAAATTCACACCCATTTCATGATAACTCTCAGCAAACTAAAAATACAAGGGAAATTTCTCAATCTGATAAAAGGCATCAGCAAAACCTATATGTCATATTTGTTTAAAAAATGGACTTATAACTCATATTATGACCAAAATAAATTCCAAATGAATCAGAGATGAGATGAAAAAGAAATATCTATACAAACATTAACAACAAAGCATAGATAAATAATTTGTAGTGCCAAATCCAAAAGCAATAAGAAACAAGATAAATGTGGTGGTATTTTTAAAAGTTACAGCAAGAAACATCAAAAGTAAAGTCAAAATACAAATGACAAACTAGGAGACAATATTTGCAATTTATATCTAAGACAAATTGTTCTTAAAATTCAGATAAAAATAGCAAAAACACATGAGTAGCCAACCCTCAGGGGAAAAAAATATGTACACAATCCTTAAACATATGAAATACACAATGCTTCACTAATAACAAGAGAAATGTGAATGAAAATCGCTTGCAGCATCATTGATTGCCTATCAGAGTGGCAACTCATGTTGGCAAGGCAGTCTTCTCAAACACTCAGAGGAATTTGACTATACTCAATAAATGACATTTGCATTTGAACCACATATCCAAATTCCAGGATCCTTCTAGGAACCTTCTAGGAACCTAAAAATTCCCCTAAAGTGTGTATGTGTCTTCTAAAATACAATACTTCAAGTGTATAAATTTAATTACTGATAGCAAAATTTATAAACAAGCAAACTGCCCAACCACAGAAGATGAATAAATTATAGTATATCTATATGAAAGAGTACTCTGCAGCAGAAAAAGGATGAAAAATATTTCTATAAACTGATATGTAGTTGTCACCTAGATAGTTTAATTGAACAAAATCAATGACCTTTAAAATACCTTAGCAGGGGTGCCTGGGTGGCTCAGTTGGTTAAGCGTCTGACTTCCAGCTCAGGTTGTGATTTCATGGTTTGTGAGTTTGATCCCCACACTGTTAGCGCAGAGCCTGCTTGGGATTCTCTCTTTCCCCCTCTCTTTCTGCCCCTCCCCTGCTCATGCTCTCTCTCTCTCTCTCTCTCTCTCTCTCAAAATAAATAAATAAACTTTACTTTAAAAAATTAATGAATCAGATAAAATACCTTAAAAAAATAAGGAAACAATAACAACTAGATAAAGCAAGAGTGGCAAAATCTGGATTATTTTAAAATCTCTATGTCCATACTATTCTTGTTTCATTAAATATTTTTAACATTAGTCATGCCAAAATTTTTAAAAATGTGGAAGTTAAAAAAATCATATACAACAGTTTTGTTCACTCTGGAATTTTCCTTGAATTTATGTAAGATCAGATTTGCAGTTTCAAGCAGAAGAATCATGATGGGTTATCCATTGTTTCTTCCTTAACATTTCAAATGGAAAAGAAAGTGCTGGAAGATGCATACTTTGATACCTAACCAGATTTTAACTGTTTTCATTGTAGGGTGACAGAGAATCACTCAACTGGAAAGCAGGTTTTACCATTTTTTCACTCAGGAGAATCTCTAGAGACCACCAGGTATTACTCCCTCAAGAACATGAGACTGAGCATATCCACCCTTAAGAATGACAGCATTTGCTGACCCTGATAATGTGCTTTCTATTAGCCTGCTGTTGCCCAAGCATTAAAAACATTCTGTTGTGCAGTTCTCTTTTTAAAAAAATTCACTAACCTTACTTCTTTGTAAAAGGCATCTGATTTTAAAAGCACAGGTAGATGGACTTACTGAGTTTTATTCTCTTGATGGAAACTCAACACCAAACATTGGGCAAAGTCATCTGTCAAAGAGAAAAAAAAAATAGACCTTCACCCCCAATTTAAGCAAAACCTGTAGCTTTGGTTTAATTTTGTAAATATAAAGAATTTAAACACTGAGAAAATGGAAACATATCTTGAAATTTACTATCTGAAAGAGAAAATCCTCTAAAATTTTCAGAATTGGAGTTTATTTTCCTTTAAGTTCCATGACCCAAGAAAGGGATGTTCAAATGTTTTGTCTGTACTGACATCATGCTATATGAATACCCTCAGATTTCCTTCATTTTCTCTCAATCCTTAAATATGTTCTTTAATATTTAAGTTTTTACCTGTCTTGCTTCATCTGACACAAATTGTGATTCTACTGGATTGAAGAGAAAATTCCTTTGTAGCTTACACCATCATATATTTTATGACTTTGCATGCATTTCTCAAGTGGAAAGTGTCAGTAACTTAAGTCCTTCCAGCATACGTCTATCTTCCCCACCCTGTCTCCATCATGGCCTCACATGATTTCATCACTCTCTGGCCTTCTTTTAGTTGGCTGTCTGTAGTGTTAGATTGTGAATTGCATGAAGACAAGTAATCTCTTTTTTTTTTCATTATCTACACCATCCACAAGGTATTTAATATTTTAAATACATAAGTAAATGAATGGCTGAAGTAGATACCTTAATTAAATGACTTATAGAAACATCTACAGGGTGAGGTGTTTGCTACGGCCCTTGGATAGCTACAGAACACAGCATGCCTGGGACCCATCCTTGACCCCTGTTCCTCTCTTATTTTGCCATTCAGGGCAGGTCTGTGTCAGCAGGACTCATATAAAAAAGGTGGAAACAGAAAGGGGGGCACATTTGCTTCTGAAATCTCCCTTTTAGTCTATGCTGGGTGCGGCTGGTCTTCTGTCATTGTCAGTTTTCTTTCATGACATTCCTTACCTCCTACTCTTTTCCACCTAACTTGAAAAGGAAAGTTGTTTACTTTGAAATGAAGTTGAATACTACTGCCTATCAATAAAACTGTTTGTGAAGCAAACAGAACTTGAGGCATCATTCAAAAGGTAATAAACATCCTGAAGTGTTATAAACTCCATGAGAGAGCAATTTGAGAGCTAGCCATAATAGTAATAATTAACATTTATTGAGCACTTAATATGTGCCAGATATTTTGCTAGGCAGTTTACACTTAACCCGCTAGCAGTTTTTTGAGATAAGCATTATTACCTTTTACAGATGAGGAAGCAGTTACATAGCATTCAAAATAGGTCTATCTGACATCAAAATACATTCACTTAAACATGCAGCTGGAGGCACAAAAAGTAATCACGGAAAAGAGGCACTGCTTTGACCAAATAACATAGCACTGTGGCATCCTTTTGATCCTAAGACATTCAAACTGATGGAGGGACATGGATTTATAGTTAAATATTTCTACACCACTGGAGTTGTTCTAAAGTTGGGGCTGGGTGGCGCTATAGGCCTTGGAACCCAGCATTGTGATTATGTCCCTTAAAAAAAAAAAATCCATGCAAACAACTGAAGGAAGTCCAATGCTGTTCTCTACAATATTCTGTTACCTCTCAGATTTATTGCCAATAATACCATCCATTTATTAATTAATACTTTTTGTGTTATCAGTTATAATTATTTATTGATCATTAAGGTTAGCACTAAGTTCAAAAATTCTTTCACTTAACACACTTGAACAACTAAAATACTTAACTAGAAATATCTGGTATCTTCCAGTAGTTTATTAGTCCTGGTACCATATGATTATAATCTTAACATGGAATAGTCTGTTCTTTAAAGCAAATCTTAAATCCTAAAAAAGAAACAAAACAACAAAAGCCAAAAGAACTATATCATCTGTCTTTTCATATTTTTAGCTGATTTAAATTAATATGGCTATCAGGCTTATTGACGTCTATAATGCTTTTCTTCTAAGATTCTCTAAATGTTCTGAATCAATTTTAAAAACGCTAAGCCTGTCATCCTCCACCTAAGCTCTTCATTACTTTTCAAGTCAATATCTTTTCTTTAAATTCCTTTTGCCTCTCCTCTGCTTCGGCATCTTTTCTAACCACTCTCTAAGCTCTTTTAAAACCTCCTTTATACCAGCATAGCAAGTCACATTCCCCTCCCTCATCTTCTACTGTGTTGTCTTAGGGTGATAAAAGAGAATGAAAAACAAAGGCTTTCTTAACATTGTTATGATTTACGTTTCTTAATTAAGTGATATATCCCAGTGGCAGTGAGAACAGGGTATTTGGAGAGGACAGGGAGAAACATTTGGATCTGAAAGTACCAAGCTGAAATAAACATAATGATGGCAATTAAACTACAGTGCTGACTTGGGAGGGATTACAAGAGTCGAAACGTTCACAGAATAGAGTCTGGCACATAGTGCCATTAAAAACTATTTCACACTCATCATACACATAGCAATGACAAAGCATTCAGTGGAGTTACTACAAATATTCAACAAGAGATATTTGTCTTCATTCCTCACTAATAATTATCAAAATATATTCTTAGGGGCCCAACTGATCCAACAGAAACACAAATATGTATTCATTCATTTTGCAATTGGATAAAGGAACTAAAGGACGTTAGATTAAGGTAAGCACGCAACCTACTCACATATATCCTAACTATGGATGTAGAAATTAATTCTATTGATCACTAAGTTTATCTGAGAATATAAAAGTAAAACAAAATGAGAGTTAAGTAAATTATAATTAATGAATATATAAAGAGGTATTAAGTTAATTTATCATTTTCTTCACATGATACACCGGGTGACATATCGAGCGCATTTCCAGAACTTATATGTATTTCTGATATTAGGTTCACTTAAAGGCAGAACATTTGCTACTAGGTGAATAGACCTTTAATGTATATGGAAGTGAAACTTCAAATTTCTTTAGCTATATAAGTTGTAGAACTGAAATGCACCAACTTCTTTAAAACAAAGAAATCTGTCATAAAATATTAGTGACAAAAATGTAATTTAAAAAACCAAATACAATCAGGAAACATGTGCTTATGGGCAATGCATAATCTTAAAAAGAATTTAAAATAACTCTAAAGTTATTGATTTTGTCCCTTCATTTCATAAAAACTACAAATTCAATTTCATGATATACAAAAGAAAAATGTTTCAAAATAGTACAACCTAAAGGAGTTTTTGTGTTTGTGGATTTCAATAACAGAATAAATCTCTCTTTTTAAGATGTCACTTTAGTTTTTTCTTAAACTTCCAAATGTGTATATTTTCAGTTACTTTAATAATAACTCTTCGTTGGCCTTCTAGGAATTCTTACCACTGCATTTTGATGTATTGTGTTAATAATGTTCTGATGTATGTTTTGGTTTAAATAGGTATTGTTAAAGGTGACCTTTTGGTTTGATTGTTTAGCTGACTTTAGTGCTAATAAGATAAAGAATGAGGTGTCTAATGAACCTCGTGTATGGAAATAATGATAGATGGCTTATTTGGAATTCTACAGACGTGACACTGCCAAGCCCGCTGAGGAGTCTCTGGAACCTAACTAATTTTAGAGAGAGGTTTTATTGATTACACGGAGACAGGGCACATTGTAATCATTTTTACAGCAAGGTATTGCCTGAGGTACCAAAATCCATTAAGCAAGGATTATAAACTTTGTTTTAAACTGGATCCTAAATTGTTTCTTGATGTATAGTCAACAACAGTTCGGTAAGATCAATCACAGTTACTAAGGCATATTAAAATCAACTTGTTTAATTTTAATTGCTCATATGCCTGACCCTCTGAGGTGCAGCTGTTCATGAAGCTCGATTACGTTTTTTCCCAGATAGGAGTTTCATTTTAGTTTACATTATAATCATTTCTTTCCGAAGGCCACCACATAATCTACTTTTTACACTTCTACTTTTAATTTACTTTTCCTATCCTTAAAAATGTACAGGAAATGATGCCTCGTTATGACATTTTGGGTCATTCTGTACATCGTTTCATCCTTTTAGGAAATAAGATGTTTCAATACAATTATTTGAGTTGAATGTTAAAATATATTGTATATAACTGTACACAGACACATTTGCAAAAGTTTCATGTGGATATATTCTTACAGAATCTTAATAGTTTAACTAGACTAGCTTCTACCTGGGAGTCAAAACATTTAGTTTGTTTAATGGCATGTAAGTTGTCTTGTTTTAAATGGGTACTTTATATATTTGATGTATTGCATAGCTAGAGTATGAATACATGTACATCTTAAATATTTATTAAAATGTAAAAGATTGTAAATCAACATCCTTATTCTACGGCATATGAGAAAAAAAGGAAAAGAAGGTCAACATGTGAGCATGGCTTACCTGGGAATAAAGTGACTTTAACAATCAGAAGACCTGACATCAAGATCTAGAGTCCCATTAAATAATTATATAACCAACAACCTAGTTAATTTCTTTGGGCCTCCATTTCTACATCTGTAAAATAAAAATAAAATAGAAATAAAATAAAGATATGGAAATTTGAATCTCACTATGCAACACATCTGACAATGTTTTAGAAATTTAAATGTTCAGTATTATTGTACATGTGTACATATATACATAGACTGATACATATATATGATCTATTCAATTTGTCAAAGGTCAAGAAATATACAAGTAACTGTAATCAGGGAAGAGGTGACGGAAAAGAGTCCAGTGCAGTGGGAAATTAATCTAATTTTGAAATTATACATTTTATGTTAAATGAGTTCATGCATTTTTAAAGTTATAAGTTCAAAATAACTAGACCAACACTTAAAATTTCAGGCTTGTTAGGTTGATAGTGAGCTAAACACTAAGATTGCATTAGTTAAAATGCATCCATTGCATGTGTATATAGTCGATTGTCTAGTAATTTAACTGTTCTTTAACTCTCTAGCTTCAACTCAATAAAAATATTTAAAAATTAACTTCAATGTTTTGAATTTCAGATGAAGTTGAATATCACTGTTGGTGACATATCCTTAAACACAAATTGAGTGAGAAAATTACTAGCGTTATCGTATTTAGTAATATGTATATCACTTCATTTCTTAAATACCAAAATGTGTTTACTAATGCATCAATTATAATTATGAGTCACTGATTATTCTAATCAAATTATTTAAGGTACAGGAATGAAATGTCAATGTTAAATTCCAGTTTTCCCTTTGTTTAGTCTTAAATGCATTGTAAGTTAACACAAATAAAACACTTTGTCAATTTCCTAAGGGAAAGAAAGAAGTATAGCATGACATGGTGTATCAGTTTTGTTGGCTGACTGATAACTCTCCACCCCAGAATGTATCATGGATATTACATCATGCTGCTTGGTGTGGTAAGGAAGGCAAAATCCAGCTGACAACAGAATAACATTCCCTCCATTGACTAGTCTGTTCTCTTTAGCTTCCTGGATACTTTCCCCTCTATCCCCTGCTCTCTCTCTTAAATTCATCACCCTTAAAAAATTTTACCCTTCTTCCAGATTTCTTTTATTTTTTCCTCTGTCTCCTAAGAATCACCTACAATTTCTATTATCATCACTTTGAAGATGATCCTTAAATTTTTATTGGTAACCTAGACTTCCCATCTAAGCTTTAAAATCATTTATCAAATTACTTCCTCAATGGCTACTAAGACATCCAAAAAGGCAGAGACGACATTTTGACTTGTCATAGTATCTCTAACACTTAGCATAGTGCCTGGCACATAGTAGGTAGACATGAAATAAATGGAAAATGAAGGAATGAATGAATGCACATTTTATAAGGATTAATGTGATGTCTACATTAGATGAAGAAGACACTATGAGAGATTCTGATTTAGTTTGAGGCCTCTGGCAATCATTCCAAACAAAATGATGAGGCTGTGCAATAGAGTGCTGAGTGTAGGACTAGAACAAAAGTTACCTAAAGAGCCATTATTTAGGAGAAAGGCCTTGCATGCCTATCTTGCAGTTTATGCCATTATCTCAATCTGGAGAGCCCTTCTCCTATCAAAATTATTCCAATTCTAGAAAGAGGCTTAAAGTTCACTTATTCCATTAAATTTAAGCTACTTATCAGATTCCACATTATTTTTCTTCTCTCAGCTCTTACTAATAAATGAATAATTACACACAACCCCCTGCCACACACACACACACACACACACACACACACACACACACAGTGGAAATAGCGTTAGCTTCAGAGAAGAGTAGACACATGTAAAATTTTAACACTGTCAATCACTACTTCTGTGGCTACAGGCAATCTTTTTAAGGCTTCTGAGACTCACTATCTTCTTATCCTACAAGATTATTATCAAGATTAAAATTAATAAAATAATACATAAAATTCATTTTGCACAAAATACATAGAATTTTCATTTCTATTGTATTTAAAATAAAGTTCATACACACTGGCACGTAGTTTTTGTCTCTGAATACTTCAGGTTTGTCACTTAACCAGAGTGAGACATTTAACAAAGATCATATGGATCTTTGTAGCCTCCACGGCACACACTTTATACTTGATATATTCTTGATCATTATTTGAAATTTTTGCAACTAACTCCATTTTATAAATATTTTTTCTATAGTATTTGATTTGAAAATGTTCAAAGTTATGCCCCTCAGGCATGTAGGTGTTTAAAGCTTTAGGGTAATAGAAATAATAATGCATTAATCTGGGTCTACCAAAATCTTGCTTTTTCTGGGTGTATCTATTATGCTTGAGAAAATATTCAAATTCCACACAGTGAAGACTAATTTTTGAGGTTCTAATAAATTTATTAGTTATAAAACCTGAGGTTTTTTCAGGGTTTTTTTTTCAGCTATAGGCAAATAAAATGTTGACATTATCAGTATCCGTGTACTTAGGTTCTTACATATACTTCTTTTTTTTTAATATGAAATTCATTGTCAAATTGGTTTCCATACAACACCCAGTGCTCATCCCAACAGATGCCCTCCTCAATACCCATCACCCACCCCCCCTCCCTCCCACTTCCCATCAACCCTCCGTTTGTTCTCAGCTTTTAAGAATCTCTTATGTTTTGGCTCCCTCCCTCTCTAACTTCTTTTTTTTTTTTTTTCCTTCCCCTCCCCCATGGTCTTCTGGTAAGTTTCTCAGGATCCACATAAGAGAGAAAACATATGGTATCTGTCTTTCTCTGTATGGCTTATTTCACTTAGCATAACACTCTCCAGTTCCATCCACATTGCTACAAAGGGCCATATTTCATTCTTTCTCATTGCCACATAGTATTTGAGGATGTGGAGAAATGGGAACCCTCTTGCACTGTTGGTGGGAATGCAAACTGGTGCAGCTGCTCTGGAAAACAGTGTGGAGGGTCCTCAAAAAATTAAAAATAGATCTACCCTATGACCCAGCAATAGCACAGCTAGGAATTTACCCAAGGGATACAGGAGTGCTGATGCATAGGGGCACTTGTACCCCAATGTTTATAGCAGCACTTTCAACAATAGCCAAATTATGGAAAGAGCTTAAACGTCCATCAACTGATGAATGGATAAAGAAATTGTGGTTTATATACACAATGGAATCTTACATATACTTCTATAACCATTATGCCATAGCTACATAATTCAACCCAAAACTATTAAACATCAAATCAAGGGCTTAAGTTGATGATAAAAGTGATTGAGTTTTGCTAAAAGGCAGAAATGGTAATATAATCTAAATATATATATTTTTCAAAGTTCCTATGTATTTAGTATTTCAATAAAATATTCACACATAATTCTAAGAATTTTAAGTATTTCATATAACACTTTAAAGGACAGAAACCAGTATAAAGTACTTTTGTATTTTGCTATAAATGGTCTTTAGAAACCTGAAAGTTTCTGAGTTTTCCTGGTGGCCTGTTACTAATATTCACCCCCCTATTATTCTATAACTCACTCAGGCATACAGGGTAAGGCTTCTAGCGAGTTGGAACCACATGTTTCACTGCATTTTGTCAGATTACTCTTTGCCAACATCAACAAGGAAATTTATGCAGACGGTCTCAATAGACTCACCAAGTTAACAAACAGACAAGTAAGGATAAAAATTGATAAATTACAGTCACCTTTTCTTACAAATGCCAGACTTTATATGCTATTTAGATATGTTGAAGTTGAAAAATTTTAAAATCTATCGTGTGAAGCAAATCTGTGGTGTTTGCTATTTAGACTTTCGTAGAGAAATCATCCAAGTGAAAAATTGGACCATCTTGTTACTGTCACACGATTTCCTATTAGCTACTAACCTGCATTGCCTTAAATTGAACATGTGGCACACTGCTGTATATTTCATGTCACATTTCTCTCAGAAGGTCAGATGTTTCTGAACGTCCACTGGTATTTGTTGAAAGCAAGTTCCAAAGAGAACCGTGAGTTTGAGAACTTGGGCCAAAATAAAAATATGGCAGAAGGACATTTGCTCCTTGATGATCTAGTTCTGGACACATGTACCACACTTCTGGGATCCAAAGCTCAGTCATTACCTAGCAGCCAATGATAAGGCCCAAACTCAAAATACTAGCAAATACAGGGAAGATATCACATGATTCTGTATGGAATTAATTGGTAATATTTTTTAAGTGTACAACTGCCTTGGTAAAAAATAGAAAATTTAAGACGCTATATAAATACCGTCGGTTCGTTCAAAAGCAAAAACATTGGAATTATCAATTAGCACAGTAGACAAAGAGCTTAAGTTTTAGCTATATAGCTAATGTTGCATTTTTAGAATGGTCATTAGTCACTCATGCTGGTAGAGGGAGGTAAAAATTTCCAAGAAACATTCTGTTTTAAGTGTTACTAAACAGCATTTTCAGATTGTTTTATTAATCACCAAGCATTGTATTAAGCACCTGTGAGTTGCAAGCAGCTGTGTTCTGTGCCCAACAGCAAGTCACATAGACACTGAGCGTGAACATGGACACTGACCGTGACCATGGACACAAAAGTATACCAGGGAAATAAGTTTGAAAAATTTTAGTGATATTACAAAAGAAAAAAACGTTTAGTGTTTTAGAAGGAAATAACAGAGAAGCATAACAAACTTGTTATCCTTTGCCAATTAAATCAGCTATAATACATTTTATTCTTATTTTTGGTTTTGCATGTAACCTAGGAAGGAATGCGTATGTATCGGTCAGAAAATGGCACACTGGGTTGGTCAGGCAAAACATCCAAATCAAATCTGGCAATTAATATACTGGAAGTTGTTGCATGTCAATTATGAAGTATGAGGACATATTAAGTGAAAATATCAATAGGAAATTGGGGGGGTGTGGTTCATGGTAAGGCTCAAAACAGAGGTTGAAAATAGGGATGTATATTTAAAAATCATCCCTGAATAAATAGACGATGAAGCCACTGGTGATTTATAAGGAAAGAATAGAAATAAAAGGGCAAACTGAGGATAATTCTCATGTAAATACTAAAAAAGGAAAAGGAGCCATTCTTCAACATAGTGTTTTCAGATAAGAGTCCCTGATACCTAATGTGCTTCTACTGAATATATTGTAACTTTGAGATACTACTACCCTAATTCAGTTAACCATCAAAGTTTAAAAGTGGTTAAATACCAGTTTAAAAAACATCTATTTCATAATAATGCTATTTATTACAACTGCTAAAAATAAATTCTACCACATTACTGCTTAGTAAACATCTCTGAACCAAATTTACAGCAAAATATGCACATCAACATATACTATGTATTTAGAGAAATAGCATGATAACATTGGAAAATTTTCAAGACTTGGTCCATCTGGCTCCACAGCTTATTGCTTTTTCTGTATCAAACTATCAATGGCCAAGTTATTTGGAGAACATGAACATCAGAAGTGAAGATAAGCTGTATAAAAAGAACAGAAAGATAGAAGATAACTGCATTGATGATTGTCAACAGCTCTACTAATAATCTAGCTTTGCAATCAATTATGAAATAGAGTTAACTGGCTTAACTCTGGATTAATCTGATGTCTACATCAGATGACGAAGATGCTATGGGTGTTGTTTTATGGTAGAATCATAGCTGAATCACTTCCATGTACTCAGTCCAGATCTATCTAAAAATCACACGATGGATTTACCAAAACTGGCAGAAACAAGTTAACTCTTATTCCATAACAAGGTAATTTTTTTTTAATTTCTTTTTTTCAACGTTTATTTATTTTTGGGACAGAGAGAGACAGAGCATGAATGGGGGAGGGGCAGAGAGAGAGGGAGACACAGAATCGGAAACAGGCTCCAGGCTCTGAGCCATCAGCCCAGAGCCGGACGCGGGGCTCGAACTCACAGACCGCGAGATCGTGACCTGGCTGAAGTCGGACGCTCAACCGACTGTGCCACCCAGGCGCCCCAACAAGATAATTTTTTAATATTCCTCTTCTTGATCATTATTATAACCTTAAATACTATTATGGCATAATAATATTAGTATTTAAGGTACTTTTTTCCCTTTCTTTGGGATTTCAAGTTTTCTAAGGCCTGTATATTTTAACAAACCATTGGTTTTAATATTATTTTTTCTGGTTATAAGCCTTCTACCCTCATCCATAGATTTTTTTAAAAAATCATGTCTTGCATTGATAAAACCTAAGAGTGGCCAGGGACATTGAATTTTTCTACTTAATTTAGAACCTGACTTGGTTGTTTCAAATCAAAATCTAGCCTGAAGCACATTTTCAATGAATGAGCAAAGTTATGGAGGGGGCTAGGGGTGGGGAGTTATCGCATTCTCAGTGGCTCAGTATTATAACATTAAATGAAGTGGCAAAAATGTGGCTTTAATAAGCTTAAATGAAAAGTTTTAATATATTATTTTGATGGGTAAAGGAATAAGCAAAAGGTTTCAAAACTAATAATTCTCAGAATACACTTTTAATAAGTAGAATACAAAAAGACAAACATTTAATAATTATAATGGAAGAAAAATAACTTTTCAAAAAGGTCATTCTAAGTACAGTTCACGTTTTCTTGACAGCCCTTTGAAAAAATATAAGTGGTACTTATTTGTGGAAGAATCATGGTCTCCTGAATTTTGATGCTCACAATCATTGCTGTGGGTTTTATATATTACGAGTCACTTTGATTACTCTCATTATATCCTCTTAAGCTTTGATTCTGCCAGATTCTATCTGCAAATGGGCTGCCTCCAAAACAATGGCACCATTAATTGCTAAGTGAGCTGAAAAACAATGAGACCTGCAGGCTCTTGTACAAATGGACAGTCAGAGCCGTCGGCCTAATCAGATACGGTTGTGCTCACTTGTGGACTAGTTGGACTCCTCAGAAATGTTGCCCACATCTGTCACTTTCTCACTTCTCACAGTAAGCACATGTCAAGCTTTATCGTTCTACAGTCTTGTTTTCTAAGAAATCTCTGTGCATATATGTGAGCAAGAATCATATTGGTTTGACATAGTCCTTCACAGGGAGCTCAATTAGAAGCCAGACTCAGAGAAAAACATAAAAAATACATGAGTATAAGAAAGGTTCAATATTTGTGTGAGTTAAAAGGAATAATACAGTAGTAAAATCTAAAAATCTTTCAAAAGTCATGCATAGATCTTGTTAACACTGTAATTTCTGATCTAAGTCAATACACCACCATTTCAGAACTCTATTCACCCATAATCTTCCATCTAATGCAAGAAAACACACTAATCACATTTAATTTTAAATCAAAATCAAAAATTAAAAAAAAATATTTGTGTAAGGGTTTCAATAATTATAAAGAATTGGCACCCCAGCTTTGGAATTAACAGAAACAAAAAAATCATTGCATTGAATTCTTTTTTTTTTAATTTTTTTTTAACGTTTTATTTATTTTTGAGACAGGGAGAGACAGAGCATGAACAGAGGAGGATCAGAGAGAGGGAGACACAGAATCTGAAACAGGCTCCAGGCTCTGAGCTGTCAGCACAGAGCCCGACGCGGGGCTCGAACTCACGGACCGCGAGATATGACCTGAGCCGAAGTCGGCCGCTTAACCGACTGAGCCACCCAGGCGCCCCAGCATTGAATTCTTAAATAACAACTATTATAACTATTTCCCTCATTCTCTGAGACAGGAATACAAATATTTGATAATATAAACAGCAAAATAGTCTCATTTGTGCACATGATTTAAAACTTACATGTAATTTTGATTTCAAACTAGGTGGTTTTGGGATCCTCTCCTTGGACTTGACTAGTTCAGTTGTTCAGAGAAAAAATATTAGAAACTTATCAGTTACTGGGATGCCCGACTGGCTCAGTCAGTAGAGCTTGCAACTCTTGATCTCAGAGTTGTGAGTTCAAGCCCCACACTGGGGTGTAGAGCTTACTTGGAAGAAAGAGAGAAAGAAAGAAAGAAAGAAAGAAAGAAAGAAAGAAAGAAAGAAAGAAAGAAAGAAAGAAAGAAAGAAAGAAAGAAAGAAAGAGAGAGAGAGAGAGAGAGAGAGAGAGAAAGGAAGGAAGGAAGGAAGGAAGGAAGAAAGGAAAGATGGAATGAAGGAAGAAAAGAAATTACTACTCTTTTTTTGTCATTTTCTATTGCTATTTACCTTTAAGTGCTTATTATTTTTGCCTTGCAAACTAAAATTATAAAAGCACAGAGGACTTGTTTTAAGAATAATAAATCACCTACATAAAAGGTAATCAAATACAGATGCATGTCTATTTAACAAATATTTGTTGCACATCTAGCTAAAGTCAGGTCCAGTGCTAGCCTGGAGACCCCAAAAGTAAATGAGAAAATACAACTACAGCCACAGATCTGAGTCAGCTTGTTGAATATACATAAGTGTCTGCAAGTAGTTAGTCTATATTTTCTTTGTCTATTCTAACCTGTTCTTCTGAAACAAAGATGTAATCTATGAGAAGGACATAGGCTTAAAATCTGGGAAACTTGGATTTAGGAAATTAGGACTCATCCCTGAAACTATTCAGCAGTTATAATTTAGGAGAGTCACTTAAACTTTGTTTCCTTATTTTCTTGTCATGTGTTTTTCTTCATAGTTCCCTGCCTTTGCATAAGTTCATCATTATAAGGACACTGGTAGTGTGTCTTATTGTCCTTAGTTTTCCTGTAGCTTAGTAAAATGTAGTAAGAGTTCAATTCAAATTCTTTCAACCTAACTGAACTTATAGGTAAAATAAGAATTTTCACCAAACTACTAAAATTTCTTTAATATACAGACATGGTTATAGGCAGTATTGATTTTAGCCCAAACTTTATGGAAATAAAATGAATAGCTATTAAGTCTGGAATTTGTTTTATATGCAGGGATTGCTCTATGTTCTTCAATGCAATTATCTCATTTAATACTTTCAAATGTACTGTGTACTAAGGAGTAGTTACTTAGCAGTAAAGATTCACCCAAACAATCCAGGACAAATCTTTAGTATACCTATGTTCTTACTATGAATGTAAAGTCTTCACCATCATACAAGTTCACTATCAGTTAAGTCACTATCTTTGTCTTTGTCCTTTTTTTCTTAACTTTTTTATTAGAATCACCAAACAAAGCACATAAAAACAGAGAGATATGTATATGCAACCATCACCAACCTCTTTCCCTCTCTCCACTGATTTATTTTATTTTATTTTATTTTTTAATTTTTTTTTTCCAACATTTATTTATTTTTGGGACAGAGAGAGACAGAGCATGAACGGGGGAGGGGCAGAGAGAGAGGGAGACACAGAATCGGAAACAGGCTCCAGGCTCTGAGCCATCAGCCCAGGGCCCGATGCGGGGCTCGAACTCACGGACCGCGAGATCGTGACCTGGCTGAAGTCGGACGCTTAACCGACTGCGCCACCCAGGCGCCCCACCACTGATTTATTTTAAAGTAAATCCCAGACACTATAACATTCCACTCTAAGTACCCCCAAAATATTATCACACATAAAAATAAAAATAAAAATAAAAATAATTTCTTATCATCTAATACATATCTAACAAGTTTCAAATTTCCCCAATTGTCTCATAATTGTTTTAATAATTGGCTTGTTCAAATCAGGATTCAAACAAGACATACAATTTCTTCTTTCAATATATTTCTTATAATATCTAGCATACCTGTTAGTTTTTCAAACTTTCTACTCCACTACTTGTTTTGTTAATAACTAATTATTTTCCCATTTACTTATTTCATGCTTCTAAAAACCCATTTATCCTAATGCAAGAATGACCAGTTTTACCTTGATAATTTGGCTATATTGCTACACAGCTGGAATCAAATATATTTGGGCTGGAACCATGTCTTGTCACTATTAAATAAAATAACAATGTGCTATTTGATCATCATTATTAATTATCACTAAAAGAGTTATAGATATTATATGCACAGTGGTCAATAATTTATTTTCCTAGAGCAATCCAAATAATCTGTCAATATAGAACTATTCATTCAGAGTTAGTATTTTTGTTTCAATAAAAATATTTGTAACAAAGGCTTTAAATGCTTAAGGTGAAAATATTATTTGAAGTGATCTAGCCAGATCGGAGACAACTACAATTATTATTTTGCCATACTCGATTTTCTTGCTTATATAAGAAATAGAGAGGTATGGAATGAAGATACCGAGAGACTAATAGGAGTTATGGGGGCAAACTCTAGATTCAGGTAGAACTAATCCAAACCCCATTTCTGGTTTCATCTCAATCTTTCTGAGCATGTTTCCTCACTGAAAATAAATTAAAATAGTCTATATTGTTGAGAAGCTTAAAGAAATGTGTGGCCATTAGGAATGATAGTTCATTCATTATACAGCATAGATTTGTCTATGCTTAATTATTTACTAACTGGACAACTTATTAATGTCTTAAGAGTATGAGCTGTAAAGTGGTATTAATAATAAGGTATAAATGGGTATCTTATTGAAAATTTGAGAGAGCCTGTGGCATCTTGAAAATATATTTTAAAAAACCAACAACAACAAACCTTTTACTAAAGGCATTTCTGGTTTGAAATATCTGATCATACTCCTGTCACCAAATTTAAAATATTGTGATAGATAGCCATGGCTTCAATTATATTGTAGGTTCAACAATGGAAAAATAGTCTATATATATATATATACATATATATATATATATATATATATATATATATATATATATATGTATGTCACCTAACAATACAAAGAGTTCCTCTTGCTGACTCTGTTCACTTTGTTTATACTTATTTTTTTAACCAAACTATTGACCCATTTGGCTTGCATAAATGTAAGTTAAAGACAATTATCTACAATTTAAGGACACTTCTGCCACTATGTGAGATGACTATATATTACTGCGATCTTAACTAGTGGATATAAAAATAATTCTCTTCAGCCTTGCAGCTGTCTAGATGCAAATAAAACATTTGAGATTTTGTACAACCTATACTCATTTGCAGACTTAAATGTGTCATTTTTAGTCCCTCCAGGAAGAGATAACCAAAAACCTACCCAAAACATGCTGCCTTCAATTTTTACTAAAATGTAAGGAGAGTCAAAGGGTTCTCTTTGGTTCAGAAATAGTTCATTTTATAATCCACAAGAATAGTCTTTCTGCCTGATGTAACTACCTTGATTATTAGAAAAATATTGTATCAGAAATTTGACACAAAACGGACGTTTTAGGATCTACATAACTGCTTCTGTATTAAATTACTTTTATGTAACGTCCAAGTAGAGTAACGGAAAATATTACCATAAGTAATTGATTATTTAAAATAATTTTAGATGTGGTCCAGAAGAATAAAAACAGTTTACTACTATAAAGAGAACCTTACAGCAAGACACTTTAAATACACTCAATTTTTTAATACAACTTCAAAAAGCAATTCAGAATCCTAGAAAAGAGAATTTATGGAACCCTAGGGAGGAGACCCAGATATGACGCCTCTGGTTTCCACTTGGACAGTTCCATTAACACGTTTGAAACACAAGAGACTCCTGGGACTCAGTGCAGCGTTTTGTCTCACTGACTTTATCCTTTCCATCTGACAGTCACCCTTTGAGATCCAGGCCTGGACTGTGTCCAAGCTACAACACATTAGTTATGTTAACTGTGATATAATAAAGAATATGCTTTAAATAAATTGATCTGTGTATTATAAGCAAACAATATAATGAATCCAAAAGATTTAGAAAATAAATGAAAATGGTAAAGCTTAATGGCTCAAAATTAAAGCAAGCAGTGTCCCAAGCAAGTGTGTACGTGTATATGACTGAGCTGGGCAAGTGGCTTATGCAGAAGGGAGAAAATGTCAGGCATGGTAGAGGAAGTGAAGAGAAAAGACTGCTTCATGGAATTAGCCAAATCAGTGAGAGGCCTGCCTAGATAGAAGGGAAAGCAGATGGTACACAGTGGCTACACTAACAACAGCAATACAGATTCTAAGAGTCAAACTCCTACTGCCTGATTTTTGCTTTCTTGATTCAGTCCAAACTACCCATTTTTTGCTGTCACTGAGACACACGCACACAGTCTTTGGAAAAGTTTACAGTACTTCCCTTCCCATTCACAATTTAAAAAACTGGGAATTTTCATTATAAAATATTCTTCCAATTATAAACCTAACATTTATTTTCAAAAGCATTCACAACTTTTAGTAAATAATGGTATGTGAAATTTAGGGTTTCCTAAAGTTCGCTTGACTTACTATACATTGTTACGTGTTCTCAAAGCTTTCCTTCTGGGATTAACTCACAGGGTGGCTTGTTTTAAACCTTATCCTTATGTAAATGAAAAATAAGAACTTTTTAAACCTTCTCTAAAAGGAATATAGTTATTCTCTCTTTGGACCTGGTTTACATAACTAAATACTATTGCAAAATATTCAAAACTATTGTTTTGAATTTTCCCATTGTGTTTTTCCTCAGAGATTCCTCTTTTTTTTTTTTTTTCAACGTTTATTTATTTTTGGGACAGAGAGAGACAGAGCATGAACGGGGGAGGGGCAGAGAGAGAGGGAGACACAGAATCGGAAACAGGCTCCAGGCTCTGAGCCATAAGCCCAGAGCCCGACGCGGGGCTCGAACTCACGGACCGCGAGATCATGACCTGGCTGAAGTCGGATGCTTAACCGACTGCGCCACCCAGGCGCCCCATAGATTCCTCTTTTCTCAAACATCTCTGATAACTCAAATCTCACTGAAGTATAGAAAAATACAGTAATAGATGTGCAGTACAGCATTAATGTGTAAAGAGTTTATACTTGTATATAATATGAATTTATACCTGTCTTTGCTATGTTTCTGTTCATCCAATCCATATATGACTCAAATTATAGATCTACTCTGAAGAAAAGGTGGAAAATCAGTAAGAAAGTAGACAATTCTATACTGTCATTGCAGGTGGTAAAGCGATAAGTAAAATTAGAGGGTTTTAAGATCCTAGTATCAGGAAAGAGATAATAATAATTTAAAGTAGATAGTATTAAGCCAAGAATACTTGTTGTAACCTCTAAAATAATCACTAAAAGAATAGTACGAAATGTATGACTAACAAGCTAATTTGGGTGTAGAGGTAAGGGGGAGGAGGAAGACTAAATAATCTAAGGCTTGCATTTGGTTAATTCAAAGAAAACAAGAAAAAAAAAAGAATAATAGATGACATATGGGACAAGTAGAAAAACAGTTATTTAGAAATTTAACTAGAAATATATAAATCAGCAATTTTATTAATAAAAAATGGACTAAGTATTCCAAAAGAATGTGAGACATTATTAAAAAAATAAGCTACTTATGAAAGGTATATATTAAATATAAAGCTACATAAAGTTTGAAAGTAAAAGTAAAAATCCAAACAAAAAGAAATTTTTTATAGTTATAGAATTTAAGGCAATACATATTATTAGAGAATAACTGGTACTTCAAAATGTTGATAAGCTGGTAAGTCCACTTGAAAGAGAAAATTCAAAATCTTTATTGATCTAATGGTTTTCTTTCAAAACATATTCATCAAAGGTTAACAAACTAAAAGGAAAAATTGATTAATCCCTAATTATAGTGAGAAATAACATTTCTCTAAGTGATCAAATAAACAGATAAAAAATCAGTAACCGCATAAAAGAATGACAATGAACAAATCTGACCCAAGTGATTGGTATAGATTACCACACGCCACAATGAACAAATGCATTTTCTTTTCAAATAAACATTTATCAAAAGGAACCATATGTTAAGTCATAAAGGAAGGCTTAACAAATTGCAAAAGATTTAAATTATTTACAGTACGATCTCTGACCATAGCAGAAATACAATATAAGAAAATTCTCAACTTCTAAAAAAAAACAGTCAAAGAAGAAATCAGAATGAAAAGTATGAAATGTTTTTCACTAATTGATAATGACAAAACGATATGCAAAAGCCTAGGAATACAGTTAAATTTGTGCTTAGAGGAAAATTTATAATCTTAAACATATATATTGTACACACAAAAAATGAAAATCAATTATCTATGCATTTGTCTTTAGAAATTAGAAAGTAAATAGCAAATTAAACTAAAAGAAAACAACAAAGTAAATAAAGTAAAAGCAGAAGAAAACAAAGGTAGGTAGGTAAATTTACAGTAGGTAAAAGTCAGTAAAACCACAAATTTATTCTTTAAAAAGACAAAAAATGTTGACAAATATATGGCAAGACTGAGAAAGGAAAAAAAAAAGGAAGAGAAGGCAGAACTTATCAACATTGGAAATGAAAATGAGGACATAATTACAGAGGCTACAAACTTTAAAAATATAAGAAAAAAATTTACATACAAGTATATACCAATAAATTTTAAAATTTACATGATCTGGAAAAATTTCTAGGAAAATATTTTATCAAAATTTTACAAAAGAAGTTTTAAAATTTAAGTATTCCTATTACTGTTATATCTTTATTTGTCATCTTTTTATAAGGAAATCTCCTGCCCCAAATTAACTTACCCAGAATTTTTTTCCAAATATTTAAGTAAAATCCTACACAAAGTCTTCCAGAAAATAGAAAAAGGAGTAATTCCAAAATCATTTTATGGAGTCAGCATAACCTTGCTACAAAAACCTGATATAGATATTGTAAGAAAGATAATATACAGACAAATATCTTCATGAATAAGGATGAGGAAGAAACCCTGAACAAAAACATTAGCAAATCAAAGCCAGCCATATAAAATGAATTAAAATTTTATACTTACAGAGAGTTTTCTATGACTGAGCAATTGATAGCCACTAAAGATATAGGAAGAATGATATTTTTTTAATTATGGTTGCTCACAATCCAAAATATATTTCAAGTATAATATGATGATTTACATTTATAAATTAAGTAACAGAAACTCTCAAAATAAAATGTGAGCAAATATGGTTAATATTCTGGCCATAATATGCAATATATTTCCTAATGTAGGTTTCCTCACAAGGTTTTCTTGTGACCTTAATAAATCAAATATATGTAATAAAAGATTTCTCAAATATGTTCTTCAGAATTCTGGTACATTTTAAGAGGAAAACACACTAGAGTTTCCCAAATTTGTTTGATCTTGAAATCACCATCTCCCTTTTTCTGGCACGAAGCAGTACTCTTCGAGTAATTTTACTTTAAGTAAACTTTAAGTAAACTTGACAATTCAAAGAACCTTTGAGGTTGGTATGCCATGTATTATACAAATGAGGAAACTAAGGCTCAAAAAAGTAAGACTTGCCTAAAGTCACTGGATAGACAAGTGGAACAAAATACACACATTTCACTTTCAATGTTTTATGAAGTCCATATAGAAGTCAAGGCTGCTATTTTATTCATTTAGATTGTGCCAATTTTGTCACATCTTTACAAAAAAAATAGTCATATATCAGCAACTTGGGAATTATATTTTAAAAACTCATCCCTCATTACAATATACATGCAAAACATGAAAGGTAAGAGGTAACTAACAAGCATTTATCCCTCTTCTTAGTCCTACTTTCTCTCTTAAAACATCAGATCATTGGCAATGATACTGAATATAGCAAGTTCTCTGATCCCAGTTTTCCTTATCTATCTGAATCTTCCTAGATCAATTTCCTTTTACTCTTTGACATTGTACATTTATCTTGCCAATTTCCAACCCTGGGTCAGCCCATCTGCTCATTTCCTTTGTTCCATTTCCCAGGCTGCTAAGAATATATTACATTGAAATCAATATCGTTATGCAACTTTCTCACTCTGTTTTTAGAAATACATTTTACACTTGTTGTCCCAATCCACTTGTTGTCCCAATTCTTTAATCAACCACTAGTAGATTTTAAATCCCAGTTTGTAAGCCCAGCAGATGTCCTTGTTTCATTCTGTAAGGAAATAGAAACCATCAGGAGCAAATATTTTCAAACATCCTCTCCATCTCAAAATTTACTTTAAAAAATCACTTATTATCAATTCTATTTGCTCTTTTCTCCAAGAAAATCATGCTTTTCCCCAATAATTAATTATCTACCAATTATTGTCTGCCTACTCAACTCTTCTTGGAAGAGTCATCTGTATTTGCAGCCTCCTCTTTCTCACTTGCACTCATTCTTCTATTTATTCTAACCTACTTTTTCTCTGATGACTCCACTAAAAATGTTCTTGAAAAAAATCTCCTATTGTCTCACAGTTGTCAAGTCCAATGACTTCTTAAAAGTCCTCATCTTTCTTGATCCCACAGTCCCAATGTTCTAAAACTGACGATCCTATCTGTAAAATTTCCTGATCTTTTATCTTCTATTTCACCTTTGTATAGCTTCACTAAATCTCTGATTATGCTTCATCTTCTTTAACAGCAAGTTGCCCTTTATTGCTACTTAAATACTTATATTTCTCAAGGTTCTATTGCTATCCATATTCTCTTCCATCTATCTTCTCATGCAGAGTAATCTAATGATTCACATGAATTCAACTATTAATTATACAGTCTGAAGTCTACATCTTTGGTCCTGGCCAGTCTTCTGAATATCAGAGACATGTTTCCAAATGACTGCTTTATCAAACTTATTTCACTATCCCTCCAACTTAGTCCATTCAAAACTGAGTTCCTCATTTTCCCTCCAAAGCCTACTTTTCCACCTGTCTTCCCATATAACAATGAATCCTCATTTACTCAGTTACCATAGCCAAAAATCTACAATTCACAATTCTTTCTAAGCTTTTAATATTAAATAAATCTTTTGAGTCTTATTTTCCTTAATTACTTCCTTAAGTATTTCATCCTATTTCCATTATCCAAATTAAAAAAAAAAAAAACTCATTATCACAACGATTTTCGAGTCTGATGATATCCTTTGCCCATTTTCTCTCAAAGTAAAAATACCCTTCACCTTGCTATCGGCTTCTCTCAGTAAATTTTTTATTATTTTCATCTTCTATTGAAAAAAATCTTACACATTTCTCCACTATCTACAGTATATAGATGAAAATCATCACTATAGAATTCAAGGCCATTTGATTTTTACTTTATTTTATTTTAAATAGGCTTCCACACACAATGTGGGGCTCTACCTCATGACCCCAATATCAAGAGTCACATGCTCTACAACTAAACCAGCCAGGCACCTCAATTCAAGACCATTTGTAACATAGCCCCAAATACCTGCATAGATGCTCTTCCAATTACTGCCTTCATTCATTCTATGTTCTGTCACACAAAGTAATTAAGTTACTTTATCAGTCATCACCATACATCTGGGACTATTTGCAAGAAACACAATGTGATTTTAAAAATTATTCTTTGCTTTTAAATTTTTACTTTTTTATACCTTTCTTCTAGTCCTAGCTAACATGCATGCAGAGTTAAGACACAATGAAAATGCACCAAACTCTTTCAGAGCAAAACCTGCTCATCTCTTCTTTCTTTACTCAGCACAATCACTTTACTTTTCATCTAAAATTACACAGCCTTTAGTGAGACTTTTTATGTTATACATAGTTGTGAAATAATGAAAATAAAACAGTATGTCATCTGGAAAATCAGAGGTATCTTAATTCAACCCCATATCTTTTTTTTTTCTTTTTAACTATGAAATATTGGCGAGGTCATTTATCATCTAAAATTTAGTTTCTTCATCTGTCAAAAATATATCACAGAGACGTTGGAAAGATTAAAAAAGGTATAGTGCCTAGAACATTAATTGTTTGATTTAATTTCATTCACTTTAATAAAAACAAAAATAACAACAATAATACAAAAGTAACATCTATTAGGTACATACTTTTATGCGCTTTACATGTATTGACTCATTGAATTCTCACAATACCACTAGTTGATTATTACAATAATTTTCCCATTTTATATATAAGGGATCAGATCCTTAAAAAGGTTAATTAATCTGACCAGTGTCACAGCTATAGTGTATAGGAGAGCCCGATTTCAACCGAGGCAGTCTGGTTCCAGGTCTCCATCCGGCTAGTAAAGGCAAACTTGAAACATCCTTTGATATTTGTGCTGTTTGTTTAAACTCTCTCCCTTTCTTCACTGCTATCAGTTCCAGTTCTGGCCCCATCCCTGCCCAGATTCTCCCAGATGGCTTTTTCTACCTTTGACCTCTGACTTTCTTGTTTAGACTTAGTCCTTCTAGTGTTTGAACATCAGCTTTGCCCAAAAGGTCCAGTGTTTAGCTTTTGCCTTTCCAGCACTCCCAAACATCTCCCCACCACCAATACCACTAGTTCCTCACCAGACCAATGCCCTATATTTCTTACAACCCAATTGTGGTCATGTGGCCAGTATTTCCATAGGTCAATGCCCTTCAAATGATAAGGTATTATGATAGTACTTCAGAACTATTGTATTGAGAACCAAATGATTCTCATTTCTCTTAAATAAGGAAAACTAAATCTAAGAGAAATTTAATTTAATTTAGGTCTTCAAATTCCAAGTGTGTGTCTTAAATGAAAATAATTGGTATTTGGGTAAGAGAGTTTTATAATTGCTGGCAAACATGATATTCTTTTAACAAGTCTCACAGAGTTCCATTCTTCCTCATCTTTTGACTATGATCCTCCACATACCATATCCATTGTTTCTATACTTAAATCTTTGTACCCAGCTCTCTCCCAGCCTTTTATATTATCTTCCTGAAAATATTCCAATGAAGAAGCTGACAATCTTAATACTATGCTACTGGCCTTGAAGCATTTTCTCTTTCTTTCTTTCTTTCTTTCTTTCTTTCTTTCTTTCTTTCTTTCTTTCTTTCTTTCTTTCCTTCCTTCCTTCCTTCCTTCCTTCCTTCCTTCCTTTCCTTCTTTCTTCCTTTCTTTTTTAATTATTTGTTATAATAAATCTATAAGGTAAACTGAAATTTTTCTTAATCTCAAGTAATTCTGGTTATAAGAGTTTCTCTTATAGGAAGAGCTATAAATCATTAGACATACAAATAGATAAAATTAAATGGATGTAGAAGACATACAATATATTTCTTTACCTTTATTTGCTATGAATAAGTTTTCAGCAGAAATCATTAATCCAAGTAATTCAAATAGCAAAACTGAATGGGTTGTAAGTTAAAATATTTATTAAGCTTTAAAGACAGATAGAAAGCAATTTCTTTTGGAGATGTGTAGAGGAAGAAATATTGGGATCTACAAAAGGAATCTAAGAGGTAGAAATGCCAACATGCCTAGAAAGCTCTTCCTTTCGTACCTAAACCCTGAGCTCAGATGTCCTGAAGATTGCATACCCTGAGGCAAAACAAACAAGGAAGAATGATTAGTTAATTTTTTATGGGGATATTAGTGATGTATATATTGCTTAAGATTCTGCTTCAATGTCTAAGAAGAAAAGTTAAGACATTTTGTGGCTCACTGACCTAAAATTGATTCTAAGAATTGAATGATCACAAAGATGAAAGATATATCTAGAGATATACAGCTTACCAGACACTAGCAGTTGGCACTTGACAGGTACTGACTATATGAAGAAGAAAGTTACTTATTCTATTTTATCTATGTATGCCATAGGAGAATATATTTGTGCAGTAAGATGTGGTATTAATTACAGCAAATTTCTACAAAATAGCTATAGGATTTAGAAAAGTCAAAAGCATTTAACATGATCTTCTTTAGCTGCAAATATATAAGGACCAAATATCAGAAATCAAGTGTGAAATAAATGACCACTGGGCCCAGAGTAGTAAACTTTCACAAACTCTACTTTTCACCTGTATTGTTAACACCGTGCAACAGTAAGACTATCAGCCTGCAGAGAAAATTAATAGTTGGACCTATGCTAGGGCAAGGAAAAATGCTTATAACTGGGCCAAAATACTCACATAAACTCCCTTATTCCATATTTAATCAGTGTCATTTTCCAGCATAAGAAATTTTCATCTTTATTTACAGCTTCTACCTTGGGGAGCAGAATGTTCATAATCTGTTTCATTTGGAATGCTTTCAAAATGCTGTTTAAAAAAAATGAGGCTTTTTCAACATATTTCCTATAATAAGACATAGTCTTCCCTCTGGTTATAAAACATTTTCTCAGAGGGCCCACTACAATCCAACAATCAAAGTAGACTGTAAGTGGATATTCGAAATAAGGAAACTTATCCCATGGAGAAGGTATAAAGAAAGTCTATTAAGACTTTCTTCTATTCTCAGTCCATCAGTGGGCCAAGCAGTTTCTTTTATCAAATTAGCTAATTGTTGCCTTGGGGAAATAGGTAATTGGAACCATAGAGTATGAGTTAAAAGTTGGGAGATGGGATCCAGGACAACAGCACAACCCTCGGGCAACTGAGACTATCACAAGGCAAGACTTAAGAGAACAGACATCTGGAATAGGGGCTGGATGGAGTCCTTTAAATCCAAAGGTCTTTTGGTTGAGTCACAGAGAATTATGATTGGAAGTCAGAAAAACATTCTTGCTGGCCTGGAGGAAAGAAAACATTCACAGTGTCAACTTCAGGTAGTCTCTAGGAGCTAAGAGAGGACCCCAGCTGACAGCCAGAAAGAAAAGGAGAACCTCAATTCTACAACCACAAGGAATTGAACTCTGCCAACAGCAAGAATGAGCTTGGCAATGAATTTATCTCCGGAGCCTAGAGATAAAAACTTAGCCGTGTGAGAACTTGATTTCAGCAGCATGAGAACCTAGGCAGATAACCCAGCAACTCTGTGTCCAGACTTTTAACTTACAGAATTGTGGAGCTAATAAATTAAATAGGTGTTGTTCTAAGCTGCTACATTTTTGATAATTTATTACAAAGCAATAGACACTAATATAGTTAGGAAAGTGATGGTGAAACATTAAGAAGCAACTATAAAGAATAGAAAGGCCACTCAGGCTGGCATCGTACTTCAGGAGTAAAAGGAGTATCTTATTAAGACTTAAACCTTCTGCAAACATGATATTTCAATTTGGCAATTTGGGAGCAGATGACATAAATAAGGCAGAATATAGAAGCAAATGTAACTGAGTTCCTGAAGTTGACTTTTTCTATGGTGTTATTCCAGATACCAAGAACAAACTTTTTTTTTTTTTTTTTTTTTTTTTTTTTTTTTTTTTTAATCACTGGCTTGGCTTTTGTTCCCTGTGGCTGAAGAAAGATATTCTATAGAACCGTTCTCACACTTTGATGCACATTACAATCACTGAGGAGTTTTTGAATACTTGCAGTGATTAGGCCACTCCCCATTCCAATTATATCAGAATCCCTGAGGGGTGGGACCCAGATATAAATACATTCTTTTAAACTGCTCAGGAGTTTCCATCCAATGAGAAGCCCAGTGTTTGAGAACCAGTGGTATAAAGCCCATAACCCAAAAAGTGAAGACTTATATTCAAATCCCATTTGGAGAAAAATTCAACTAAAAACTAATGGATTTTCACTCAGAAAATAATGGCAGCTAATATCTGACAAGTACTTACTATCTACCTGTCCGAGTTAAGCATTTTCCAAGTAAAGAAAAGTCCTATGAGGTAGATATTATTTCCATTACCCCCATTTTACATATGAGAAAACTGAGGAACAAACAAATGAATAACTTGCTCACAGTCAGTGAATTAGTCCATCAGAACGTGAACAGCAGCTGACTGACCCCAGAGTTCCCATGCTAAATCTCCTCTCCACTATGCTTATATTTAATGACAACTGTCCGGGCTATTATGCCCCCCCTTACCAATGCAGAAAAAAATCAAATAGCATTTTCTGCAGTTCTCTTGCCTCTGATATTTTCTCCCCCAATATGCAGAACAAAACAATTTAGGCTTTTTTCAAACACATGGAGTGCTAAATAAACCTCCCTGATTCGTTAATTTTTATTTGATTCAAAGAGGCTATTAAATAATAGAATTCACTTAGGGCCTATAATTAGAGAAGCATCTTTCCTTTTCCAGGGTGAGTCCAAATGTAATATAAGATATCCAAACAATATTAAATACATTCCTCAGAAAGTGATATAAGAAGCCTTTGGTGCTTATGACGTGAGAGAGAGTATAAATAAGTTAACACTTCACTGAGTATTGAATGCTTGATGAAAGATGGCCCTCATGTGCCTCCACCTTTGAGGAAATCTGTGAGAGAAAGCATCTTCTTCAAGAAGCACTTTTCGGGGCGCCTGGGTGGCGCAGTCGGTTAAGCGTCCGACTTCAGCCAGGTCACGATCTCGCGGTCTGTGAGTTCGAGCCCCGCATCGGGCTCTGGGCTGATGGCTCAGAGCCTGGAGCCTGTTTCTGATTCTGTGTCT
Organism: Leopardus geoffroyi; assembly: GCF_018350155.1. NCBI lineage: Eukaryota > Metazoa > Chordata > Mammalia > Carnivora > Felidae > Leopardus > Leopardus geoffroyi. The sequence goes on along the minus strand of NC_059327.1, from coordinate 105,704,751 downwards.
CCCTCTCTCTCTGCCCCTCCCCCGTTCATGTTCTGTCTCTCTCTGTCCCAAAAATAAATAAAAACGTTGAAAAAAAAAAAAAAAAAAGAAGCACTTTTCATTTTGTTACACAATAACTAGATAGAAACACTTTGAAGAGAAATTTGTACCCACAAAATCTCCATTAGAAATGTGCTAATTTCTGAATTTAATTAATTTATCCAACAGATATTTATGAGCACCTTCTAGGTACAAGGCTCAATGTTAAATGAAGATATTAATAAACTGAAACAGAATATCCTTCAAAGAGATATAACCTATAGAAGAAATTTAAATGATTGCTTCTAATCAGGAATAAAGAAAGGTCTATGCATATTTTTATTTAAGTCATTTGCACATACTGGAAAACCATCACTGTGCTCAATCTTGAGTGGAACTCCTTAAGAATCTATTCTGGCCTTTCATTAGTATTTACTTTTGGTTAATTATAATTTAAAAACATTCTTTGTAACATTCAGTTCCACCAATAAAGCATATGTCACGAATACAGAGCATTATAGAGAGAAATAGCCATAAAGTTTTGCTTCCATATGATTTACATTTGTGTCTGAAATTTTAATCTATGATCACCCCAATTATAACCGAATTTCATGAAATTGCTTGTATTAAATGCACATGTTATTTCATTGCAGTCCATCTTTCTTTCCAGCTCTCAGGACTAATGTATCTTTTTTTTATTATTTTTAAGTTTATTCATTTATTCTGAGGGGGGGGGGATGGGGAGGAGGGGCAGAGAGGAGGGATAGAGAGAGAGAAACCCAAGCAGGCACCATGCTGGGCTTGATCCCATGAACCGGGAGATTATGACCCCAGGGGAAACCAAGAGTCAGACGCTCAACTGACCAGGCGCCCCAAATCCTAATGTATCTTGAAGAGAATTAATTATATCCTCTATTTTACAGATGAGGAAACATCAGTGAATTTGACTTTCTAAAATAATCCCATAAATGACTTACCAAGACTGATGTCAAGGACCCTAACTTCCCTCTAACTGTACAATACTCAGTCCTATCCGTTCTCTTGTCTGCCTTGAGTGACCAAGTAGATTACAATGTGGAGGCCCTCAAATTGTTAATAAATCATCCCTGCACTACTAATTTGCATTAGTCAGGGTGAGTCATGGCAAACAAAAAGGGGGGTCTGTTTTTAGCATTTATTATACCAAATAAATAATTTTTACCCCCACAAAAGGGACAAGTAAAAAGGGACAAAGTTATCTTTGTCTCCATGTGCTGTAAAGAACAGGTACTTCAGCCAGGAAAGAGAGCTACTTGTGGCAAGGAGACATAAGCCACTGTGTAGATGCTCAAGTAAAAGTAAGAATTGAAAGGTCAAGCAAAAAGCAGTGAAAACATTCATAAAGGTGCTAAGTAAAAAGATCAGATGCTCATCAGTTTGCAGAGCCTAAGAGGGTACAAGAAAGACTTCCACAAAGAACAACTGATAACTATTGGGTACTTAAATATTTAATTTGAAAATAAGTGGTTAAGGGGGAGGCTGGGTGCCTCAGTTGGTTCAGTGTCCTATTTCTGCTCAGGTCAAGATCTCACGGTTCTTAAATTCAAGCCCCATGTCAGGCTCTGCTACTTCAGATTCTCTGTCTCCCTTGCTCTCTTCCCCTCCCCCGCTCACTCACCTGCCTCTCTCTCTCTCTCCCCCTCTTTGTCTCTCCCCCTCCCTCAAAAATAAATAAATAGGGGCACCTGGGTGGTTCAGTCGGTTAAGCATCCGACTTCTGCTCATGTCACCATCTCATGGATCGTGAGTTCAAGCCCCACGTGGGGTTCTGTGCTGACAGCTCAGAGCCTGGAGCCTGCTTCAGATTCTGTATCTCTCTCTCTTTCTGCCCTTCCCCCACTCACACTCTGTCTCTCTCTCTCAAAAAAATAAACATTAAAATATAAATAAATAAATAAATAAATAAATAAAACAAAAAAGAAAATAAGTGGTTAAGAAAAAACTGAGGATTCTCTGTGATTTTTAATAAGGACTATGAAGCAACCTAATTCATAAGACATCGATGACAGAGAGAATCACAAAAACTTGGATAGAGATCATACCAGATTAGACTAATCCATTAGCCATTCTAATTAAAAGTTAAAACAAGTTCCTTTTTATTGTGAACTGGAAGTTGATATCAGAATACTACTAAATATACTTTTACTTATTAAATGTATTTATACCAAAATTTGCTATAAAATAGATATATTTAATATCTTAGAGTATGCATTCAATTTTCTCAGCTTGTTTAAGAAATCCCATCTTCTTAAAGTTCCCTATTTTAAAACTCTACATTTATTATTTGATGTAAAAAAGAATATATGCCTATTCATCTCCTGACTCATTCCCTCCAAAATTAATGTTTATTACAAAATTATATATAGACTGAAGGGAGAAAACATACAAAATAATGTTACACACAGGTAATTATTTCAGTTACCATAATGGAGCGCAGTGAAGATAAAATGAGTGAACAGCATCCCCACAGACTATGACCTTACCAGGGCTTAGGTTTCATTGGATGCCACTGCATTTTACATTTGATCACCAAAACACTGCAATGACTAGCAAAGAAGATGTGTTTACTTGAAAATCAGCAGTTTACTACCTTCACTTGTTAATAGCATGGCCTTTGTGTACTACAGGAAAAGACCTGTGGTTGATTTATCACTTTATTCCTCAAGCTCATCATACAGTTAGCAAATGAGTAAATGGGTATAATAAAACTCTTCATGTAAAATGGAGCAATTAATGCTATGAAGACAACAAGCATGTGAAAATGCATGAAGTCATAGTTTTCAAAGTCGATATCTGCCAGTTTCAAATCATATAAATACTCATTATTATGCCAGCAGAATTCAGTCTCCGTGAACTTCAAAAAAAAAGAAAAAGTCCAGAACTTTTAGTTAAAAAATGAGACAAGTGCCACTTAATTTGATGAAATTTAATATTTAAAAATAAAAATTAACCAACCTTACCAAAAAGCAAATATAATTTAATTCATAGAGTAATAGATTTTGAGGATGGAGAAAAGGTATACTCTAAAATATTATAAGATTTTTCCTCTGTTCAGGATGGAACTGGATTTACTCTCCGACCTGAAACAAACAAAACAAAACACTGCATAAAAAAACAACCTCCAAGGACATAGGCATCAGGCCATAATGACAATGATCCCTGAGAGAAGGGAAACAATAGAAGTGAACACTAAGATTGCCTGAATTTATACTGTACAGTACAAGGAGGAGGAATCCAAGAATGGAAAAGATAAAGATGGACATCTGGGGAAATCAAAGCAGCTAGAGCTCATAGGACAGAGTGGCAGAGAGTAGGAACCCCAGAGATCTGTAGAAGCCCCTCCCCAAATCTTTAGCTAAGTACTACTCAGCACATGCATTTAAAGAAATTACCTTAGCATGGAAAAGAACCACTGGAAAGGAGAAGAGAGAACAAAGAACATGACTTGAAGATTGCACTAAACTAGAAATATTTCCTGTTCTTACCAGCCAGAGTAGAAAATTTAATTGGTGAACTTAGGTAGGAGTATTTAGGGTGGTTTTGTCTCAGTAGGAGGAAAATTAGACCAAATGTTGTTCTGGACTACCCTACGAGGCTTAAAGCAAGACCTGACAGGATAAAAGCTTTTATTTCAGAAATACAAGTTTGGTTTAACACTTTAAAAACAAGCCATGTAATTCATCACCACACTACAGAAGGAAACTTATGTGATCGTGTCAATTGGTGTAGAAAAAGCATTTGACAAAATCTGACATCTATTTCTTATAAAACTGCAGGAATAGAACTTCCCAACTTGATAAATGATATTTATAAAAGCCTACAGTTAATACAGTACTTAATGGTGAAAGATTAAATGCTTTCTCCCTAAGATCTGGAACAAGGCAGCACCTACACTATGACCACTTCCATTCAGCATTGTACTAGAGGTCCTAATTGGTGCAATGAAACAAGAAAATGAAATAAAAGGAAAACAGTTTGGAAAGACAAAGGAAACTTTTTCCTCTCAGATAACATGATTGTCTATATAGAAAATGCTACGGAATCTACAACAATGTTACTAGAACTAATAAATTAATTTTAAAAAGGTACGAAATATGAGATCAATATGAAAATCTATTATATATCTGTATAATAGCAATAAATGATCAGAAATTGAAATTTTAAAATTATTTAAAAGCATCAAAAGTGATAAAATACTTATAGATAATTCTGACAAATGTTGTATATGTGCACTGAAAACTACAAAACTTTGCTGAGACAAATTAAATAAGACCAAAATAAATTGAAAGACATAAATTCACAGGGAAAAAGAGTAAATTTAGTTAAGATGTCACTCTCCTCTGAACTGAGCTATAAATTTAAAACAGTCCAAGTCATAATCTCTGCAGGCTTTTTTGGTAGAAATGACACTGAGTCTAAAATTCATATGTAAACACCAAGGACAAAGAGCAGAGAACACAACTTTCCAAAAGAACGAAAAATTTGGAGGATTCACACTACTTTACATCAAGACTCATTATAAAGCTACAGTAATCAATACAATAGTGTTAAGTAAATAAGAAAGAGATTTGAACAGAAAAGTGATTTTAGAAATAGACTCAAACATATATTAACCACTGATTTTTGGTAGAGGCCATCCAATAAAGGAAAAATAGTGTCTTCAACAATTAGTGCTGAAAAAAAACCACATCCCTACATGAAAACATAAAATAAACTTTAATCCATATCTTACACCATATAAAAAAATGAACTCAAAGTCGATCAGGGACCTAGACACACAACCTACAACTATAAACTTCTTGAAGGAAAGCAAAAATATAATTCATTTAAAAAGTGACATACTTCATCAAATCAGAACTTCTGTTCTTTAAAAGATACTGTTAAGAGAATGAAAGAACGGGCTACAGACTGGAGAAAGTATTTAAAAATCACATACCTGACAAAAAACTAGTATTGACAATATTTAAGGAATGCTCAGTGACTCGATAATAAGAAACAACTCAATTTTCTTAAATGGGCAATACAGATACCAAATACACACCTAAAAAGATACCCAACATCATCTTTCATTAGGAAAATGCAAATTAAAACTACAGTGGTGTGCCACTATACATCTATTAAAATAGCTGAAATTAAAAAGACTGATCATACCAAGTGTTGGCAAGGATGTGGGTCAGCTGGGACTCTCATACACCAGTGATGAAAATATAAAACGGTGTAGCCATATTATAAAATAATTTGTCAGCGTCTTAAGAATTCAAGTGTACAACGCCACATGACCTAGCCATTCTGCTCCTAGATATTTCCTCAAGAGAAATGAAAATACGTTAAACTTTATGTTCCTTTATATTTAAGATGTGTCTCTTGTAAGTAGTCCAAAGATATTTCTTTAATGTTGTCTGATAATTTTCATCTTTTAATTGAAATACTTATTCCATTTTGTTTTAATGTTATTGCTGATATATTTCTGTTTAAAGTTTCATGTTTAAAATTTTATTAGCAAAGTCAAAAACTGGAAACAACCTGAATATTTATAAATAGAATGAATGGATAAAAATTCATTGTCTATTCATACAGTAGTAATAGGAAGACATACTTCCAACAGCATGGATGAATCTCACAATAATCAGGCTGAATGAAAGCAGTTAGGCAAAATTAAAAGTATATGTTTCTAATTATATTTATATAAACTTATAGAAAATGTTAATTAACTCCAATTAAAAGTATATGTTTATAATTATATTTATATAAACTTATAGAAAATGTTAATTAACTCCATAGTGACACAAAGCACATCAGTGTGAATGCCTGGGAAGGGCTAGGATGAGACAGAGGGATATACAGGAAAAGAAGAAAACCTTCAGGGATGATAGTATGTTCATTTTCTTTATTGTGGTATATACACACTGGTGCATACATATTTCCAAATATTTAAAATTGTATACTTTACGTACAGCTTATTGTGTGGTAACCACTACTCAATAAAGCTATCAAAAATTTTGAAGTACTAAGTATAAAAATTATATTCTAGATTTCCATACTATGGAAAGTATAATTTTAAGTAGCATAATATTTCTATATGTTTGAAATGAAAAGTTTTTGTTTTTAATTAGAGTATACCCTCTATATCATGAATAACTGGAAAGATTGTGTCCTAAGAATGAACAATAAGCTTCGTAAGTAAAACTTTCCCAATCAAGATTCAGCCTAAAGCAGTTCTACAAGGAACCATTCAAATTTTCAAGAAAGGTGTCTATAATATAATCATATTGTCCAAGCTTATTTACATCCCAAGGGAAAAGACAATGACGAGCTGGTAAAAAATGTTCATTCCCATCACTTGAGCCATATTTGGAAGAATTGTCTACCAAGAGAAATATAAAAAATGTCCGATCAGCAGCCAAATATTCCCATCATCACCTGACACACAAAGTTGCATCCTTTATTTTAAAAACACGCAATTGCTTGGTATGTGTTGTGTCTTCATCAGACATTTCTTATTTGCTCTGAGTAGTACTGAGTGGAAAGTCACAGCATCCTGCCAATTATTATAAACAAAATACAGACACAGAGAGGGGCCAGCTGTCATAACCTGAGTCCTCCAAGTGTGAAATGGCTCTAGATTTAATTCTTTTCATTTTACTGTTCTGAATCATCACTCCATTCTTAGAAACATCCTCTATAATGTGGGTAGGGGTCAAGAAATTGAATTACTGATACAAATAATGATAGCGACTTACCGTTTCTAAGGCCCAACAAATTATTCTGACTTTTATGGTAGCAATTATCAGTTAAGCTTATGGCAATCACTTTTTCTGAGTGGCTTCATAAAGATGTGTTTCTATAGGTTAATTCCCACATCATGCTTTCTAATGCATTGTCATTTAAAACAAAAAAATTTTCATGATAAATTTTTAAATCACTTCCTTTTAACTAAGCATAGTCTATATCATTTTTGCCTTTCCCTCATATTATATGCATTTCTGTTTTCAGAAACGTATATCAATAGGTGGCTGAAGAAAAATAAAGGTACCAAAATTTAGTCAATTTCACCCAGAAATGTTGCCCATTGACTCACAGTGAGTCTGAGACCAAACACCATACATTAATATTAAGGCCACTGGCCTAAGCAAATTGTACCTAAAGCTTTTCTCCAAATGTTTGGTCTTATTAGTGTTAGTATTGCACTGAATATTTACTTATGTAGAATTTACTAGATGAAGAAGAGAGTAACACTGGATTTAGGAACTGACTACAGGGGCACCTAGATGGTTCAGTTGGTTAAACATCCAACTTTGGCTCAGGTCATGATCTCATGGTTTGTGTTCGAGCCCTGCATCCGGCTCTATGCTGACAGCTGAGAACCTGATGAAACCTGCTTTGGATTCAGCGTCTCCATCTCTCTCTGTCCCTCTCCCACTCGTGCTCTGTTTCTCTCTCTCTAAAATAAACATTAAAAAAAAAGACAAGGAACTGACTACACTATATGATTTTATTTTAGAGTGCATTAATATATGATTTTATTTTAGAGTACATTATTTTTACACTGTTGGAGGGAAACTCACATGAAACATGAGACCATTTTTGCAGGCTCAGAGAACAAAAACACTTAGGATGGCAAGTGGAGGCAATACAACCTGCTAAAAGGCTTCCCTGTGTCCTAGGCAGATAAACCACCCAACCAGCTGACAGTGTTTTAAAAAATGCCTACAAGTTATGAAATATTCAGGGACATCTAAAACAAAATATAGGCGCACACCTCTTAGTTTTTACAGAGTTAAGAAACTAAGTGGAACACGAATTAACATACGCATAATTCTGGGTGAATAACTGTGAGGAAAGGGTGCTTCCGGAGGGCTGGAGTAAAAGATCAAGAGTCTCCCTACAAAGCCTCCAGGGGATAAAGAGGGAGAGAGGACAAGATATGACAGAGTATGGGGACGTTGATTTCAAAGGGATGACACATTCAATGTGCAGTGTGACCCTAAGTTGTGCTCAGCATCCTCTGCTGACAATCAAATAGGTAAGGAGAACTGAGATTAACAAGATTTGAGATACTGCTGCAATTAGACATATTTTTAGCTACCGTATTTGTAGCAAAAGATGGAGACATACCAAAATATTTAACCCTAATAAAAATGCATCAGTTACAGATTTTATAAAAGGAAATCTAAACACCCCACATGAGTGTTTTGACTGGAATTCATAATGTCCATATGAATTCAATGTTAAGGGGGAAAAAAAACTGTTTTCTGCAGGAAATAGCACCAACATAAACTGAAATGGAGATGTTGCCCAAGAATCCCAGTTCCTTTGTAAGTGCAACCAAATGTGATCATTAGATTATGCTGTGCTATCTACACAATTGATTAATCATAATTTTACTTTGAAGACACTTATCGTAGTCTATTTCTTTTGAAAGCTCAATATGGTGAACAATATTATGTGAAACAATTTTGAAACCCTAACGTATGGTACATATGAAAATTCCTATATTATTATTGACACTTAAATAAATTTAAAAGCAGAACATTACAACACTAAGCTGATTCCCTGCCTAGTGAGTTAAGATAGTTTAATTTTTATTTGGGGGCAATAAAAATATTAATAATTTATGAGACTACAAAATACTTCTGGGAAAATACTACATCATTATTCTGAGTCACTATTGCTCCAAATCAGAGCAATCTAACATCTGTTTATAAAATAACAGGTTATAACTGACATAGACATAAGCATTTTGTCAAGATGAATCAATGAAAACAATAACCTTTATAGGAATTTTTTAATTAAAAATTTTTTTAATGTTTATTTTTGAGACAGAGAGAGAGAGAGATACAGAGCATGAACAGGGGAGGGCAGAGAGAGAGGAAGACACAGAATCTGAAGCAAGCTCCAGGCTCCAAGCTGTCAGCACAGAGCCCGATGTGGAGCTTGAACTCATGAACCACGAGATCATGACCTGAGCCGAAGTCAGACGCTCAACCGACTAAACCACCTGGGTGCCCCTATATGGAATTTTTTAAAGAATCAAGTTTGTTTACCAGAAAGTACTCTTATTTCTAAACATAGCATGATTATTGATAAATTAAGCAGAATGAAATGGTGATGTATAGTATTTTTCTGAGTCATTTTCACAGAAAATACTTGTGTTATCTAATTACTAAATATCTTTAGATAGCCAGAAGTTTCCAAGAGCTCTTTCCAGTATCAAGTGAAAGTACAGAAGTGAAATCTAGAAAACTTGTCAGTGTACAACAAAACCTTGATTTTTGTTAAATATCAGATTTAGGTTTCATTCTAGGAAGAGATGAGAGTAGAAAATATTTTAGTTGGGTTGGCTTTACTAACCATACAAACATTTCATTGAAGATCTGATAGTGTACACGTATCTTCTTATAATTTGCTTATCCTCTAAATTTTCTGTACACAATACAAAACTTATCATTTTCACCAGTCCTGAATTAGGTGACTAGAAATACTTGGATGACCACTGGAGTTATTTTGTTTTGCTTTTTCCATCCTTACATACCATGTACAGATTATGACCATAAAAGAAAAATTTAAAACTACAAACATCCATGTACAACTCTAATCTTTGTATTTACCCAGAGGAAAAATGAACAGTTATGGGATGAATAATAATATAAATAAGAAACCACCCCTGAGAACAGTGACTGACACATGTAAGCTAACTGCCAGCCTAATTGACAACAGGACATTTCTGAAGTTATCTTTTAATTTTTCTAAGATAGCAAGAAGTACCTAATAGCAATTCTTAAAACTCATCATTATGAGTAGTTGGCTTTGCATAGGATTCAAGAAAAGCTGAAGTGTCCCATGGGAAAGAAATAGCATACTACTTCTCAGCAGCATATCAAGTGTTGGGACCTGTTCTCTGCTAGAGGGAGGTCCCACATTGATTAGATCTTCAGCCATATGTAGTCAGTGTGAGATGAAGTCTTTACTGAGGCGTGGTAGGAAAATACATGTTGAAATTTAGGAAGGTATGAAAAATGAAATGCAAAATACTGCAAAAATTTTTATGATTAAAATCAATACAACCATATTCAGGCATAAGTTCTATATGATATGCCAGTCCTTACCTTACCTTGCCACCAGAGGCAAGCTGCATGAGATCAGGGATTTTCATCTGTTTTACTTGCTAGAATGGAAAGGTAGAGATCTTTTTTTAGGAATTCAGAAATAATCAGAGTTTGACCTCAATGACATTATGAGGACATTTACATACAAATTTCAAGAGTAGTTTAGAAATACACACACACACACAGCTGATCCTCATTATTTGTGGATTCTGTTTGTGCATTTGTCTACTCAATAAAATGTATCTGTAACTGCAAACCATAACTCAGGGCATTTTCATAGATATGTGCAGAGCTGCAAAAAATCTGATTCGCCCAACCTACATGTTCCCAGCTGAGATCAAACAACACTGTCATGTTGTTTCAGGTCTCATATGTAAATAAGTGTCTTTATTGTGGTCTCTTTATTACTACTTTTTTTTGTAGTTTTGTATTTTTCCTTGGTGATTTTTTTTCTTTAAAATGCCCCCCCCAGCATAGTGATGAAGTGCTGTCTAGTGTTCCCAAGTGTAAGACTGTGATGCCTTACAGAAAAAAAAAATGTGTTGAATAAGCTTTATTCTGAGATGAATTATAGTGCTGTTAACCATGAGTTCTATGTTAATGAATCAACAATACAATACATTCATGGAAAGGTGGAAAAATGTGCCTACCGATATGTAAAATGTTCCACAAAGTGCTAAAGTAACATCTATAGTATGTGATAAAGCTATGGAAAAGCAAGTAAATTTGTGGATTCATGAGATGACACCTGAAGAATAATAATGATGATAATAATCATTGATTATCATCATAATAAAGCATAGTAGACAGTATTGTTGTAAGGCTCAAAACTGAAGAAAATTATAGTCATGTAATCCAAGTACATGTTAAATCCTTCTCAGCTAGTAGGGGCTAGCTCACACATTTCAAGAGGTGATATGGTGTGAAAACTGTTAAACTTGCACGCTAGGCAGGTTCTGTGGATCAGAAGTCTGAAGGAGAATTTTTTTTTAATATTTGCTAAGTGTTATAAAGAAAAAGTTATGTGAAAGAGTAGATTTTCAGTACTGATGAGACTGGCTTGTTTTGCAAGGACTTTAGCTTCAAATCATTTAAAGCCCATGCAATTACTTACTTGTAAGAAATATATATTAAATAAGGCTTATGTTTTATATATGTTTATATAGATAGATAAGGCTTATGTTCATATATATATATATATATACATATATATATATCTGTGTACATATTCATACGTGTGTGTGTGTGTGTGTGTGTGTGTGTGTGTAACACATAAAACAAGGTTGTGTCTTGTTTGGTTAATGAAATCGTGACCAGGTGATCACAGGAACATAACCCTCTATTTCCCATAGGAGCAATGGTTTCATATGAACTAATACAGTGATCGTTACAATTTTATAGGACACAACCAAGAATAACAATAACTATGTGTATGTACAGATATATATCTATATATATACATGTACATACAACTGAGACTATATACATTATACAGTGTGTATATATAACATGTATATATATTATATACACACACCCTAGACCTTTACTAATAGAATTGGATATTTAAAGTATATAAACAAACAATTTAATATATCAAAGAATAAAAAAAGGAAACTTATCTCTGTGTGTGATTCTTGTTTTGACCAATAATTCTTTGGTGCTGGAAGTCATTTGCAACTTTCCAGATAACAGAATCAGTGCCCCTTGACTTCTGTGGTGAATGTTCATGGCTAATGGGTGGGCTTCCAGTACGTTGATACAGCTGTTCACAGAGACATTATAAAGTTGACGGTGTACTTTCTATGTGCCCTGCCTTAATCTATATAAAGTTATACTTTTGATGCTGCCAAACCTCTCAACATGGTGTAGAAATTCTACTTGCAGTTACCAAATGGTAACAAGCAGAGGTTATTTTCAGAGCTTGCCATAGCAAGGGAGTAGCCCCCATCACTTGAGTGGCAGGCTAAATAATGTCCCTCAGAGGCCTTATATTAGTTAAGATTCTCCAGAGAAACAAAATGAATAGGAGATATGTGTATATACCTAGAGAGATATAAATATTTATCATAGTATACATAAAGAGATTATAGTAAGCAATTGGCTTTCTCAGTAATCAAGAGATTGTTATAAGGAATTGGCTGAGAAGTCTCAAGATCTGTAGTTGGTAACCCAGAGACTCAGGAGAGCTGATGGCATAAGTTCCAGTTTGTGGACAGAAGACTGATATTCTATCTCAGCAGACAGGCCTGAGATATTCCCTTTTACACAGCCTTTTAGATCTTCAGTTGATTGGATGAAGGTCACACACATTAAGGAAGACAAAATGTTTTACTCCATCTGCTGATTAAATGTTAATTTCATCAAAAATCTCTCATAGACACACCCAGAATAACATTTTGACCACATGTCGGGATACCTCATGGCCCAGTCAAGTGACATATAAATCAATCATCACAAACGTCTATGTTTTAATCCCTGGAACTTGTGAATATGTTACCTTACAAAATATGTTACCTTATGAAAAAAGTCCTTTACAAAAGGGACTATGCAGCTATGATTAACTTATGAATCTTGAGGTGAGGAAATTATTCTGCATAATATTGGTGGGCCACATGTAAACACAAGGATCCTTATAAGAGAAAGGCAAGAGAATCAAAAGAGATGTGACAACAGAAGTAGAGGTCAGAATGATGTAGCCACAAGTCATGAAATGTGGACAGCCCGGAAAAGCTGAAAAAGACAAGGATCAGATTTTCCCCTAGAATGTCTCGAAGAACCACTGCCCCGTCATCGCCTTGATTTTAGCCCCGTAAGACTCATTTCAGACTTTTAACTTCTGGAACTGTAAAATTACAAATTTGTGTTAATAAGTCACTAAATTTGTGGAAATTTGTTACAGTAGAAATAGAAAACTAATATAACTTGCATCTGGCACAAACCCAAAGGCAGGCAAGGAAGTTGGGAAATTTTAAAGTGAACAAAAAGTAGGGCTTTAAACTTTTTTTTAAATGTTTATTCATTTTTTAGAGAGAGAGCGTGAGTAGGGAAGGGGCTGAGAGAGACGGGGACAGAGAATCTGATGCAGATTCTGTGCTTACAACAGTGAGCTCATGTGGAGCTCAATTCACAAACCATGAGATCATGACCTGAGCCAAAGCCAGACACTTAACCAGCTGAGCCACCCAGGTGCCCCAGGAGGACTTTATACTTTGACTGAAGGCTGTTGGCATGGGAAAGGTGGAGGTAGGATGACTCAAATTAAAGCATCATCTGTGATTGGTTTGGTAAGTGTTTGGTGCCCTGGTTGGTCCTGAGTTGGAAACCGGGTCAAAAGGTTTGTGGATTCATGATGAGGCTGGCAGTCATCGACCAAGTCCTGATTTTCTGAGCCAATTGTTTCAGAGATTGTGGTTCAGCTTCCTGGACTGGCTCCTACAGAAATTACTGGTTACATCTTATTATCATGTTTCATTGTGAATAGAGGATTCTGCTGGAACCTCAAGAAATAGCCCCTCTGGTGTGTGTTGTGTATTGCATTGTTTCTGATGAACACTAAGTACATACTACTTTAGTGATGGAGGCAATGTCTTTTCTCAGTTGCATCTCAAATTTTCCCTTCTCTGCTTTCTCCATATTTCATCTTCACACGTTTGACAATCATATCTCTAACAGTGGTTAACTTTGTATTTATCTTTCTTTAGGTTTGCTAAGTTTCTTGGATAAATGAGTTGATACCTTTTAAATTTTTTGGAAAACTTTTAGATACTATATGATCAAAATGGCCTGGTTCTCTCTCACTTCTTCTGGAACTTCAATTACACATGTGTTAACCCCTCTGTATTGTCCTTTAGCCCCTGGTGTTCTGCTTATCCTCTTTATGCATTTGCCTTCAAGTTTTATGAATGGGTTCATTAGAAAAAAGAAAACCCAAACAAATAATTAACACATGTAAAACTGCTCAACTCATTAAAATCAGAGACATACAAACTGAAAGCAAGATTAGATGCCTCTTTACATCCTGTACACCATGAGAATGGTTATAATTTAAAAGGACAGAAAGTACCAACTGTTAGTTCTGACACATGACAAGTAAAATATCTTGCTCCTATGTTAAGACTTTGAGATCTAGATTCCATTCTCTCCCATTTCTCCAGAAGTTGCCACCATTGCATCATGATGTTTTTTTAATTTCCTACCAGATTATACTAATCAGAATGCAAACCAAAAATAAAATTCTGCTCTCAATCCTAAATCCCTCTCCGGTAACTACCTCCCTTCTATGCTCGCATTTACAACTTCCTTGGTGACTTCACTCAGTATCCTGGCTTAAAATATATCTATAGTGTGATGGCTCACAAACTTACACTTTTAATGCTGAGCTAGCTCCTAAACTCCAAATTCATACATCTATCTCCATCCTCATTGGATATCTTATAGACAGCTTCCCTGGAGAAAAAAAATAACTGCTTCTGTTAGTAAATGACCACTTTAGCTATCTAGCTGTTTAGTGCAAACACTTTGGAATCATCCCTGACTCCTCTCTCATTAGAGCTAATCTTTTCCAAAAAAAAAAAAAAAAAAAAAAAGCAAGTTTTACCTTAAAAATACATCTAAAATACAAGCACTTCTCATCCTCCCATTCCAGGCCATAACCAGTCACCCTGTTCACACCTCGCGCTCTTACAGCCTGTTCTCAACACAGCAGGCAGAATGATCTTTATAAAACTTCAGATTCTGTCACGCTTCTGCTCAAACTCTCCCATGACTGCACATTGCTTTCAGAATAAAATCCCAAGTTCTTACAATCCCCTGTAAATCTCTGATGATTGAGTCCTTGTCTAACTTCATGTCCTGTTACTCCCCTTTATGTTCTCTATGATTATTTAAAACTTCATTATATAAACCAAAACCTCAGAAAATACATTATCCTGAAGTAATATCAGATGAGAACCAAAAAACATTGTTTTAGTAAAAAATAACGAGTAATTTTGATCATATCATTTTTACTATTTAAAAATATGAAAGAAAGATGTTACTGGTCTATATTGTTCTTGATGGCAAAGCTCAAAACATTACAATATGAATTAGCTCTTCATTGGTTACTATATCTCCAATCTCCAAGGTGATGTGACCTTAAACCGGGTCTGAGACTGAAGTCTTAACATTAAATTAACATTGAAATATATTTTTTGCAATTTTCTCCAGTCCTTAATCATATGCTATTTCATACAGATTATAAATAATATCACAAAAATCAATATTATGTGTTTACCAATATTTGTGGGCAGAATATATAAATTGTTTACTGGAATAATTTCTCCATTAAAATAAAAGCATCTTAGTAATGGTATTTAAGTATTTCCTCTTAAACCAACTTGTGTAAAATGCTAGCCATTTCTCAATGCCCTTTATATGGGATGTTAGCAATAGACTACTGATCATATAAATTAAAAGGTGTGTATGAAATAAGAAAATATATATTTCTTGAAATATATATTTATGTCTTTTGCTACTTCTTGACACAGAGCTCCTAAAATCCTTGTAATTTCCTGAGCACTAGGGGTACTAGGAGCAGCTTTTGTTCTGATATTTGGTGGCTGACCCTGGTTCCTGACAAAAGAGCTTCTAAGACAGCTGGAATCTCCAGAGTGTCTTGTCTGTATGGTAAAGAGATGACTGGTGACTGGGGACCCCAAGTAGCTTTGGGATGGAAGCCAGTCACCAGGAAGACGAAGCCATAATTAAAACTTTAAAACTTTCAGGGGCACCTGGGTGGCTCAGTCAGTTAAGAGACCGACTTCAGCTCAGGTCACCATCTCATGGTTTGTGAGTTCGTGCCCCGTGTCAGGCTCTGTGCTGACAGCTCAGGCCTGGAGACTGCTTCCGATTCTGTGTCCCCCTCTCTCTGTGCTTCTCTCTCTCTCTCTCTCTCTCTCTCTCTCTCTCTTTCTCAATAAAAAAAAAAACATTAAAAAAATTAAAGATTAAAAAAAGAAGCTTAAAACTGTCAGTCCCCTACCCATCCTCTAAGAAGAGGAGAGAGGCTGGGGATTCAGTCAGTACCAGTCATGTCTCTGTAATGAAGCCTCCACAAAAAACTGTGGGGTTTGGAGAACTTCCAGGTTCACCCCGTTAGAAGGGTGATGCTCCCTGACTCCACAGGGATGTGAGCTCCTGTGCTCAGGACCCTCTTGGACCTTGCCCTATGTACATTTTCATCATGGCTGTTCAGCTATATCTTTTATTGTAACCTGTGTAATAAACCAGTAAACATAAGTATTCCCCTGATATCTGTGAGCCATTATAGCAAATGACAAGACTGCCACCTCCACTTCAGATGTCAACCATACATAGTGAGTCTCCAGGCTACCCACACTTAGGTCTGACCTGGCTACAAATCGGGGGTTCTATAACCACTTCCTCAGGTTTGATAATTTGCTATTATTGGGTTTCCTGGAGAAACTGTTTGCTCGCATTTTCTACCTCCTAGAGGCCATTTGGTTTCCTTGACTCATGGTCCTTTTCCTCCACATTCAAAGCAGCAATTCAGGCCACATCCTCCTCAAGCTGCCATCTTTCTTGTTCTCTCTTCCTATTCCCTTTTTTGCTTTTAAATACCCTTGTAATTACATGGGCCTATCTGGATAATCCAGGATAATTTCACTATCCTAAAGTCAGCTGATTTTCAAACTTAAATCTGTCTGTAGCCTTATTTTCCTTTAACTATGCAACCCAACATATTCAGAGGTTTTAGTGATTAGGTATGTACTATTATTCTGCCTATGACAGTACTTAATCTTCAAATTTCACTCTTAACTTCTAGCAACCAAGTCCCTGAGAAACAAATAGACAAACAAAGGGCACAGCAAGATAAATCCTATATTCAAAAATGATAAAATATGCCTAGTTCTCCAAGAGAGGAATGCTTTTCTCTAACCATATTTGTTGAAAAGTATTTATTAGAAAGGTCTTTAATATAGGAGAGTGAAAGTTTTATTGAACTATGGCATCATAGCACTGTTTTTTTCTATAAATGGAAAATTCTATTTCACACGGCTCTTTTTGGGAGGGGAAATGATGCTTGCAAAAGCATATCATTAAACACTATTTAGAGATTTCTTTTTCTCATTTAAAAAAAAATTTCATGCTGAGAACTTGCCTCATTCAGGAAATACTTGTTGAATTGCTTAGAGCTCTAGTGACAGGCATCTTGAAACAATCAGTGGAAAATATCATTAATAAAAGTCCTTCAGCCACAGAAAATGTAAGTAAATGCAATGATTCTTGATCTTGCTTTTCTTATATTCTGAAAAAGTGGCCTGCCCAATATGATTTAAAAACATCAGCTCACATCCTGCTTCATCAGAGAACAGAATTCATAAAATAAAAACAGCTGCAAATCACACATCCAAAATATTATGGTAATACAAAGAGTTCATGAAATGTTCTATTTTTGTCCAATGAGTGATCTACAGATACTATTTAAGAAAATAAAATTTTCTTAAAATCATAAGGTTTATTTCTTTAGTGTATACTACTTTTTGTTACTGCTGGGCTACAAAGAAAAATGAAGTATCCAACAACCCATATAAAAAGTTAGATTGCTGTGGAAAAGAATGATCTGCTTAAAGACAATTGTCCATAAAAAGCCTTCAGGAAATATAAGTAACCAAGAGGCATTAGCAAAATAGAATTTCTTAGGTACTTGGATCCATAAAAGTATATTTTTGTAATTATAAATTATATTTTGTCTGGGTATATATCTAGAAAGATAAAGATAAATCTTGTCACCCAACTCTGTTGAGAGTTTGTTTTTTTATTTTTTTCCTAAAGCAAGCAAGCCAAAATGCTTTTTGTTCTAAAGACTTTAAAGGTAACCAAGCATCCAGGGTTTTATTGTTGATATGTTTTTAGTATTTTATTTTTCTAATTTTTTCTTCCATAACTAGAGGCCCAGGAGAGAGAGGCATTGGCTTCCAGTGTTGTGTTTTTAAATTCAAGACCACCAACGTTGAGAGCCACTCATTTTAAACTAAAGTGCCCTTTTCCAACAGTATTTGCTCACTCGTCTCTGTGAAACCTTCTGGCAATTCTCACAATATTTCAAAACTTTTCATTATTATTATATTTGTTATGGGCATGAGTAATCTTAGACGTTACTACTGTAATTATTCTTGAGGTACCAAGAACCACATCCATATAAGAACAGCAAACCTAACTGATAAATCTTGTGTATGTTCTGGTTGCTCCACTGACCCATCATTTCTCTCTCTCCCTCTCCTCAGGCCTCTCTAGTCCCTGAGGCACAACAATATTAAAATTGGGCCAATCAATAACCCTACAATGGCCCCTACGTGTTCTACTGGAAGAGTCACAGGTCTCTCGCTTTAAGTCAAAAGCTAGCAATGATTAAGCTTAGTAAGGAAGACATGTTGAAACCAAAGATAAGCTGAAAGCCAAGCCTCTGGCACCAAACAGTTAGCCAAGTTGTAAATGAATACAAAGGAAAAGTTATTGAAGAAATTAAAGGTACTACTCCAGTGAACACACAAATGATAAGAAAATGAAACAGACATATTGCTGATATGGAGAAACTTTTAGTGGTCTGGATAGAAGACCAAACCAGCATAACATTCTCTTAAGGCAAAGCATAACCCAGAGCAAACCCTAACTCTCTTCAATTCTATGATGGCTGAGAGGAGTGAGGAAGCTGCAGAAGAAAAGTTGGAAGCTAGCAGAGGTTAGTTCATAACACAAAAGTGCAAGGTGAGGCAGCAAGGGCTAATGTAAAAGCTGCAACAAGTTATCGAGAACTGGTTAAGACAATTGATGGACTGGATCCTTCAACATGGTGGAGAAGTAAGAGGACCTGAAATTCCCTCGTCCCTTAAACATAGCAGTGTTGAGGCCAAAGGACTTTGAATCCAAGAGTCCGGGCTGCACAGTGATAGAGACGTCTCCAGGGGCCCATGAGGACAACCTGGCAGGACACAGGTGCATGATTGCGAACCGGGAGAGATAAAATGGGTGGTGTAGGCACAGATGGGAGGGATCCCCTTCTGCAGAGAGACAAAGGGAAGAGAAAGAGAGGCTGTAAAAGTGTAAGACTGTATTTGGACAAGAGAAAAACCACAGACAGGGACAGAGAAGGATCCAATCTCTAACTGTGGGGTTTCTCCAGACTGGGACCCAGCTGCCTTGTTGGTGCACCTGGGAAGGAGGGGATCCAGCCCCCAGCTCAGTAACTAGTTCTGAGGTACAGTCCGCAATGGGAGAAAGCAATCCCCTTCCTGGAGTGCTGTGGGAAGAAGGTATATAACCATTCAAAGGACAAAGGACCCCACCTGCACCCACTAGCCAGAGGCCATTTGTCAGCAGGCAGAGTGGCACTGCCCTGGAACTGGGGCACACAGAGCAGGACCCTTTAAGACATCAGGGTTTAAATCCTAGCCAAGCACCAGGGAGGCGTGGGAGTCAGCAGAACAGGACAAACCGCCTTGTTCGCACCCAGGGAATTGTGAAGATGGCCCGAATAGAGTGGTTTGAGACACCCAATCCAGGGAGAGATGGGTGTCACCATTTTTCTCACCATCACCATCAAGGTGGGGCTTTAGGGATAGGACAGCATGCCCACAGTAGAGGCAGGACCACCTACACCAAACCAGGCCCCTCTGTGCCTGGTAACTGTGTATGTACTGGAGTGGGATTGATGCTGAAGAACAAGATGCCCCCCCCTCTAGACCAGAACTGCCACCAGTTCCAAGGCACCCAGTGGTTTTGCATTTTCTGGCTTAAATCTTAGACAATTCTTATTATATATTTTTTTCTTCCTTTTCTCCTTTTTATTTCTTCCCTCTTCTAGTCTGGTTATTCTGGTTGTTGGTTTGTATAAGGAGACATATTTAATCTATTCTCTTTATACCTGTTCTATATCTCCTGCTTTTTTTCCCTCTGTCTCTCTCTCTCTCTGAATTAAGCCATATAGTTTCTCTGCCTGATCAATTTTCTTCTTTTCCCCTGCTCCTGTCATTTCTCTTTGTATGGGATAAGGCTTCTTCCATCAGCAAAACTTCCACCCTATTGTTAACTTGTAGCTGGTGTTTCTGTTTTTGTTTTGTTTTTTTGTTGTTGTTGTTTTTTTTATGTGTTTGTTTGTTTGCATATTTGTGTGTTTTTGTTTTCTGTTTGTATTTGTTTGTATGTTTTCCTTTCCAGGGCTACTTCAAGGGACAAATCAAAGCACACCTGGTGGAGGGCCCAAAACATCACTATGAGTAGGAAGATAAAGTAACCAAAGTCACAACAACGAAGAGCAAGTAACACTCTTCAAATAACAGCTCCTGAAGGGCCAGGCCCTGGACAGTATATGACCCCTCTTTGATATAGTAGTGTTTGAAGGTTCAGGGCACAAAACAAGCTTTTAAAACACATAAGGGACAGAAAACTAGTCAAAATGACACAACAAAAGAATTCTCCTCAAAAGAAATTCCAGGAAGAAATGACAGCTAAAGAATTTCTCAAAACAGATATAAACAATATAACTGAACAAGAATTTAGACTTATAGTCATAAGAGTAATTGCTGGGCTTGAAAAAAGCATAGAAGACAGCAGAGAATCTATTGCTACAGAGATCAGGGAACTGAAAAATAATCATGATGAATTAAAAAATACTATAAATGAGGTGCAAAATAAACTAGAGGCGGTGACAGTGAGAATTGCAGAGGCAGAGGGGAGAATAGGTGAAATAGAAGATAAAATTATGGAAAAAGATGAAGCTGAGAAAAAGAGAGATAAAAAAAATTCTGGATCATGAGGGGAGAATTAGAGAACTAAGTGATTCAATGAAACGGAATACCCGTATCATAGGAGTTCCAGAAGAGAGAGAGAAAGGGGCCAAAGGTGTGCTTGAACAAATCATCACCATTAAGCCAACTCTACAAGAGATCCTAAGGGGGACTCTGTGAATAGAATGTTGCAAAAACCACAAAGGACCAGAAACATCACTACAAGCATGAAACCTACAGATAAAACAATGACACTAAATCTGTATCTTTCAATACTAAAATTTAATGTAAATGGACCAATGCTCCAATCAAAACACATAGGGCATCAGAAAGGATTAAAAATTAAAAAAAAAAGGACTCATGTATTTGCTGTCTACAAGAGACCCATTTTAAACCTGAGGACACCTTCACATTGAAAGTGAAGGGATGGAGAACCACTATCATGCTACTGGAAGTCAAAAGAGAGCTGGAGTGGCTATACGTATATCAGACAAATTAGATTTTAAACTAAAGGCTGTAACAGAGATGAAGAAGGACATTATATCATAATTACAGGGTCTATTCCTCAAGAAGAGCTAACAATTATAAATGTTTTTGCACCCAATTTGAAAGAACCCTAATATATAAAACAATTAATCACAAACATAAACAATCTTATTGATAAGAATTTGGTAATTGCAGGAGACTTTAATACTCCACTTACAACAATGAGCAGATCATCTAGGCAGAAAATCAGTAAAGAAACAATGGCCCTAAATGATACACTGGACCAGATGGGCTTGACAGATATATTCAGAACTTCTTATCCAAAAGCATCAGAATACACATTCTTCTTGAGTGCACATGGAACATTCTCCAAGATAGATCACATACTGCATCACAAAACAGCCCTCAGTAAATATAAAAAATTTGAGATCATACCATGCACACTTTCAGACCACAATGCTATGAAACTTGAAATCAACCACAGGAAAAAGTTTGGAAAATCTCCAAATGCATGAACCTTAAAGAATATCCTGCTAAAGAATAAATGGGTCAACCAGGCAATTAAAGAAGAAATTAAAAAATATATGGAAACAAATGAAAATGAAAACACAACAATCCAAACCCTTTGGGATGCAGCAAAGGCAGTCCTAAGAGGAAAATACATCGCAATTGAGGCCTATCTCAAGAAACAAGGAAAATCCCAAATACAAAATCTAACAGCACACCTAAAGGAAATAGAAGCAGAACAGCGGAGAAACCCCAAGGCCAGAAGAAGAAGAGAAATAATAAAGACTAGAGCAGAAATAAACAATGTAGAATCAAAAAAAAAGTAGAACAGATCAATGAAATTAACAGCTGGTTTTTTGCAAAAATAAACAAAATAGATAAACCCCTAGCCAGACTTTTCAAGAGAGAGGACCCAAATAGATAAAAATCACAAATGAAATTGGACTTACCACAACCAATCCCTCAAAAATACAAACAATTACCAGTGAATATTATGAAAATTATATGCCAACAAACTGGACAGCCTGGAAGAAATGGACAAATTCCTAGACACTTACACACTACCAAAACTCAAACAGGAAGAAACAGAAAATTTGAACAAACCCATAACTAGTGAAGAAAATTGAATCAGTTGTCAAAATTCACCCAATAAATAAGAGTCCAGGACCAGATGGCTTCCCAGGGGAATTCTACCAGACATTTAAAGCAGAGTTAATACCTATCCTTCTCAAGCTGTTCCAAAAAATAGAAAGGGAAGGAAAACTCCCAGACTCATTCTATGAAGCCAGCATTACTTTGATTCCCAAACCAGACAGAGACCCCACAAAAAAAGGGGGAATTACAGGCCAAAATCCCTGATGAACATGGATGCAAAAATTCTCAACAAGATACCTGCAAATCGAATTCAACAGCATATGAAAAGAATTATTCACCGTGATCAAGTGGGATTCATTCCTGGACTGCAGGGCTGGTTCAAAATTTGCAAATCAATCAATGTGATAAATCACATGAATAAAAGAAAGGATAAGAATGATATGATCCTGTCAATAGATGCAGAAAAAAGCACTTGACAAAATACAGCATCCTTCCTTAATAAAAGCCCTCAAGAAAGTTGGGATAGAAGAAACATACCTAAACATTATAAAAGCCATATATGAAAAGCCCACAGCTTATATCATCCTCAATGGGGAAAATCTGAGAACTTTTCCCCTGAGATCAGGAACACAACAGGGATGTCCACTCTTACCACTGCTGTTTAACATAGTGTTGGAAGTCCTAGCATCAGCAATCAGACAACAAAACAAAATAAAAGGCATCTAAATTGGCAAAGAAGAAGGCAAACTTTCACTTTTCACAGACAACATGATACTCTACATGGAAACCCAAAAGACTCCACCAAAAGTCTGCTAGAACTGATACATGCATTCAGCATGGTCGCACAATACAAAATCAGTGTACAGAAATCAGTTGCATTTCTATACACCAGTAATTAAGCAACAGAGAGAGAAATAAAGAAATTGATCCCATTTACAATTTCACCAAGAATTATAAAATACCTAGGAATAAACCTAACCAAAGATGTAAAATATCTGTATGCTGAAAACTATAGAAAACTTATGAAGGAAATTGAAGAAGACACAAAGAAATGGAAAAACATTCTGTGCTCATGGATTAGAAGAATATTGTTAAAATGTCAATACTACCCAAAGCAATCTACACATTAAATGCAATCCAAATCAAAACTCCACCAGCATTCTTCTCAAAGCTAGAACAAACAATGCTAAATTTTGTATGGAACCACAAAAGAGCCCGAATAGCCAAAGTAACATTGAAGAAAAAAAAAAAAAAAGTAGGAGGCATCATAATCCCAGACTTTAGCCTCTACTACAAAGCTGTAATCATCAAGACAGCATGGTATTAGCACAAAAACAGACACATAGACCACTGGAAGAGAATATAGAACCCAGAATTATACCCAAAAATGGACAACTAATCTTTGACAAAGCAGAAAAGAGTACCCACTGGAAAAAAAGACCGTCTTTTTAGGAATAATGCTGGTAAAACTGGACAACGACATGCAGAAGAATGAAACTAGACCACTTTCTCACAACATACACAAAAATAAACTCAAAATGGATGAAAGACCTAAATGTGAGACAGGAAACCATAAAAACACTAGAGGAGAAAGCAGGCAACAACCTCTTTGACCTTGGCCACAGCAATTTCTTATTCAACACATATCCAAAGGCAAGGGAATTAAAAGCAAAAAATGAACTTTTGGGACCTCATCAAGATAAAAAGCTTCTGCACTGCAAAGGAAACAATCAACAAAACTAAAAGGCAACTGTCAGAATTGGAAAAGATATTTGCAAATGACATATTGGATAAAGGGTGAGTATCCAAAATCTATAAAGAACTCACCAAACTCCACACCTTAAAAACAAATAATCCAGTGAAGAAATAGGCAGAAGACATGAATAGACACTTTTCCAAAGAAGACATCAAGATGGACAACAGACACATGAAAAGATGTTCAATGTCACTCATCATCAGGGAAATACAAATCAAAACCACACTGAGATACCACCTCATACAGGTCAGAGTGGCTGAAATGAATAAATCAGGAAACAATCGATGCTGGCGAGGATGTGGTAAAATGGGAACCCTCTTGCACTGTTGGTGGGAATGCAAACTGGTGCAGCTGCTCTGGAAAACAGTGTGGAGGGTCCTCAAAAAATTAAAACTAGATCTACCCTATGACCCAGCAATAGCACTGCTAGGAATTTACCCAACGAGTACAGGAGTGCTGATGCATAGGGACACTTGTACGCCAATGTTTACAGCAGCACTTTCAACAATAGCCAAATTATGGAAAGAGCCTAAATGTCCATCAACTGATGAATGGATAAAGAAGATGTGGTTTATACACAATGGAATACTACTTGGCAATGAGAAAGAATGAAATCATGCCATTTGCAGCAATGTGGATGGAACTGAAAGGTATTATGCTAAATGAAATAAGTCTGTCAGAGATAGATATCATATGTTTTCACTCATATGTGGTTCTTGAGAAACTTAACAGAAGACCATGCGGGAAGGGGGGGGGAAATATGGTGCAAGCATCGAGGGAGGGAGGCAAACCATAAGAAACTCTTAAATACAGAGGGCAAACTGAGGATTGATGGGGAAGTTGTGGGAGAGGAGAAAGTGGGTGATGGTCACTGATGAGGACACTTTTTGGGATGAGCACTGGGTGTTGTATGTAAGTGATGAACCATGGGAATCTACCTCCAAAACTAAAGGCACATTGTACACACTGTATGCTGTATGTTAGCCAATTTGACAATAAAGTATATTTGAAAAAAGATAATTGATGAAGGTGGCTACACTACACATCAGATTTTCGATATAGATGAAACAGCTTTCTATTGGAAGAATAAGACATATAGAACTTTCATAGCAATAGAGAAGTAAATACCTAGCTTCAAAGCTTCAAAGAACAGGCTGAATCTCTTGTTAGGGACTAATGCAGCTGGTGACTTTAAGCTGAAGCCAATGCTCATGTACCATTCCAAAAATCCTAGGGCCCTTAAGAATTATGTTAAATCTACTCTGTCTATTCTCTATTAATGGAACAACAAAGCCTGGATGACAGCACATTTGTTAACATAGTTTACTGAATATTTTAATCCCACTGTTGAGATTTACTGCCCAAGACAAAAAAAAAGATTATTTTCAAGAGATTAGTGCTCATTGCCAATTGCACCTGTCACCCAAGGGTTCTGATGGAGATGGCAATCAGATTAATATTGTTTTCACACCTGCTAATACAACATCCGCTCTGCAGCCCATGGATCAAGGAGTTATTTTGACTTTCAGGTCTTATTATTAAAAAAATACATTTCATAGTGCTATAGCTGCCATAGATGGGGATCCCCTGATGGATCTGGGCCAAGTATATTGAAAGCCTCTAGAAAGTATTCACCATTCTAGATGCCATTGAGAGAATCTGCAATTCATGGGAAGAGGTCAAAATATCAACATGACTGAAATTTTGGAAGAAGTTGCTTCCACTCTTCATGGATGACTTTAAGGAGTTTAAGCCTTCAGTGAATAAAATAACTGCAAATGTGGTGGATATTGCAAGAGAAGTAGAATTAGAAGTAGAGCCTGAAGATAAGTACTGAATTGCTACAATCTCATGATAGAATTTGAGTAGTGAGGAGCTCCTTCTCAGGATGAGCAAAGAAAGTGGTTTCTTGAGATGGAATCTACTCCTGATAAAGACACTATGAAAATTGTTGAAATGACAACAAAGGATTTAGACTATTACATAGATTTATTTGATAAAGCAGTAACATGATTTGAGAGGACTGACTCCAATTTTGAAAGAATGCTATCAAACAGCATCACTTGCTACAGAGAAATGATTTGTGAAAGGAAGAGTCAGTTGCTGCAGCAAATTTCTTGTTGTCTTATTTTAAGAAATTGACACAGCTTTCCCAACGTTCAGCAGTCACTTTCCTGATCAGTCAGCAACCATCAATATCAACGTAAGACCCTCCATAGCAAAAAGATTGCAACTTACTGAAAGGTCAGATGATTTTTAGCATACATATTGGTTACTGTAAAGTGAAAACAAATTTTATTTATTTTTTAAATTTTTTTCTGAAGTTTATTTATTTATTTTGAGAGACAGAGAGAGTGAGCTGGGGAGGAGCAAAGAGAGAAGGAGAGAGAGAGAATCCCAAGCAGACTCTGCACTGTCAGCACAGAGCCCAATGCAGAGCTTGAACTCGTGAACTGTGAGGTTGTTACCTGAAATGAAACTAAGAATTGGACACTTATCCGACAGAGCCACCCAGGTGCCCCAGAAACATAATTTTTATACCAAACTAAAAAATTCATTTTACTGTATTTATTGCAATATTTGCTTTATTGTGGTGTTCTGGAACCAAACACACAAGATCTCTAAGATATGCCTGTACCAATAATCACAACTTACTAGAGCAGAAGCCTCCATAAGAGGTTAACATTTCTGGCTGTCCAGACAAAATTACAACACATACTAAAAGGCAAAAATGCAGTATTAAGAGGCAGAGCAAACATCAGAACCAGAATCATATCTGGTAATGATTTGGGAATCATCAAACTGGGAATTTAAAGCAACTATGATTAATGTGCCAAGACCTAATGGATAAATTATAAAGCATTCAAGAATAGATAGACAATGTATAAGAAAAAAAAATCTTGAAAGAAGGCAAGGGAAAATATATCTACCTATAGAAGAACAAAGATAATTACATCTGACTTCTTTTCAGAAACCATGTAGAATAGAATGAAACATTTAAAGCGTAGAGAGGAAAACCAATAAACATTAACCTAGAATTATGCACCCTACAAAATTATCCCTCAACAGTGAAAGAGAAATAAAGACTTTCTGAGACAAACAAGAATTGAGGGAATTTGTTGCCAGTAAAACTTGTCTTGAAATAAATGTTAAAAGTTCTTCATAGAGGCAGAAAATAATATCAGTCAGAAACTAGAATCCGCATAATTAGAGAAGGAATAGGTAAAGATGAAATTAAAACTATTAATTAAAACTAAAACTGCTATTTTTCTTATTCATAATTGATCTAAGGTTTGTTCAAATTGATCTAATGTTGGTTCATACATTGAATCTAACAATGTATTCACTACATATACTTATTGTATAAAAGAAATGAGTGACAGCAATAAGGGTTAGGAGAGAGGAATTAAGGTAATTTTGATATTAGAAGGCACTCACACTATCTGTGAGCTGGTATAACGTTATCCTAAAGTGGGCTTGGATTAGTTGTAAATATGTATTGTAAATTCTAGGCCAAGCACTTAAAAAAAATTAAGTCTAACTTGTATGCTAAAAAGGAAAGAAAATGGGATCATATAAAATGCTAAAATAAAACCACATATGGCAGAGAAGAGTGGAAGACAAAAAGAATAAAGAGCAAGGGCAATCAATATAAAATAATAACAAATATAGTAGCTTTTGCTTCAACTATATCAATACTCACTTCAACCATCAATGGTAGAGATACGTCAGTTAAAAGACTGACATTATCAGAGTGGTTCAAAAAAAAAAAAACTAACTATATGTTGTATACAAGAAATCCACTTTAATTTTTTTTAAGAAACACACTTTAAATATGAAAACATGTAGATTAAAGGTAAATTCTTGAAGGAAGATATACCATGGTGGCACTAATCAAAAGAAAGTAGGAGTTGCTATATTAGTTTCAATCAAAGCAGATTTCAGAGCAAGTAAAGTTGTTGGGGAAAAAAAGGATTATATAATAATAAACAGGTCAATTCTCCAAGAAGACGTAATCATTAGTGTGTTTGCACCTAACAAGAGAGTGTCAAAATATGTAAATTAAAAAAAAAGATAAACTGTAAGGAGAATTAGATGGATCCATTACTATAATTGGAGACTTCAACACCCCTCTATCAGAAATGGACAGATCAGCAGGCAGAAAATCAGTAAGACATAGTTGATCTCAACAGCACCACCAATCAACTGAATATAACTATCAACTGTTTCTAGCAACTATTTCATTCAATAACAGCAGAATATACATTCTTCACAAGTTTACATACAACATTCGCTTAGACTGCATTTGAGCCATAAAACACCCCTTAATAAATTTGAAAGGATAGATATCATACAGTGTCTGCTCTCAGACCACAATGGAATTAAACTAGAAATCAGTAGCTTAATAATAGTTAGAAAATCCCAACATACTTGGGAGGTTGAATAAACATTTGTAAATAATATAGATGTCAAAGAACAAATCTCAAGAGAAATTTTTAAATATTTTCTATTAAATGAAAATAGAAATACAATTCATCAAAATTTGTAAGATGCAGGGAAAGCAGGGCTTATAGGGAAATTTAGAACACTGAACACATTTATTAAAAAAAAAAAAAAAAAACACAGATCTAGCATCAGTGATCTAGGCTTCCACTTTAGGAAGCTATGAAAAGAAGAGTAAATGAAAATCAAAGAAAAAGAAAATAAATAATAAAATTATAGCAGAAATCAATAAAATCAAAAACAGGAAATCAATAGAGAAAACCAACAAAAGCAAAAGCTAGTTCTTTGAAAGATCAATAAAATTGATAAGCTTCTAATTGGCTAACTGGGAAGAAAAGAGATAAAATGTAAATACCTGAAATCATTTTTTTTCAGAAATGGAAAAAAGGGACAACACTATAGATCCCATGGACATTAAAGGAATATTATGAACAACCTTGGCCCCAAAATTTTGTAACTTAGATAATATGGATGAAATCCTTGAAAGATATAATTTCCATACTCACACAAATGACATAGACAACTGAAGAAGACAAGAAGACACAGAAAATATTTGTAGAAGATCTATCTTACAAAACTGTTATCTTAAAATTCAACAATAAGAAAAACAACCCAATTGAAAAATAGCCTAAAGGGTTGAACTTCATCAGAGAATATATACAGATGGCAAATAAGTCTATGAAAAGAAGTTTAACATTATATGTCATTAGGGAATTATAAATTAAAACAATGACACACCACTAAAACATCTATTAGAATAGCCAAAATCCAGACACTGACAACATGCTGCCAAGATGGGGAGCAACAGGAACTCTCATTCCTTGCTGGTGAGAGGGCAAAATGGCACCTTGGAAGATAGTTTGGTGAAACATACTCATATCACATTATCCAGCAGTTATACTACTTGGTATTTACCCAAACAATTTGAACACTTACAATTTGAACACAAAAACCTGCACACAGATGTTCATAGCAGCTTTAGTCATAATTTCCAAAACTTGAGAGCAACCAAGATGTTTCTCAGTTAATGAATGGATAAATGAACTGTAGTACATCCAGACAATGGAATAGGAATATTATTCAGTTCCCAAAAAGGAATGAGCTATCAAGCCATAAAAAGAAATGGAGAAACCTTAAATGCATGTTACTAAGTTAAAGAAGGCAATCTGAGAAGGCTGTATACTATATGATTCCAACTCTATGATATTCTGGAAAAAGCAAAACTGTGGACATTAAAAAGATCAGCGGTTGCCAGGTGTAGGGAAGAGACGAATGAATAGGTATAGCACACATGACTTTTAAGACAGTGAAACTACTCTGGATGATACTATAATGGTAGATGCTAGTACTTATACATTTGTCCAAACCCACAGAACATACACCACCAAGAGTGGCCACTAACGTAAACTATACACTGAATGATAAAAAATGTGGAAACGTAGTTCATCTATTGTAACAAATGCATCACTCTGGTGTGAGACTTTGAGAGTGAAGGAGGGAGTCTGTATATGGAGGTATGGAGAATATAGGAAATCTCAGTACTTTCCACTCATTTTTTTCTGTGAATCTGAATAACACTACTCTAAAATATAGTCTATTAAAATTAAAATTAAAATATTTTTTAAAGAAAAGATTTCAATGCTTGCTACAGATGGATGTAATGCATCTGGATTAATGTAACAGAATGTTTTCGTTTTTATGTGTTCAATTAGTTGAATTTTCAGTGTATACACATTATTCAGCAACATAAAAATTTAATAATTAAAAATAAACATAGCTCCTTATTCACATGATACAAGATTCTACATTATTTATTATTTTTGGATGCCTATAATTTAAAAGGATAATATCTAAGTAAAGTTAAAATAAAAATATTAAGAGACTAAAAAGATTTATAGGCCTCGTCTCCCTCCACATCCAAAAGCAGAATTTTCCAAAAGAGCAAATTTTCTTCTATATACTTTTAGAGGATATTCTGAAATATTCTGCAAGGCCATAAAAGGATTGAAATAAATATTTCATTCATTAAATGCTCATGGGATTCACAAGTAAAGAAAATGTCACTGCTCCTGAAGCATTCATGTTTATATGAACAGAGATGCCCCATCCCAGAAAGGTACCATATACATTATCAATTCATTATTAAGCACCTACCTACCATGTCCTCAACCATCATAAATATTGATATAAGGCAAGAGACTATATATATATATATATATATATATATATATGGAAATATATATATATATATGGAAATATATATATATATGGAAATATATATATATGGAAATATATATATATGGAAATATATATATATATATATATATATATCCCTGTAATATTTCAAGGAAAAGGAAGAAATAAAGAAGGCTTTAAGATAGATATAGTTTATAAATGGTAGAATGGGTAAAACTGAGAACACAGACTTATTAGAGTTTATTTAAATAGAATGATTTTTCTTTATTCTTCTTTTACTGTATTTATAGGGTAAGAATTTTTTTTTTTTTTTTTTTGGTAAAAGAATAAAGTAAAAGCTTAAACTAATGGCATGGCTGTCTTCCCTACCTTCCTAGAACTCAAGTTCTAGCTCTTATTCTTAATTCCCATAAGCAAATATAAGGTTGGTTATAAAATTATCTGTATACTATAAAACCTTTTTGGATTATATAGGTACATATGTTTACATGTAAATACATGTGTAATAAATACACGTCATCAAATATATCAGTAAAATAATAGAATAATGTTGATATTAATATATATCTAACATATAGAGGTATATTAGAAAAGCCTGGATGTATATATTAAAAACCATAACAGTGGTTATTCCTAGGTGGATAGACCTAATTTGAGTAATGGATCCTCCTATATTTGTAGAGTTTTGTTTTGTTTTTATTTGCCAGTGACCATGCATTATGCTCATAATCATGAAAAATGACATGCTCATAAAAATATCCATTTCTAAATTTTAAATTTATATATTAATGAAATACTCATATCATGAAATTTATAGTACTATCTAAAACAAAAAGTATCTAAAAGAAAAAAATATATATATATATATATATATATATTAAGATTTCATTTTCAAATAGTCTCTACATCCAATGTGGGGCTTGAACTTAAACTCCAAGATCAAGGGTTGAATGCTCCAAAGACTGAGCCAGTTGGGCACTGCACCAAAAAATACATTTTTAGCATAGATCTCCAATTCTTGCAAGATCTGAATATATAAACTTGAACTAACTGCAATAATTTCTAAAACCCTGTTATTTAGAAGAAAATGTTGTTACATTCATTGTGAAATTATAATAATAATTGTAAAATAAAATTGTAATTTTGAAAGAATATGAATTACCTATTAAGGTTTACCCTAGGTTTGTGAATACTAGAAATAAAAGGGGAAAAGAAGGGAGGGAAATGTATTTTGGTTCATGGATATTTAGCTACCATTTTCTTTGTAACTCTTCAGTGATTACAAAAGTCAATTTTGACCTGTATAGTTAGAATAGATCATTCCACAGCAGGAAGTTAGTCTCTAAAAGTCATTCATCCCACTTTAGGAAAAAGAGTTAAACAAACTTTCTGTCCCTTATTACCTTGGCAAACCTAATGCAGGGGAAATGTTTGGGGAAATGCAATAACTACTCAAAGATTATGATACAAATTTTTATGAGGTGATTTTAAGTTATTTTTAAGAGTTTGATAATAGTGCCAACATTTGGAAAGTGTTTTCATCTTTAATAATACACATCATTTCATTCTCACAAGTAGCAGCTAAATAATGAGGCATGTTAACAAAAGATTTAATTTATTTAAAACTCTAAATATTTTTGGTTGTTTTCTTGGTGGGTGGGTGTGAGTGCTGAGAGGCCTATTAATAAAACAGTTAGTCTTTTTACTAAAAACTTAATTTAGAAAGAAAACCTTATCCTGGTTAAAAACAAAGTGTGCATGTATATCAATGATGGTGAAAGGTAAATAGACACACATATGTAAATAAAACATACATGCATGTGCATTAGCTCTCTACAGACTGCTAGTTAGTTGCAGTTTAAATTACGTACAAAAAATGTAGTTGTAACTCCAAAAAAATATTCTAATTCACAGCAGAGATTTTGTGTTTCACAAATCAGAACGTTTTTTTTTTTTTATCCCTCATACATTTTTATTACTCTATTAGGCATGTAACAGGGTGAAAGAGTATACAAGCTGTTAAGCTCTGTTAACAAGCCATGCCACACTTGTATTTCAGCTCAATGAGGCGTCTGTAGTCTAGGCTTTTATCAAACCCTGTGATATTCTGTGCATCACAGACCATACTTGATTAAGAAAAGTATGTTTTTGAAACATCTGTTTGGTTACATTCAAACTGTCCCTTATGAATGCAATATTTTCTTGGAGTCTTTCTGTTCCTGATGGGCACCAAAGGGGAAACATACACTCTCCAAGGTCACCAGAATTCATAAACACAGCTGACAACATTACGGTACAAGGGGAAAAATATCTTTCCAAGTCTGTATACAATATTAAATTCACAAAATGTTTGTGAATTTTAACCAGATATTGCTTCCTGAAAGAAAACCTGGATGGGAAGAGGGGTCTCTGGTGCCTGAGTAAGCTAACTTGGGATCAGAGCTTTCTGCTTTGCCTTCCCTGCACTTAGCATTAGCTCTGAGAGTTGAGAGAGAATATATCCAAATCTCAAAGAAACTTGACCAAGTAATGGCTATGTACAACTTGGCCTTACCATGCCTATTCTCTCATGTGATTCTTCTATGGTATTAATAATATAAACAATGATGAAAATGAGATTTATGGTTTTCTTCACAATTAATCAATATTCTAACTTATTATGCTTTTGACCACAAGTACAATTATTTGGGGAAGTAAAGAAAAGCTCTAGATTTTAAATTAAACTGAAAAAAAAGGAGTCATTCATTAATAATGGTTATATCATTCTGTATTTAATTAGATTCAAAGATGACAGTGTTTTCAAAGACTTCTATCCTTATTATATAGAACAGCTAAAGCCCCAATCATCAGTGACCATATGAAAAAAAAACTGGCACTCAATAACAATAATGAAATCACAAATGGTAGTGCTACTACAAGCCTCTTCATAATCTTCATTAAGTAGAGCATAGAAGAAAAACAAAGATTGGTCTGCTACAGCTTTCTCAGAAATGGCTAAAGACCATGCACATTACAGTAGATCAACAGGTCCAAGGTTATAAAAAAATTAGGACTCTGAGGAAAAAATTAACAAAATGGAAAATATAATTCACTCAATTGATAGTACTTGAAATTCTGCATGAGAAAGGAGAAGGGTAACCTGAGTGATTTAAAATTGTAGACGATCTAAAATATCTTAGCACATTATTTCAGTTTTTCTTATACCATTAACCTATTTTTTAAACACATGAAAAAATAACAGACCATTTGAGTTTAAGATCTTTCCCATTGTCTTATTCAGTATATGATTAGGTTACAGGAGCTATAAGATGACCAAAAAATGTGAGGAAAAAGCAAGATGAAGAAATCCAGAGGTCTGGCAGAGCCAGTCTGAATACTGTGTCTTGAAGACATTTTCCTATCAAATGCTAACAGGCTCAAGCCCACATATACAATATTCTGTAGGAAAGTATAAAGGAAAGAAAAATACTGGAATTTTGCAAATCACATCTAAAAGATCATTAATACCACACACGATTTTAGAAAACAGACTCTTTTGGAGCGCCTGGGTGGCTCAGTGGGTTGAGCGTCTGACTTCGGCTCAGGTCATGATCTCACAGCTCTGTGAGTTCAAGCCCCACATCGGTCTCTGTGCTGATGGCTCAAAGCCTGGTGCCTGTTTCAGATTCTGTGTCTCCCTCTCTCTCTGCTCCTAACCCACTCACATTCTGTCTCTGTCTCTGTCAAAAAATAAACATTTTTTAAAAAATTTTTAAAAAAGGAAACAGGCTCCTTTAATTACTACTTAAGTTGAACAATTTCCATAAAATATTTAATGATGCCCACTTAAAGATGCAAACAGCAAAAACACAAAGTAAAATAATTTTAATTTCTCATTCTGGAACATATGGTAATGAAAAAGTGAAGACAGTCAAAAGGAAAAGCCTCTGAATAATAATAAAAAAAATCTTATAGTAGTTAAGTCAGAAAGTATTCTTCTCTATCTATATTTAGGAAAATTTATTAAACTTCTTCCAGGGCAGCAACACTGCAAAAGCATTTTTCACCACCCTTGCAGACAGCTGATGCAAATGTTAATTTGTGTTTCAGGATAATCACACCTCCAGGGTTTTAGCATTATGTGGATCTGTGCAGATGCAAATAATATATCATCTAGAGAAATAGGAATGTGGTAGTTGAAATTTGATGAGATCGAAAGGGAGAAAAGTGTACTTTAAACACTAAATGAATGCAGAGAAATTAAAAGTGAAGAAACCATGCTCTTTTTGAAATTAGTTTTGCAATCCTAACATCAGTAAGAAACAATACATCACAAGCACAAATTAGTGATGTAGAGAAGGCCATCATTCAAAGAGAAAGGAGATCCAATGTGGAGAAAAAAGAAAATATCAGCCAAAACACGAATGGAAATACAATTCAAGTCATTCCTGAATAAGGTGTCACCCCAAAACTTGAGTAAGGGAGGCATTGGCATACCAAGGCCATCATCAGCTCATTCTCTTCTCACTTAACAAAACACCATGGTAATCCCTTAAATCAATAGATCTAATGTAGGATTTGTTTAACTGCTGTATAATAAATCATAAAAAAAAAAAACAGATATCACATTTATTCAAGCATTCTGCTATTGAGACACTCAGGATTTCATGGTTTCTTTTTTGCTGCTACACTCAGCAGCACATTTATCATTCCTGAGCATATATACTTAAATCCTTTTACTTCTGTTTGTATAAATCTGATTCTGCAGAATGGCTCAAATGGTATGTGAGATATTATTGCTCTTTTTTTTTAATCCTGAACATGTATGTGTTAGGGTGTGGATCAAAAGAATTAAATTAGTAATGATTTGGTTGTTAGAAGAGCTCAGCAATTTTATTAAATAGGCCACCAGAAAAGCACTATGTTCAGTAAATTCCATTTATTCAGTGGGCTTCTCCTTATTGAACTGGTGAGTGTGTTTTCATGAAAAAGAAAGAAATGTTCCTCAGATCAAAGTCAAGGGGTAACAGCTATAACCCGGCACATAAATTTTAGGATGTGTCATACAAGGGTTTTTATAAATTTGCTTCTAACCCCACTCTCATTCTTCTTCTCTTCCCCCAGACTTAACCCATGTTCCAATCGTATTAATCCACTATAGTTCAACAGGTGATCCTATCTTTTCACAAGTCCACAGAGCCTGTGCAGAACCTGTTTCCTCTGCCTGGTACATTCATCTCATTCCACCACCACTCCATTTCCACCTGATAACTCTCAGGCCTTCAAAACCAGTTTCACGTGTAAAATAATTCTAGTACCAATTAAAACTTAAGATCCTTCTATTAGGATTCAACTGTCAACTGCAAATTCCATTGGGGGAGGGTATCCCCTATCAAGCAATTCTTCAATATCAGTGGGGTGTCCAATAATTTAACTAAATTCTGACACTACCTACTGGGAGATGGCATCAGACTCACAGGTTAAGGGCTTAATCCTATAAGACTATTCCCTACCCCACTCCCCATGCGTCAGATGCCAGTGGAAAGTATAGGTTATCACCTGGGCTCCTGACCAACTAGCTATAGATCAGAGGTTCTCAGGATACCCTCCCTGGGTTAAATTTATTTGCTAGAGCAGCTTACAGAACTCGAAGAAACATTTTACTTACTAGATTACTGGCTTATCGCAAAAAGAGATCAAAGAAATGCACAGGGTGAGGTACATGGGAAGGAACATGGCCACTCTCACCAAATGTCCATCAACTCGGCAACTCTCCCACCCACCTTGAATTTATATAAAGGCTTCATTACATAGAGATGAGTGACTAACTCATTGGCCAATGGCAATTGAACTCAAGCTACTGCCCTTCACTCCTCCCCAGGAGTCGGGGGTGGAACCACATTGTTGACTTCACTGGTAATCAGCTCCCATCCTAGGTGCTTTCCAAAAGTCACCTCATTAACATAACAAGACACGTTTATGACTCTCATCATAAGAAATACTAAAGATTTTAGGAGTTCTATGTCAGAAACAGGACAAAGACCAAATATATATTTCTTATTATAAATCCCAATATTCCAGTGTCACCTTGACAGGAATCCATTGGAAATAGATGGAATAAAGCCTCTCCCTGGATTCACATACTTAAATAAATATAGCTCCTCTTCTAGATAGCCCAGTATTGTGCTATATTCTCATGCTTTAATGTCTTGTCTATCTCCCTCACTGGATTGTGACTCTTTGAAGGCAAGACCAGATCTTCTGTTTCTTATAACACAGTACTTCACATAGTGTAGGCTTCAGAAATTTTTAATTTAATTTGATAAGATAAAATAATAAAGGAAGAAAGAGAACCATGAACACTTTCAATATTTACACTTAAAGGGTGTGTAGGAAACAAAAGCCTAAGTTGATAGAAGTTAATGAAGTAAGTAGAGCAGCAGGAAAGAACAGAACTGTAGTATACTACAGACTAAAAGTAGAGTAGTAAACATGGTCAAATGCTACAGAAAGAAGTAAAAAGAAACAGAAAAGAGAGAGAGATTAAAGAAGGCTCTAAGCAGGAACACTGAGCATGTTTAATAGCCTTAATTGGCCATCAAGGCCAAAGACATGTGTTAGCAGCTCCTGTATCTTGAGACAGAAGGGCCAATTAGAAGAGTTTTAGAGATGGGGCACCTGGGTGGCTCAGTTGGTTGAGTGTGTGACTTAGGCTCAGGTCACGATCTCACGGTTCGTGGGTTTGAGCCCCACGTGAAGCTCTGTGCTGATGGCTCAGAGCCTGCAGCCTGCCTCAGATTCTGTGTGTGTGTGTCTCTCTCTGTCCCTCCTCTACTCATAATCTGTCTCTGAAAACAAATAAATAAAAGATTTTTTTTAAAGTGTTAGAGAGGACACAAGGATAAGGATGAGGCAATTTATCTTAAGAAGAAGGTGATAAGAAACTGAAATATAGGCTAATAAAAAAGATTGATGCAAAGGGGATGCAAGATGGTAATGAGAAGTGAAGTCTGGGTAAGATTTTCACACCCTCTCCTTTTCCCCACACCACATCACTTCCACCTCTGATTTACCCTTAGATAATAGGTATTCTAATAAGATCAAGCTTCAATCTATCTGACAGTATTTCTAGACACATTCGGTATCCATGGGGATTTCTACCCCAACAAATGTTTATTCATCATTATTATTCACTAAGCTTAGATTCATTTGTTATAAAAAATAAAAATTAAATTAAAATAAATAGTAATAAGATATAGTTTGCTACCACAGCTATGCCTAATATTCTGTGCTTAGGAAAACAGGAATATTTATAAAGTTAATTGAAAGATTAATTTATGTAAAACACTTTATTTATTCATATGTCAAAAAATGTATACATAGGTACAAGAAAATATTTTAGAGATGAAATGAGATCATTTTCTTCAAACATGACACCATTCTTAATCTCCCTGCAGGTAGTAAGAAGTAGAAAAACCACAACATGAAGGGAAGTCCTCACAGGAAGTGATCCCTGATCAAGAAAATCAGTTCGTGGGGTACCTGGGTGGCTCAGTCGGTTGGGCGGCCCACTTTGGCCCAGGTCATGATCTCACGGTTCATGGGTTCAAGCTGCACGTCAGGCTCTGTGCTGACGGCTCAGAGCCCGGAGCCTGCTTTGAATTCTGTGTCTCCCTCTCTCTCTCTGCCCCACCCCTACTCACATTCTGTCTCTTTCTGTCTCTCAAAAATAAATAAACATTGAAAAATAAAAAAAAGAAAATCAGTTCTGCTAGACAAAGTATAAAATTATTCTCTTTAATTATAAGTTTCATATTTTGTAGAAAAGAATGCCCTATATAGAAATGCAGCTACATAAAAATTGAAACACTCCTGGGGCACCTGGGTAGCTCAGTCAGTTAAGGGTCTGACTCTTGATATCCACTCATGTCATGATCTCACAGTTGGTGGGATCAAGTCCCCGTTGGGCTCTGTGCTAATAGCACAGAGTACTCCTATATCATATAGAAAACATTAATTCCAATAACCAGGACTTTCATGCTAAATATGCATATTATTATAAAATAATCTTAGTATAGTTCATTAACCCTCCTTTTAGAAAGAATGTAAGTCAGAGATCATCATTTGGTTTCCAATAAGCTTTAGACACCACCACCTAAGATTCGCCTCAGTTACCTAAAGGTGAAAGGTTCCACATACCATCCCTAGTCTGCCAAGTATTCTAAGCTCCCTTCATTTTCTGTAGAACAATTTGTTCTTCCTAAGTACAAGGAAGCTTGATATGACCTGGTCATTTGACAGCTATGGTAAGAAATGTTAACCATCAAGAACATTTGACACTTAGTATCTGTCAGAGAAGTTTACTATAAATACAAATTAATTGGCATCTTAGAAGTCAATGTCTTACTGGCACACCAATAAAAAAGGACTGGTTTTAGTTAAAAACTAAAACAAATAATAATAAAAATAATTTCTCTGAAATTATCAAATCATACGAATGCATTGCTGAGCAATTCAGACCCAAAACTGGAGATCTGAGTTTATTTTAAATTTGTTCTATGTCCCTCTAAGTCTCCCAATTTGCTAACTAAAGAGAATTCAGAAAATGAATTTTAAGATAATCATCAATTTTTTTCTATGACACCCTAGACATTTTTAAAGTTGAGAATTTAATTGCTTATTCCCTAAAGCATATTTTCCAGTTTTAGTACCATCCTTGTGAGATCCTTTGTTTTTTAATAAACTTATTTTTTACAGCAGTTTTAGGTTCACAGCAAAATTACACAGAATCTTGGGAGATTTTCATGACCAGGATCTTCTCTTTCCAGCCAGGAGAGTTTTTAAATTGTGCTTTTCTGAAAGGAAATGAAAAAGGACTCATTTTGTCTTTTTTTTTTTTTATCCCCAGGTTTACATTTTGCTTGAAATGGTCAATTTTCTGACTGTCAACACATTATATATATGAGACAGTTTCTTGGAATCAAAGAAACCAGAGAACCTTAGAGAGAATTATCATGAAGCTCCCTTCTACATTTTATCTTGCAGAGCTCAGGCAACAATGCATATAGAGCAATAACTCTCTTCCCTTAGAGAATTAGGCTGCTATTGAGGAGTAGTGATGCCAAATCCTCATGGAGTTTTACTGAAATAATTTGTATCATAGAGCCACTGGAAATATAAATATGCTGACATCTCCCCAATACAGGCTTGTTCATATAATTTAAGGGTTGGAGAAAGGGGAACCAGTGAGTAAGACAAAAAATGGAATGAAAGAGAAGTTTGAGAGAAACATACCAAGTTGAGACACAGATACGAAGGACAAAAGGAGTTTTGGTGAAGGAAATGAGGTTTGGTTGAGACAAGTGAAATCAACTAAAACTAAGCATAAAGAGATTATGAGCATTGTGATTGACAACTTCTGTGTGGAATAGTGAAGCCAGAAGTGAGAAGGATGAAAAGTTAAGGGATATAAATGAGGAGCAGAACTCAATGTGCTTTTTTTCTCCTTCCTCTAAATGAATTAAAGAATTTTTTTTAAAGTTATAAACCCATAAGAACAAACAGAACTAGAGAGAAGATAGCCACAGCTGAGAGTTGTCAACAAAGTTTTGGACAACAGAAAGCAGACGGATAAGGGGTAACTGACATAGCACAGAGAAAGCTGAGACTAAGTTCTTGTTGAGGAGGATGACCAGTTGAAGAAAGCTGTCTGGGCTGCAGAAATCCCCCTAAAAGTCTCAGAATTTGAGGCACAGAAACCACAGAGGGGCAGGATGAATTGGGGTAGCCCTCAGCTCAAAGTCTTTAAAAGAAGTTAGGTTACCCAGATCCCCTCTGTCTT
The DNA here is from genome assembly GCF_018350155.1 of Leopardus geoffroyi. Taxonomy (NCBI): domain Eukaryota; kingdom Metazoa; phylum Chordata; class Mammalia; order Carnivora; family Felidae; genus Leopardus; species Leopardus geoffroyi. The sequence continues at coordinate 105,663,942 of NC_059327.1, read as the reverse complement.
CCTCCAGAGACAACTTACACCCAAACTAGGTAAGAGATGAGGGGTTTATTCCTCAGAAAAAATGAAGCAACAAATTCCAAGTCTCAGAAAAACAACCAAAAAAGGTGTGTGTGTGTGTGGGGGGGGGGTTCAAATTAAAACCACAAAGTATTTTTAGTCCACATCAATTAGAATGACTGAAGTTTACAAGATTGACAATACCAAGTGATGGTGGAAACTGGAGCTTTCATATGCTGATGGGAACATAAATATTACAACAACTTTGGGAAATATTTCAACAGTTTCTTATAAAGTTGAATATATATAACCTTATGATCTAACAATCTATTCCTAAATATTTACCAAAGAGAGGGGCACCTGGGTGGCTCAGTTGGTCAAGCGTCCAACTTCAGCTCAGGTCATGATCTCATGGTTTGTGGGTTAGAGCCCCACATCAGGTTCTGTGCTGACAGTTCAGGACCTGGAGCCTGCTTCAGATTCTGTGTCCCCCTCTCTCTCTGCCCCACCCCTGCTTGTGCTCTGTCTCTCTCTGTCTTTCAAAAATGAATAAACATTAAAAAAATAAATATTTACCAAAGAGAAATAAAACATTAGTCCACACAAACACTGGTAGCAGGTTTTTTATAATAGCCCAACCTGAAAACATCCAAATACACCCAAATATCCAAAGACAATTAAATGGATAAGCAAATTATGATATAACAATATAATGGAATAGTAGTTGGTAATAAAAGGAGGATACAACTACCAGTAGTAGTTGGTAATAAAAGGAGGATACAAACAATATAATGGAATAGTAGTTGGTAATAAAAGAAGGATACAACAGCATGAATAAATCTCAAAATTAGTATAGTAAAAAAAAAGATGGCAGACACAAAACAGTATATATTATGGGATTCCATTTATATGAAAATCCTAAAAATGCAGTTCTACAAATTCAGAAAGGAGATATTGGTGTTTCCTCTGGCAGGAGTTGAGATGGTTATTGACTGAAGAGAGGCATAAAAGACTATTTGTGGTAAGTCTTGAATGTGGTGGTGGTGTTAAATATATATATATACATATATGTTTTTCACAAAAACTAAGTATTATTTAAAATGAGTACATTTAATTATGCAAAAATCATACTTTACTAATGTTAATTTTTTAAAATAAGTCAGGTTAAGTTGCTGTGTGTGTGTGTGTGTGTGTGTGTGTGTGTGTGTATAATTTGTTTTTGACACAAAGGATGTAAATATACTTGAAGACTAAAAGAAAGATACTATTGGGAAACATTTCTTTTAAATAGGTCAGGTTAAGTTGCTGTATATATATATATATATATATATATATATATATACACATATATATACATGTATAATTTGTTTTTGACAGAGTGGATGTAAATATACCTGCAGACTAAAGGAAAGATACTATTGGGAAACATGTTGGTATGAGCAAAAGAAGGAAAACTGATGGAGCATGGTCCTCGCATTAATGGGAATGCTCAAAATCCTAGGTAGAAGGCATAACCCTATGCTGGTAGCCTCTTTAGTTACCATTCATCTTGTGCTACAATCTGTTTTTAGTCCCTATATACATCTTCTCAATTTATCCTCATTATAATTTCACAATATGGGAATTATGATTCCCATTTTACAGATAATACACCTGGGACTGATAGCAATTAATAGCTCCTTCAAGGTAACTCATTGACTAAGTAGGTTATTTCAATTAAAGAATCACATTTACTAGATAACAAACATGTTATCTATTGAATTTCTCTTTCTTTCTGTACACCCAGTAATTGTTCCCCACAGTCTCATTTCCAATCAGCTGTAAATCGTACTCCCAGTATAAGCAGGATCTGAACTTAAAGTCCAATAATCTAATTGTTATTGATAGAGTAACACTGAGACCAAATTCATTAGTAACTTTTGACAATATCAAAGTAAAAGTAATTAATATGCAAACAGGTACCTAAGCCCTAAATTTCAAGCAAAAAATACGTTAACTAGTTTGATTGGAAAGATAACATGGAAAAGAAAAAAAAACACTCCAATTAACAGAAAAACAGAAATCTCGCATTTACAAATACTGACTGCAAAAAGGTCTAATATTACTCTATTAAGTTTAGAATGACAAGTTCTCTCTACTTTGTTTATGGATAGATAAACAAAGGTAACTGCATACAGATGTAATTAACTATTACAATAGTATAACTATTGATTTAGACCTAGTGGAAAAAAAGAAATAGCCCAAAGGATGGGTTTGTCCTCAAGACTTAAAACAATTAAAGCTATGTATATTAAACACTGGACATTTGACCTGTACTGAGGGGGAACAGTGTGCCACCCCAGAGTGTGCCACTTTGGCAATCTGCTTATTTAATGAATTAGAGTAGCCCAAGAAACAGAGTAAGGACACTCTAACCTTACTTTGCACTACCCCTGCAAGGCAGAAAATAAATCTCCCATGTGAAAGGTACTGTTCCTATACCAGGAGAGTAGAAGGCCTTCTCAAAACCAGAGACATGGAATTTAGGGCTGAGAAGGCACTATAAACAAACCTTGTTACTTCTTCACTAATTTACTACGCCAAGCCCAAACCTCTTTGTCTCACCAATCCTTCACAAATTTATTGTTTCTTGTCAAGATTAAAGTTGCCTGCTTTGGTCACTTCTCTGAGCTTTATATCTTTGGGGGCCCTGTACATACAAAATTAAATTTGTTTTTCCCCTGTTAATTTGTTTTATATCAATTTAATTATTAGACCAGCCAAAGAATCTACGAGGGAAAAGGGACAAGTTTTCCTCCCTACAAGTATCTTTCAATTGAGTGCCTCATAACAAGATGTTGATACAAAATGATGGCCACCCATTATGTTCTACTATAAACTTAGTGGATATTTAGATGGCTGCAACTTGCCCAACAAAAGGTAGAAAAGGTAATGGAGATCATTAGAAAAGTGTGATATTACTTTTATAGTAATATATGTTCACAAGGGCAAATACTAACTAAAAAGTAAAAGGCTTAACTCTCCCTGATGAAAATAAAGGAAGAGACTCTCCCCTCACCCCCTCCTTTTCTTAAAGCATTTACCTTAGAAAACTTGGAATTTATTTCTGTGTCTTTTTGAAATGTATATAAATCTCTTTAAAAGCTAAATAAGACTCTAGGTGCCTGGGTGGCTCAGTCGGTCAAGCATCCAACTTTGACTCAGGTCATGATCTCCCGGTTTGTGAGTTCAAGCCCCTCCTCGGGCTCTGCATTGACAGCACAGAGCTTGCTTCAGAGCCTCTGTATCCCTCTCTCTCTGTCACTCCCCTGCTCTCTCTCTCTCTCTCTCTCTCTCATAAAAATAAATAAACCTTAAAAAAAAAAGCTAATAAGACTCTTGCCAGCTTTAAGAACCAGGAATGCATTTCTCAAGGACCTGGGAACCATCTCTTCAAAATCTAAAGATGCAGAGAGATAGTCTCCTCCCCTTACTGTAGATGTAGAAGCCTAACTCAATGGGCATCTTGCTCCAAGCTCCAAAACTTCCTTTTGTCATAAAGATATGAGAGATTTCTTTTTCATTTGAATAAAGCCAATTAGCTAACACCCGTGGTCACCCCAATTACAAGATGAACCTAGGATGAACTATGTATGACAAATAGTACTGTCAACTTCTCTTACTTGAGGACTAGTTATCGTTTGTCTCGATAATGCATACACAATGGCTTGTATCTATTTAACTTTAAAAAAAAATATGAAGGTTCTTTCGGTCTGTAACCTCTTTGCTGATTGCCTGTGATGCACGTTGCAGTCTGGTTTAATACTTTGTCAGGAATAAAAATTGTTTCTTTCTCTTCTACCTTTGTGGAGAGTTTTTCTGGATTGGGAAGAGGTTTTGCTTGTAATTATATTTTCCCAACAGGGGTTCATAGTTAATTCCATATATTCTGCATCTGAATACCAGTTTTAAATTATTTATTTCTGGGTTTTTTGAATTTCCATTTAGCTGAAGCAAGTACTTCTACTTAAAACCACTCTCTTAGAGAGAGGGAGAAAAGATGGAATCGAAATCCAGAAAAGAAATGCCAAATGTTTGACATTTCTATTCTTTAGATAGCAACCAGATGATACAGAAGTTTGCACCTCAACTACCTGGCATTGATGTGACATTACTTTTTAAATACTCCTGTCTTGCTGTTGCTATTTATACCAAATATTTCACAACCATTCACTTCTCCTTAATTTCTTTCTCAAGTGTCAATACAATAAAGAATGAACTTATACAACCCATTAAAGAACAAAGCTATGTAAAACATTATTCATAAGTTACTTGATGTGGGCAATCCACTGCTTCCCTGCCTCTAACTCATTTGGTATGTAGATTGTATCCACTTTCTGTTGATGAATTAGCAACTTTTACAAGTGAATGGCTAGACAAGAGGAGCTAAATAGGCTAATAGGCTGCATGTGCACAAACACACACACACACAAACACACAAACACACACACACATACACACACACACACACACACACACACACACACACACACACAAAGCCAGCAAAGGTGGTTTATTTTGTACAGTGAACAGGAGATTTTTTGTAATTGAAAATAACAAAATAAATTATACACATTACTGTAATATAATATTTGTTATTGGCTTGTCCATTGATTTAAAGTATGCAAACTACACTTTGTCAATGCTCTGCTTCTAAGATACCCGGCCATATTAGTTCAATTCAATTAAAAGTGCTATCAGCTGCACCTTTCATAACTAGATTCGGTTTCTCCAGTACACAGTGACCTGTATTGACATTACAAAAATTATCAGGAAACCACAAGCATATGAACCTGGGATTAATTGTGAATTTAAATCCTAGCTCTTAATCAGGCCCCAATAAATGAGTCTTGACTTTGGATTTGTATCAGTAGTGTCTCACAGTAGGGAACAAGAAATGTGTATAAGACATTTGGTCCCACAGTAATTATACCTGAATATTAGGAGTTGCCATTCTGCCTGCACGGGAAAAGTCTGCCTTACTGAGCTGAGGTCACCCATCTCTCTGGCAACATAAAATCAATAATCTCATGGGGAAGTTAGAACCAACTCAACATTGTGCTTCCTATGGAAAGGAGGCTGAGATGAAACATCTGACAGCTATGTGTCAGCTTTTCACATTACTAAATTACACATTATTCCTCTCTCACAGTCTGAAGGAAATGAGAAAGATGTTGAGTTGTCAGACATTTGGGACTTAGCCATTCATTAGGCAAGAAGTGTTATATCAGATCAGAGATTTTGCCTGCCTGAAATGACCTAGAGCCTGAGCAATCACCAAGGAGCATGACAGCCATCACTTCTCTACCTGTTTAACCTGAAAGTCAGGTTTCATCATTACGACTATTATTGGCACTTAGGAGTCTGTGTGTGTGTGTGTGTGTATTTTTATTCCCTATGTTTAAAAGTCCACTTCCAAGCAACATTTGTAAGAAAATTGTCCCATATCCCAGCAAGGGGAAGTATTTATTGAAAAACACTATGCACAGCAGAAAATTGTCTTTGGAAGAGAAACAACTGATGCTTTTTGGTTCATGACTCACTAATCATTTACTTGGATTTTCAGAAACAAATAGGTGAATGCCCTCTCCCAAGAGAAAGCAATAAAAGCATGACTGTCTTGCCATAGAATCATGAAAGGCACAAGTATATAAGTATCCAAAATATACTTGATAAAATTAAAGTATGGTTCATGGGGTATTTTAATCATGCTTTCTTCTAATATATCTCAAAATAAGGATTGGATTTATATAGATATTTAAACATGAGCAATTCATATTAAGCCGAATCTTCCTTAGAGTGCTTAAAAGCTAACGTACTGTTGGGACAGATAAAACAATCAATCAAACTTACTGAGTTTTCTCCTCCACTACTTTGCTTTGCAGGAGTCCATCCTTTGATTCACCCTTGGAATGAATCAGAAACAGGATTTCTAGTGACCTTTTCATATGTCAAGAACTGCAGACTAAGAATTGAAGATCCATTTTGGTCAACAACCTTTTGCTATTTTTTAATAAGCTTTATTTTTTAGAGCAGTTTTAGGTTCATAGCAATACTGAGTGAAAAATATACCTATTTCCCATAAACCCCTATATAGGCAACTTTCCCCTTTTTTCACAGCCTCACCAAAGTAATATATTTATTCAATTGATGGATCTATATTAACACGCCATAATCACCCAGAGTCTAGAGTTTACATCACCATTTACTGTTAGTATTGCACATCCTATGGGTTTGGACAACGCTATTTTTTCAAGAGAGAAGGTGGGATTGTAGCAAAACACATAGTGTCAAGCTCTTCTCAGAGGCCTCCCTCTGACGCATCTTTCTCAGTGATTCATTTGGAGGCCACGAAACCTCTGTGTATAGAACTGTGAAGGATCTTGCCTAAGTGACAAGTATCCCAATGTCTGTTCTCCTCTCACGTGAGGGCATTCAAGTGGAGATATGGGGAATTCTATCTTATGCAGAATTTTTTTCATCTGACACTTACTGAAAATCTACTACATACAAACATGCTTACGGTCACCTGTGGATGACTGGGACACAAAGATAAGGAAAACAATTATTATAATAGGATACGCTGAGTGTTTTGATAGATATAAGTATAAGGGCACATAAAGCTGTCCCTTCCACTCAGAAACCACATGATTTCTAGTCACTAGTTTCCACTCTAGACCCTGCTTTGAGCCAAACAGGTGCTTAGAAACTAGCAAATCTACTTCTCCTGGGTTCCATAGCCTCACTTTTAAGAATTTTAAGAATGTGATTTCATAAAAGTTTGTGTCCATCTTCTGACTAAAAGTCATTGTCTACTTGCATATGTAGGCTCATCCTAGTCACCACACAAATACTATCAGAAATGTAATGCTAAAAATGCCGTCTTGGTGTGGCGTTATTTTCTTCTGGTAAAACTTTCCATTTCAGTTTTTTTCCAACCTCAACCCAGGACTAATTCAAGCTGTGATCGCCTAGGTTCTTACATCAGCAACATCTGTCACCAAAAATAAATATTCTGCAATCAAAACTTAACTGGCCTAGCAATTTTGTTAGTGATGCATGAGGCAGAACAGAATTCAGCTTCATTCTTCCTCTGCTAAATTGGCTTTGCAGCACTGAGAATAGGAAAGATTTATGTGTTAGTAAATTAAGCAGAGATGGTACAGAGAAAACAAAAGATACAAATACATGCAAGCCCACAATATTCTTTAATATTCAGTTTTACTCCTATACAATGTAATGTATTTTAATAAGTTGAAAAACATAGAGAAGAGACAATGCTTCTAGTTAAATGAAATTTGAATTTCAGATGTAAACTGTTTCAACAGCTGAACAATGCAATTCCTGGTCTTACTAAATCAAGAATTGAATACTCTTATTAAACATTTGTAAACAGTAGTAATTATGAAATCCTTACCATAGTTTCCAATTCTTAAATAAATTGTGCTTACTGCTCCTGTTATAGCATCTCCGTTTACAAAGCACTCTTACACATATTACTTCATTTAATCTTTAAAATTACACTTTTCAGAGAGTAGTTCAAGGAATTATCATTTTTATTAAACAAATAGAGAAACTGTAGCCTAGAAGTTAAATCCAAGAAAACAAGCCTAAGGATTGCAATGAGAACCTGGGGAAAAATTTACTAATTTTTTCTTATTATTCTTGACCACATACAGTGAATTTTCATTATTCATGGTAATTATGTTCTATACAATTGTCATGAACACTGAATTCATGAACTCTGAACCATTGCTTTTAGGGGAAATACACAATTAGGTTCCTGTGAGCCTCTGGTCACATTTTCACCACCCAATCAGGACATAACCTTGTTTTATGTGTTTCTGTTTAAAACACCTGATTTAATATATATTACTGATTAACACTTAGCTCACAGTGAATAGCCTTGTAACTCATGCGCCTGAATGAAACTTAGGTAACACACTTACGTTCCCCATAAAGCACATCACAGCCTTCTTGCACTTGGAGACACCAGAGAGCACTTCAGAACTATGCTTGGGGGCCATTTTATATAGTAACATCAAAGAAAAGCATAAAATGCAAAAAATATGGCACAAAATAGATCACAAAAGAACATTTGTTTGTAATAAAAGAGCAGAAACAAGAAGGCAGAGAGTCTGTTTGTTCAACCTCAGCAGTGAACATGTGCATTGCATGACTCAAATTATTTGCCACTGTCTGCATTTCCATGCATGTCTGTGAATGACCAAGAAAGTGCCTTGAATATTGATTGATTTGGCGGTATAAATAAATTGTAGTAAGTAAGCAACTTTGCAAATATAAAATCCATAGAGAATGAGTATTGTCATATCGTATCTTCTCAAGATGTTTATATATTCATCTTAAACAAGAAATTTAGATAGAGGGGAAAAAGGTGAAAGTATGTTTAGTTGTATATATTCCCAATGTTAACAGCAATGTTCCAGTGAGCATTTGAAACTAGATGAGGGATCTGGACTTCCTAGGACGATGTTGTAGGTCTTTAATGCTTCTCTTGACATTTGAGTATTTTATATGAGGGAAACCTGGAGAGAAAAGATGTGTGGATGAATGTAGGGAGAACGAAAGGTTTGGATTCAGATTTACCCAATTGTACTCTGACTAAACTGCTTAGGAACATATTCTAAAGGCAATGATTATGTTTTAGTCTAGGTTCTCAAGAGAAACAGAGCTAACAGGGAAAAACATATATATAAAATCATAGATTATATATTCAATATATATTACAGATTATATATTTAAAATATATATTATGAATTTATATTTTAGTTTTTTATAAATTAAAGCATATTTATTTTTAAGTATATAAAATATAAATTTATAATCTATAATAATAATACAATAATATATATTTTAATAATATATATTACTAAAAAGAGTTGGCTCATGTGGGTATGGAGGCTGAGAAATCCCAGGAGTTGTAGTTGGCAAGCTGGAAACTTAAAAAATCAATGATAAAGTTCCAGTCTGAATCTGAAGGCCTAAGAACCAGGAGGATCAATGGTGTAATTTCCAGTGTGAGCCTAAATCCAAAGGTGAAGACTGATGTACAGCTGAAAGACAGGCAGAGAGTGTAAACTCTAACTTAGCCTTTTTGTCTTATTTAGGAGTGGGCAATTTACCATTCCAAGGGTTAATTTGATGCAGAATCATCCTCACAGACATACCTAGAATAATGTTTTATCAAATATCTGGGCACTCTGTGACTCAGTCAAGCTGACACATAAACTCATAGATTATATTCTTTTTTATATAATTTTTTGTGTTCATTTTTGAGAGACAGAGAAGGGGCGCAAAGAGAGGGACACAGGATCTGAAGCAGGCTCTGTCCTGACAGTAGAGAGCCTGATGCAGGGCTTGACCTCACAACTGTGAGATCATGACCTAAGCCAAAGTCTGATGCTTAAGCAACTGAGGCACCCAGGCACTGCATATAATCTTCTTCAGAAAGATGTGAAATATATTTTAACACAAATCTACAGAGAATAGCAAACAGGAAATAATGAAGCAGGAAAGAAGTATGGAATTGACATTTAACCTCCAACATTAACCAGTTCAGGACCTCTAGTTTGAATTGGTGTGCATCCTCAAAATATCATAAATAACAATTTTCAATATATTACATAATCATATCCCACTCACAGTGGAGATATATGTATATACGTATGTATATATATGTGTGTGTGTGTATCAACTATACCATTCTCTCTGTCCATTGTTGTGATTTGATTTTTTAAAATAGAGGTATCTTTTAGTCATAACCATTTATTGTTTTGATTTTTTAATTAATGAACTGAGTAATCAAAGGAGAACATTTTGCATATCTAGGCACCAAAACTGCATCACAGATAAAAGCTGAGTATATTATTAGCAGGTTATTCTTTAAAAAAATAATCTTTTTGACTTTATCTTTCATCTGACCAACTTCCTAAAAATTTTACATAATTCAATATTTATTAATTAAGCAAATATACACCAACAACACCTAATTTTTTAAGAGGGTGACGATCAGTGTGAAGATGAGTTAGTTATCATGAGGGGTTGAATCATTGGCCTCCAGCTTCTGTGTCTTCTGCTGAACTAGGAATATGACCTTGAAACTAAGATGATGTTGCTCATCACTGAATTTCGAAGACCTGGACCTACATATGGCACATAACTGGTATTTGGTAAATGCTTTTTAAGACAAAATTAATTAAGAGGTAGGAAATACAAGAAAAGCCTAACTTTCTGCTTCACTAAAGTACTTTCCACTTCAGGAACAATAGTGACCTAGTCAGTGACCATGCTTTAGAAATTACACTTCCTAGAAATTTGAAAAGACATAAGTAGCAAGGAACAAAGAAGAAACCTGTCACTTTCAGTGAAACCATTACTTGAAGAGATAGAATTACACTACCCATGAAGAGAAAGAACTCCAAGGTGAGAAATTTTCTTTACCACCCCTGTCTCCAAGGACCCACAAGGAGGCTACAGAAAAGTGTAATATCTAAGCAGCGCCTATTATGTCAAGAAAATGAAGCAATCAGCCAGGAATCCATCTGTGATAAAATCACAAGATATGCAGCCTATACAGACATTTAACTGAAAAATCAAACATGATTCTTATGGAAAATTACTACAATGGTCAAAAGTCAGCCAATATCCCTTGAACTAATCAATAAACAAGTCACTGTGACCAGTGTTGTGATTAAGATTTTGGTAGCAGGTCTTACTTAATACCTTTAACTCCTGTATTTATTAAAGCAAGTATCCCTATATCAGGTCTGTAACTTTCATAATAAGTATTACCTATAAGGAAAAAAATTAAAATTTTTTCTTTGTATTTTATTATGCTAATATTTTAGATAAAAAATATGAGTTAAATAGAAAAGATTTAGCTATCCTTTTAAGGACCCTCAAAAGTAAATAGGTTTTCTTTTTAGGCAAATATATGACATTACACAGGAAACAACAGTAACAGTGAGTATTGATAGCTTTTAAATAAATGTTTTTATTCCAGTACAAGTGCAGGAAAGAGAAAGCAGATCAATGTCTGACCTTCATGACATTTTTTATGTGAAAACATCAATAAGTTACTATTTCCATTTCTGAAATAATGCATGTAGAAATCCTTCAGAAGCATTGAAAATTTTTCCAGTACCAACAATCATAATTTTTTTTGTATAAACATTTGGAGAGTTTTTCAAAACTTTTGTTTTGGAATATCAAGAAAGCAAGATTCTTCAGATTTCCTTAGTAATAATGGCAGAGAGTATACACATAGAAACACCACTGGAATTATAACTTAACGTTTAGAACTGAAGATTCATTTTTTGAAAGCTAATATAAAAGTAAGTTACTGGGTCCCTGGGTGGCTCAGTCGGTTAAGTGTCCCACTTTGGCTCAGGTCATGATCTCACAGTTCATGAGTCTGAGCCCCGCTTCAGATCCTCTGTCCCCCTCTCTTTCTGTCCCTCTCCTTGCACACGCACACAGTCTGTTTCTCTCAAAAATAAATAAATATTTTAAAAATGTTTTTAAATAAGTTAGTACTAGACTGAAGATCAGACTTTTAAAACAAATAACAAGGGGTCCCTGGGTGGCTCAGTTGGTTAAGTGTCCAACTTCGGCTTAGGTCATGGTCTCATGGTTTGTGAGTTCAAGCCCCGTGTCGGGATCTGTGATGACAGTTCAGAGCCTAGAGCCTGCTTCGGATTCTGGGTCTCCCTCTCTATCTGCCCCTCCCCCACTTGCATTCTGTCTCTCTCTCTCTCTCTCTCTCTCTCTCTCTCTCTCTCTCTCTCTCTCTCAAAAATAAACATCAAAAACAATTTTTAAATAAAACCAATAACAATATTTAGATGAAATTTGTCTAAATAACAAAATGAAAACTATATATAAGGTAAACAAACTGTAATCTAAGTACACAAATTCCCAGGATAAACCATTCATTATTGAAAACTTGACTGTCAACTACTAGGCATTTTGCAGATTACAGAAGTAAATAGGATTCACCTATTGGTAGAGATATATTATAATGACATAAGAGAAGAGAAGCACCTTTTCCATTAGCTTATAAAATAGCAAAAAGAAAGTCCAGTAGAGATCCCCATATCCCATGGAAAGTAATGCATAAAGATATTCAAAGATATTCTCTACTATTACCTCAAAGGATGCCTTCTGCCAGCAGAATGTACAGCATCCACCTTTTCAGTAAACTTCACAAGTTCTACACAATCGGCTCATTCTCTCCTTAACTCTCATGTGTCTGCTTTTGCTCTCTTTACCTCTTTGTAATATTATCTACTCCTAAAAACAATTTTAAAATGTCTTTTCTATTTTACATGACTTTGTTTAAAATACACTGACTAGTTTTAGCACTTTAATGACAACCGCAGTCTGTGCCTCTTCCACTTGATGTTCTTCAATAATCAGGAACATTATGGGGGAGTTAGATAATCATATTGCTTAACTGACCTTGCATCCAACATACTTCATGGCTCAGTGAGTTAAGTGCACACTCTTGATTTTGCCTCAGGTCGTGATCTCGTAGTTCATGGTTTGAGCCACTCAACAGGCTCCATGCTAACAGCATAGAGCCTGCTTGGGATTCTCTCTCTATCCCTTTCTCTCCGCTCCTCCCCTGCTCATGTTCTCTCACTCTCTCCCTCAAAATAAACAATTCAGTATTTCCAGTATGATACAGCAACCACAAATATAAAGCTCTCAAAAATATGTTTTAAGCAGAATTTTGGGAGAGTCTAAAATGAAAATTCTTATAGGCTCTCACACTTTTGACTGCATAAATTAGAGAACATCATCCCAGTGTCTCCATTTCCTCATAAGTGAAAGGGAGACCATTATTGATGTTCTATTATATGACACGATTATCTTACAAAATTTATTTAAAGAAAAGCATGCTTATGCAATAAGACTGAGAGAAAGCATTTAGATATCTAAGGAATCTCTTAAGTTGCAGAGAGTCCTAAAATCCAAAGGAGAACCATAGAGTTTCAAACTACGAGTTTTAAACTTGTGATCCCACTTTGTATGCTTAAAAAAAAAAAAGAAACAAAAAGCAGAAGAAAAGTCAACCGTAAGCTACTTGGAAAACACACACACACACACACACACACACACACACACACCTAATACTTTAATGACTGGGGGGAAAAATCAGCCTGACTTGCTAAAAAAAAAGATACATTCACCTCTCATTTGTCCCATGCTTAAAGAGAAATCTATAAAGCATGGAAAATAGAGTCTAGATCATGGCAGATACATAATATCTTCCTCGGCATCTCCTCTTTCCTGTTTCTTTCTTCCTTTTTTCACTCTCTCTTCTGCTCCTGCTTCCTATACATTTATATGCATATAACATCCTTTTCAAAACTAGGACCATACTTATCTCTATAGAGCCTTCCCTTGATCTCCAAGACACTCTGTCCTACTCAGTGCCTCAAGCATTCATGTGAATTGTACCAGACCATGCAGTTTGTACCCATGTAATCTTATTCCTATGTATCTTATCTCCAAATGAACTTGCAAGTCCTTAAATGGCAGAAACCATAGATTTACTGCCTTCCTTAACATCTACTTTCAAGTTTTTTATGTACACATGAAGACACATACACACACACACACACACACACACAATGCTTAAGCAATGAATGGCATTCTAACTACTCTACTCTGTAACAAATGGACAGGACCAATGGATCCAAAAAAAAGTGATATATATGATATATTTTTTACCAGTAAATTTCATGGTTCTATTATATATAACACATATCAACAAACTGGGAATATTACCCCCTGAGGATCAAACAAGGGTAAATTTGTTTGAGCTATAACAAAAAAGAGTTTTGTCAGTTTCCTAAAAGTAAAGCCATTCCTATGTGATCTTTTTTTTAAAAAAATTTTTAAATGTTTATTCATTTTTGAGAGATAGAGAGTAAGTGGGGGAGGGGCAGAGGGAGAGAGAGTCACAGAGGGAGAGAGAGTCACAGAGAGAGTCCAGGGTCTGAGCTGTCAGCACAGAGACCAGTGCGGGGCTTGAACCCACAAACTGTGAGATCATGGCCTGAGCTGAAGCTGAAGTCAGATGCTTAACTGAGCCACTCAGGCACCCCTCCTATGTGATTTTATATTATACATCATCAGTCTGGTGATTTTCTTCATCAGTGTGGTCAATTTGATATATTACAGCAATCAAAATTAATATAAGCTTAAAACTTCATGTAAAAATGTTGATATACTTTTACCAATATCTTCAATGGAAACATCAACATTTTTATGGAGAATTACTCCTTTGTTGATCTTTGTTACTACAAGATTCTCATATGACTGGTTTCTAAGTCAGAAAAAGTGAATGATCCTACAAGTTCTATCACAATTTTAAGAATCTATGAAATTTTGTTTCTAGAAATTTTTTGATGTCCATCTCAAAATTGAACAGCAGGAAGAACACTAATATGAAGTAGTTTTCCACATATGCAAAAACACAGGGATGGAACAAGAAACAACATCTTTAAATGTGTTAAAAAATGTTTTAAATGGATCATGTTGTTTTTAAACAAAATGTCAGTGTGTGTTTATAAAGTTCTAAATACAGTGTTTCAATCAAGTATAGAAATAAATCATGAAGGACTTCAGGGAAAAATGTTATTTCATCCAGTGCAACTAGAAAATGTATGCTTCCCAGCAGAGAAAACAAATACTGCAAGCTTAAGGTAGATGGAAACCAAATCTCAATGTATCCAAAGAAAATAACCAAAATTAACATTTCCGCTCTGCAATCCCTCTTGACAGAGGGTCCTTCACTCTCATGCATAAAAAAATCACTTCAAGATCCAGGAAGAATTGTATATCTTTAGATGAATTATCATACATCCATTAAAATAATCATGATGATGACTATTAAAATACAGGAAATTATTAACATACAAAATGAGATAATAAAACATAAATATATAAATTTGCTCATATGCCTTTGTATTCTTTGAACAATTTAACATACAAATAAAAGAACAATTAAAATAAAAATGTGATCAGAATGACATGCCTATAGCTTAAATTTTTACTCAAATTTCCTTAATGTTTAAATTGTATATATAACTAAGGGTAACGTTTAATAATCGTTTTCTAAAAATGCATTCTTTTTCAAGTCTGCATTTAGTAGAACTTTCTTTTTCTTCCCAGAAAATTAAGTCAGTACCATCTTCAGACTTTTGACATCTTTTGTTTCACCATTACAGCTTTTTAATCACACCCAGAACACCTTTTAATCCTCAATTTGGTAAACTTCTCTTGGTTTCTTGTTTATAGATTTCCCAGCAACGCTTGATATTGTTGAACACACCAATCCTATTAAAAATCTCTCTTCCCTTGGAGTCTTGTCTTCTCCCTTGATTCCCTCCACCAGTCCCTCTCTCCTTACATTGACCCTTAAACCCAAACCTACTCCACAAACGCAAATGGCCTTCACAGATTTGCCTTCTTTCCTCAGTTGTGTTTTTCTTCACTTAACTTCCTACTCTAGTTCTACCTATCACATCTATTGTGAGAACTTACAAACTTCCATTTCCAATCATGGTCTTGGTTTCAGCTTCCAATGCTGAAATTCTAATTTTCTGCCAGATTGTTCTATCTTGTTATTCACCGGCAGTCCAAATCAGCATTGTCAGAATTGATTTTATTACATTTCCCTCAAAGCAATTTCCTTAAACCAAACAACATGTTTCTATTACTTAAACTACTATCCTATCTATTTAAGAAGTCTGAAATGTGAGAGCCATCATTTCCAACTCTCTCCTTTATGCCCAAACTCCAGTTGGTCAAGTATCGCAACCTTTACATTGTCCACAACCTGGCCATTTCTACCTCCACTTGTCATCTTCTCTCTATACCAGCAGTCTTCAAAATGGTCTAAATATGTATAACATAGTAATATGCTACAGCATTTGTATTTCTATTCTTGTTAGTATTTTATAATGTCTATGAGATATTAATATGTATATAATTTTTTAAATGTTTATTAATTTTTCAGAGAGACGGAAGGGGCAGAAAGAGAGGGAGACAGAGGATCCAAAGAAGCCTCTCCGCTGACTGCAGAGAGCCCAATGCAGGGCACAAACTTACAAACTGTGAGATCATTACCTGGGCGGACGTCAGAAGTTTAATCGATTGAGCCACCCAAGCACCCCAATATGTATATAATTTTTAAACAAACATCTATAGTAGTATGTGTTCCAGTGTTTTAATGAATGAAATGCACAATTAAAAATTTTTGGGTACACACCTGCATAACAATGCTCCCTTTACGGTCTGAACAAATTTATTCAATGGCTTTTTGTTGTCTCCTAATGAAACCCAATCTCAGCATCACAGTATTCAGGGCCTACCACGTGCTGATTAGCCCCTGTCCCAAGCAAACACACATGAACACACAAAACTTTTCCAGCCATAATTTTCACTGTACAGTTTCATAATCTCATCATATCAGTGAAACTAAGCCATCTGTCATTACCTAAAATATACCAAGTGCCTGTATAGATCTATGAATGTATAAACTTAATAGAAGTCAGGCCCTCACACAAGTGTCTACAGAGCCATATTTATGAAAGTTCACGCCAAGAACCAAAAGTAGGGTCTTAATGGAAATCTACTCTACTTGCATGTCTTTAGGCATATTAGAGGGGACCTGACTTCTAATCTAAAAAACCCATCTCAATTTATCCTCCCACTAACGCCTAGTTCTCTTGTATATACAACTGCTCTGGAGTGTCTTACATATCAAACCCCTAACAACCCTCTCTGCTTTAGTCCATGAAGCATGTCTTTCTGTCTCTCCCCTCTCCATTGTTTCTCAGCTTTTTATTATGTAGCTTCTCTATGTAAGAAAAGCTACACACTAGTAAGATATTTTCTTTCTCAGGTATTTTCCAGCATTTCCTTTGGAAAAAAGCAGAACTTCTATTAGGGGATGGTGGTCAGAGTAGAGGAGGAAGATGTGCATAATCTGAGTGGTGGGTTGAAGGTGATATAGAGAATTTTCATTAATAGAAAATATTTTTGGCCTCTGGGTAGTCACAGTATACCTTCAGCTATAAAAACCTGTTTATCTCCAAATGCTGAAATTCTCTAAACATAGGATTTCAACATTGCCTCCATGATTCCTATAATGAAAATTACTTTCTTTCTTCTTGTCATCCATCGCCCTTGATTTATCTTCTAATACATTTATAATATACAGCCTTTCAAAATAGTCACAATCCTATCCAAGTTGTCCTAATAAATTGATAACTTTTGAGAGTCAAAATTAAACTCTTATCTTTAAGATGAAGATGGTTAGCTATCAGAAAACATTGCAAACAATATATAAGTGTTAATAATATGAGGAAGGACATCAAAGAATGTCATGACATATTCAGCAGAGAGTTTTTGGAACAAAAATTGCTATATTTCTCCTTTGTCTTTTTCTGGGGTGGGGGTACTATTATGTAGTAGTCTTTGATAGTACTGGGCATAGTTCGCCAATGTAAAGAACATACTTCTAAATCAAAAGATATACTTTAATATTCATTGTGATAAGACTTATGTTCTCTTCAAGTTGGGATTAAAATCTGTTACTCTTCAAAAGATAAAAATTGAAAAGAACAGGAATTGAATAGGAACAACTTTGAACATGAAAATAGTATGCTTCTCTGAGGTCAATAGCCAATTATTTAAAAGAAAGAGTAATTATGTGGAAAACAATATATAGTTTCCTCAAAAAATTAAAAATATAAATACCATATGACCCAAGGTGCCTGAGTGGCTGTCAGTTAGGCAGCTGACTCTTGATTTTAACTCAGGTCATGGTTCGGGTTTTGAGATCAAGCCCCACTTCAGGCTCTGCACTGACAGCACAGAGCCTACTTGGATTCTCTCTCTCCCTCCCTGTCTGTCCCTCCCCTGCTTGTACTCTGTCTCTCAAAATAAATAAAATAAACATAAAAAAAAGAAATACCTTATGACCCAACAATTTCACCACTGCGTATTTGCCCAAAGAAAATGAAAACACTAATTCGAAAAGATTTATGTACCCCTATGTTTATAGCAGCATTATTTACAATAGCCAAGATATGGATGCAACCAACATGTCCATAGATAGATAAATGGATAAGGGCGAAAGGAAGATGTGGTACACATACACACAAGCACACACACACACACTCGCACACACACACACACACACACACACACACACACACACAAGTGGAATATTACTTAGCCATGAGAAAGGATGAAACTTGCCATTTACAATAACATGGATGAACCTAGAGAGCATTATGCTAATGAAGTAGCCAGACTGAAAAAGAAAAACACCATATGATTTCGCTCATACATGGAACCTAAAAAACAAAATGAATGAATAACAAATAAAAAGCAGAATCAGACCTATAAATATAGAAAACTGATCATTGCCAGAGGGAAGGGGGGTGGAGAAATGGGTAAAAAGGGGAGTGGGAGATATAGGCTTCCAGTCATGGAATGAATAAGTCATGGGGATAAAAGTCACAGCATAGAGACTGTAGTAAGTGACATTGTAGTAGCATTATAAGGTGACAGATGGTAGTTGCACTTGTAGAAACCCTAACATAACATAAAGAAATTTAAACAGAAACTAACGTAACATTGTGTATCAACCATACTAAAAATTTTTTAAAGAAACAGTAATTAAACCAATAAAACATAATTTTATAAAAATTTTATAAGCTTCTTTAAAGTTATCAAGTCCCGAAGAAACTGTGCAACAGAAATAGTTACAAAAAGAAGAACTCTAACAGGCTTCTTTTGCTCACAGTGTTCTGGAACCACGTTTAGTACTTCATTAATTCATTCAAAAAATCATTGATAATTTAGCACTTGTCAGGTATTATATTGTAAGGACCTGTAATAGATTAAAAGTGACTGAGCAGTCCATTCCATTTCTTAAAAGTGTTAAAAAGTTAGAATTGTGCAACAGTTTAGTGATTTAAAGTAGACTATGAACTCATAGCCATTCACTTATTCAAAACTCATATAACTGATTGAGTGTTGTGTGACAAGCAATTTGCTAGGCTGAAGCTGGTAATATCAAACCCAGTCCAGGTCCTAAAGGAACTTGTAATCCTATCCTGTGAGAGAGGCATTCACAATGTGCAAGTAAAGCTTAAAGAAGTCCCTAACTCTGCCCAGTGATGACAAAGAACTCACTCAGGAGTTAACCTTTAAGTGGAGTCATGATGGATAGGCAATACCTCACCCAATAAAGGAATAGAAAAAAAGAAACTGCAGAGAGATAACTGAATGTGCTAAGGAATAGAGGAATGAAGAAGTGTGACACGTTTCATGAACAAAAGGCCGTTAACATGGAACAAAGCATGAATATAGACGAGCGGCAGAGACCAGATTGTGAAGGGTCTTAAATGTCACATAAAGATTTTGGTCTTTAATATATTCTGAATAGAATGGTGCTTTTCATGTGTCTGCAACAGGTGAGTAGCATATTCACATTTCTATGTCAGGCAAAAAATTTTTAGCTGTGATGTAAAGAGATAGAAGGAAGAGCCACCAGCAAATGAAGTTATAGCAATAATCTAATCGGTAATGATAAGATTTTTTATTGAAGTCAAGGAGGATTAATAAGAGAACAGAGCAATGTTTGGATATTAGAATCAGCAGAAACTAGTTACAAATAATCTGGCATGAGACGAAGAAGATGGAGAAGGAGAAGCAGAGTGAAAATTGATTTCCAGGTGTCAGACCGAGTGTTTGTATGTCTATTTATAGAAATATATGCAGAGAATATATCATGATATTATCTATAAAATATATAATGTGAACTTGAATATTTAGTTTCCAAGTCTAAATAATTTATACGGGCTTATCCTGGGGATACACATGTTGGCAAGAAAAAGAAAATTAAGGCAGACTCAAGATCATCAGGTATGGTTTAAATTTTAATCTCTGGCTCATTAATTGTATTACATATATGTATAAATTAATAACAAGTTTCTTTGCTTTAAGCAAACCTGATACACTAAAATTGGGTTTTATAGGAATGATTGTTACTATTTCCTTTTTAAAAAAAATAAATTATTTGCCTCAACAAAAAACTTTCTTTAACATTATGTTAAATAGAGTGCTCTCTAATGATTTTAAAGCAAAATTACCCTTGGGTGGAAAAATAAATTGGTATATACATCCATAACTAGGACAGGTAGCTGTTTTATCACCAGAGCAGGGGTACTGGCTCTTCACTGCTCATGGCTATTGAAAGGGGCCTGTGGCCACACTATGTAGGTTGTGGAAACAATGACTATCACTACTGCCCATTGCACAAACTAGGAACAAGCTGAAGTGGGTGAATTGGCACTTGAATTTATCAAAAACCTTTCAAAGGATCAAATAGCACTCTACGTATGAGTTACTAATTAATCTGAGTAACACCTTTTTATTAAGTATGCATATATAGTTGACCCTTGAATAACATGGGTTTGAATTGCATGGGTCCACTTATGTGCTTTCTTTTTTTTTTTTTTTTTCCTGATAAACACACTACAGTGTTATAAATGTATTTTCTCTTTCTTGTGATTTTCTTAATAACATTTGCTTTTCTCTAACTTACTTCATTGTAAGAATATAGTATATGATAGATATAACATGCAGAATATGTGTTGATCAACTATTTACATTACTGATAAGGCTTCTGGTCAACAGTAGGCTATTAGTGGTTAAATTTGGGGACAGTCAAAGTTATACGTGAATTTTTGAGCACACAGGGTTGGCGTTCCTAACCCCAGCATTGTTTGGAGATCAACTATAATCATATCTAGATGTTTTCCTGTTTAAAAAAAATAAAGAAAAAGGGCACCTGGGTGGCTCAGTCAGATAAGCATCTGACTTCAGCTTGGGTCATGATCTTGCAGTTCATGCATGAGTCTGAGTCCCACATCGGGCTCTGCGCTGGCAGTGTGGAACCTGCTTGGGATTCTCTCTCATTCCCTCTTTCTCTGCTCCTCTTCTCTCTCTGTCTCTCTCTCAAAATAAATAAATACATAATCTTTAAAAAATAAAGAGAAAAAAAAATGCAGTTTTTGAAGAAAGACCTGTGTGTGTATGTTAAAAACCAGCAAGTAGGGGCGCCTGGGTGGCGCAGTCGGTTAAGCGTCCCACTTCAACCAGGTCACAATCTCGCGGTCCGTGAGTTCGAGCCCCGCGTCAGGGTCTGGGCTGATGGCTCAGAGCCTGGAGCCTGTTTCCGATTCTGTGTCTCCCTCTCTCTCTGCCCCTCCCCCGTTCATGCTTTGTCTCTCTCTGTCCCAAAAATAAATAAACGTTGAAAAAAAAAAATTAAAACCAGCAAGTAGAACTGCAATGTCTCTGTTTTGTGACCCTGTGGTATTTAATTTCATTAGGTTTTCAAGATAATCATATAACTTCTTTTCATTCAAACTACACAACACACTAAGGAAAAGCTAGGAGGTTTCCCTAGAGAATTCATCTAAGTACCCAAAAGCCAAATTTATTTACTGAAGGAATATTTCAGGGAAGTGGAATGTCTGAAGCGGGAGAGGGCCAGGAAAGAAAGTTGAAAAGGATGTGGCCTTGGCTGGAGTCTCCCTTCCGTCTTATCCTGCAAGGCACTTTGCAGCATAAACTGTATCAAGTTGGTTCTTGTTTGAGACAAAGGACCAGCCCTTTGAACACACAAATATTTTTTTTTTTAAAATAAGTGTTCTACGTTACATACAATCCAAGTAAGCAGTGAACATATACTGTTTGATGAGAGCAACAAGATTCTGAGAAGAAAAAATAAATACTAAAACTAGGTGTACATGTTCCATTCAACATTATTATAGACAGAAGTGTAATTTAAATGTAAACTCCTGTGAAGATATCATACTTATGATTCAGGGAGCTGTGGTAGGCAAATTGTAAAATGGCTCCATGATCTCCACTCCCTAATGTTATGTCTTGTATCAGCCCCTCTCCCAGAGTCTGGATGGGACCTGTGATTTGCTTCTGGATAACAGAGTATGGCCGTGGTGGTGGGATGGCACACTTGTAATGATATTTTGTTAGTCAACTTGAGAGACTCTCCTGCTGGCCAAGAAGAAGCGAATATCCACATTGTGAACCATCGACCACAGGGCCACGTGGCAAGGAATCGTGAGTGGCCTCTAGGACTTGAGGATAGCTTCCAGCCAAAACAGCGAGCAAAAAAAGAAACAGGGCCCTCAAGCATGCAGCCATAATGAAATGAATTCTGCCAACTACTACCTGAGCTCAGAAGCGGTTCGTTCTTGGTCAAGCCAGATGAAAACACAGCCCACTGACACCTTAATAGCAGATCCTGAAACAGAGAACCCAATAAAACTGTGCCTGCATGCCCGATGCACATAAACCATGAGATAATGAATGTATGGTTTTAAACTGCTAAGTTTGTGATGATTTGTTATGCAATCACAGATAACTAATACATTAACTTATGGTAAAGTTTTCTCCAGATCACCAGATAGGGAGGCCTAATGTTCTGCTTTGTTTCTATTCTAAATTTTTTTAATGTTTATTTATTTTTGAGAGAGACAGAGTGTGAGGGGAGGCGAGATGGAGACACAATCCGAAGTAGGCTCCAGGCTCCAACCTGTCAGCACAAAGCCCAGCGTGAGGCTCAAACCCACAAGCCATGAGATCATGACTTGAGCTCAAGTGGATGCTTAAGGACTGAGCCACCCAGGCCCCCTGCTTTGTTTCTATTCTAATAGCCAACTCATTGCACTGTCATGTCAGTATTGCAGTAATTCTTTTGTTCATTCCAAACAAGTTCTGATAACTTGTTTCATTGTGATATTTTTACAGACATGATCTTGATACCTGTGAAGAGAGTTTGAAGTTTAATGGCAAATGTTTATATTTAAAAACTTATTGTGGGGCGCCTGGGTGGCGCAGTCGGTTAAGCGTCCGACTTCAGCCAGGTCACGATCTCGCGGTCCGTGAGTTCGAGCCCCGCGTCGGGCTCTAGGCTGATGGCTCAGAGCCTGGAGCCTGTTTCCGATTCTGTGTCTCCCTCTCTCTCTGCCCCTCCCCCGTTCATGCTGTGTCTCTCTCTGTCCCAAAAATAAAAATAAACGTTGAAAAAAAAAAAAACTTATTGTAAATTACTACTTCAAAGTAGGTAGAGTAAGACAAGGTTCCCACTTAGAACTATTACAAAAACAAAGATAAAGTTTTAAAATTATCCATTTAAATGTATTAAGGAGCTACAGAAGCTTTGAGGACTAGATCTAGGAGCTAAAGTGTCAGAGGGCAGAGAAACAGAATAGTTAGCTGATGATTTACAACTCCTGGTACTCTGGAGCCATTTACTGATTCTGTGGAACACATAAGAAGATATCCATAGAGTAAAAAACTCTTAGGGGCACCTGGATGGCTCAGTCAGCTGAGCGTCCAATTTCGGCTCAGGTCATGATCTTGCAGTTCATGGGTTCAAGTCCAGCGTTGGGCTCTGTGCTGACATCTTGGAGCCTGGAGCCTGCTTCAGATTCTGTGTCTCCTGCTCTCTCTTCCCCTCCCCTGCTCATGCTCTGTCTGTCTCTCTCTCACAAAAAATGAATAAACATTAAAAAAATAAACTCTTAACACTATATCCCCAAATCAATTCTAGACTGATGAACATCAAAATATGGAAAGTGAAAGCAAAGCTCTTAGAAGAAATTATAGGAGACCGTATGTATAACGTTGGATTAGGCAAAAATTTATTAAGGAGAATGCAAAAACACACTAACCATAAAGAAAAATAATAAGATGGGTTAAGTTAAAATTAAACACTTTTATTAAGTAGAAGAAGCGATTAAGACGCTGGAGGTCTCCTATAAATCAATAATCAATAGACAGCCAAACTTCTAGAAAAAATGGCAAAGACTTTAACAGACACTTACTAAAAGAGGATATTCAAATGGACAATAAAATGTGGAAAGTTGCTCAACTTCATGTTATCAGGAAAATGCAAATTAAAATGCCATGTCACCAAACTGGCTAAAATTAAAAAGAGAAACAAGACCAAATGTGGAAGGCAGAATTCTCAGAGCATGATTCCAACATCCTGGCCTCTGTGTCTCTGTGTAATATATACCTCTTGACTGATCAGTAGGTGGGACCTATAACTTGCTCATAACTAATGAAAGATGTCAAAGGTAAACGGATTGTTCAGATGTATTAAGGTCTCCAATCAGTTTAAGTTAATAAAAAAAAATTATTATGGATGGACCCGACCTAACCAGATAAGCCTTTTTGAAAAAGGGTCTCAAAGAGTAGAAACTCTCTCTCTACTGTTGGCTTTGAAGAAGCAAGCTGCCTATTCTATAGCTGCAAAGAAATGAAATTTACCCAGGAATTCAAGGGGCTTGGAAGAGGACCCATCCCTAGTAAAGCCTCTAGATGAGAAAAACACCTGTCCAACACCTTGATTTCAGCCTGTGAGTCCAAGTAGAGAACATACGTAAGCCACAGCCCAACTTCTGACCTACAGAAACCATAAAGTAATAAATGTATGTTGTTTTAAAATATTAAATTTGTGCTATCATTTTGAAAAGCTATTTGTAGTATCTACTAATGCTAAATATATACACAAATGCTGTGACTCAGCAATTTAATTCTTACACTCAAGTGTGTGCATATTTTCACCACAAAATATGTTCAGTGAGGTTCCTAAATGTACTGTTCACAAAGCCAAAACTGGAACCTACCACTTATCTCTAATCTACATAATGGATAAACAATGTGTTATAGTAACCCAAAGGGATGCTCTACAGGAATAAAAATAAAGGAACTACAATTCTATGCAACAACATGAATGAATCTTGCATACATAATGCAAAATGAAAGAAACCTGACACAGAAGATTACACACTGTTTGATTCCATCTATACAAAGCTCAAAAAGCTGGACAACCAGTCTTTGGTGTTATAAACCAGAATAGTAGCAACTCCTTGTGGGATAGTGACTTCAAGAGGCATAAATAAGGGCTCCTAAGATTCAAAAAATGTGCACTGTGCTTACTTAATGTGGATGATAGTTTATTTCAGGAAAATTTATCAATCTGTACACTAACGATTTGTGCACATAACAGTTATGTATATTATTTTTCATTAAAGGTTTACTTTGAAATATTAGTGTAGTAGTCTTCTTTACTTTTCTGTATCTCAGAGTCATAAACAGATATTGTTGGAATATTTCATGAGGAATCTATAGGGATTTATCAGTTCCTGTGATTTGATTTGCATGTAATTTGCCAGGCATTAAAGAGAACATAAAGATAAATTTTAGGGTGACTGTCAAGATCTCTAAATACTCTATGGTTTTAATAATGTATAAAATTTAAAACTTCTAGGGGACATAATAGATCATCAAATTAAAAGGGAAGTAGAAATATGGAAAAAAATATTTGCAACATATATGACAAATAAAAGAGTTCATTCTCTTAATGTGTGTGTGCATGTGTATGTGTTTATATAAATTGCAAGTCAAGTAAAAACTAGGTGTTAGAAAAATAGGAAAATGCCATAATAAAAAGAGAAAATTACAAATATAAATAAGCCCAAAACATAAATTCTAAAATAATATCATCTCTAGTCTACCAGTTGGAAAATATGAAATGAGTATTCACCAGTGTTAATCAGGGTCTGAGCAGACAGGTATGTTCCACCTCTTCTACTGGTGATAAAAATTGGTTCAACTTTTCTAAAGAAGCTTACTCATATATTAGTATTCCATTAACCTAATAATTCAAATTCTAGAATTTTAAAGCATATAATGAGAGACATATATAAAGATGCATATCATAGATGCACATTACTAACATCGATAGCTTAAAATACTAGAAAACATCATGGGACATATTATCTTTCTAACAGCTGTTACAAATTTTTGTTTGTAGACAGAGAGGTATCTATGTTGAAAGATGCAAGTGAAATAACGGAGTAGTATGGAGACTTTCTTTCAGGTGGATATCCAATCGATCCAGCAAAATTTATTAACAATATTGTTTTTTTTAAGGTCCAAATCCAGAAAAAGCATACTCCATTCAAACAATGGAAGGGAATTCAAAAGTTACAAGGATGAGTTATATGGAAAAGACATTCCCTGGAAGTCTTTTGGAAAGTAAAGGAGAAGAGTGGAGTTAAGACAAAATAATACAATAAAATACTGAACTAATATCTCCAAAGAATTTGTCTATTCCATTTATTTTGTTTCATTTAGTTGACTTACTTTTAAATATTAACGTTATGATCTCTAAAATTTTGGGGCGCCCGGCGGGGCTCAGTCAGTTAAATGCTGGACTTCGGCTCAGGTCATTGTCTTGAGGCTTGTGGGTTCAAGCCCCACATGGGGCTCTGTGCTGACAGCTGGGAGCCTGGAGCCTGCTTCAGACTCCATGTCTCTCTTTGTCCCTCCCCAGCTCGTGCTCTGCCTCTCTCTCTCTCAAAAATAAACATTAAAACAATTTTTAAAAAATCTCTAAAATCCTTAACCTAAATTGCTACTCAGCAGCAAGAGGAAAGTCTGTGCAAACCTCTCACTACAGTCACATTTGCAAATACATTTAAAACTACTTTTACTATGATGCAGTAAAGCTGACATATATAAGAAAAAAAATATTGAGATGGCTCCCGGAATAGCTTAAAGAGAAATCTATGTAGAAAAATTCTCTCTAGATATAAAGCTAGAACGTTTTCTTAATTTTTCAGAAGTTATTTGGTACTGCTAATTAAAGTTTTCCAAGTTGAATATGAGTTGAGTCTGTAAAGTAATTAAAGCATTTGAAAAACACATTCCTCTTAGTGTTTCTTTGTAAATATGTGTGTGAGAGTGATATGTGAGACATATCACTTAATGCTTAGGAATAATCATATTATAATCTCTTAAAGATTTTAACCAATTATTCATAGCTCCAGTTTATGAAGAAGTAACTTAAGACTACTGTTAAATAGAACTACTCAATCAGTCCTTGTCTTCACTTTAGATGACATACTCTGAGGAATAATTAAACACATCGCTAGACGTCATAACAAATGTTTTCAAAGGATGGGCTCTAAGGAGGAACTTTTACACTCTATTTCTAGGGCCCCAATTTCTTTGTAAATGAAATATAATCACTTGCTTGACAAAGACATTTTATTACCTCCTCCATGAAAATTATTTTTTTCACCAAGATCCTCCATGAAATATTTTTAAACACTCTGCACTGTATGGCATAATGAAAAAGGCATAGTCTATTTTAGGATGAAAAAAATGTTCAAGACAAACACGGTCAAGTTAGAAGAAATAAATGGTCACTGACTCTTTTGCCATTTTATAACACTGCACGGAGACAAAGTAGAGATAGATAGTCATTAAATCTCATTAACAAATTAGAGATTATAAATCACACTGACCTAGCATCAATTATCTTCCTTCCTAGGTTTTAAGATATGAATACTTGAACAGAATATGGAGTGCTGAATTCATAAATGTGATAAATCTGGCTTTGAAAGCAAATATCCGCCTAGATTATATATATATATATATATATATATATATATATATGTGTGTGTGTGTGTGTGTGTGTGTGTGTGTGTGCTGCATATAAAGAAGCAATAGAAGTATGTCAAAGTAAATGAAGATGACAGACACCTATTTGTATTATAAAGAATTTACACTGAAAAATATCTTGCTTACCAAGTGAAAAATAAAAAAGAACATAAACACAACTTCAACACAACTTCGCCAATTTTTCTTCCTTTCCTTTTTTATATCTCAAATAAGCTGATTTCCCAAGAAAAGTAACGTACCAGTAAATGTCACCACAATTCTACAGTGCCAGTGTACAGAATTAATTGAAGCTGATGGTTTGGAAGGATGGTTGTTTTACTAGGCAGTTCGGAGAGCTCTATTTTTCATTCTCCTCCCTGTTTTACAAGAAAACAAAATGAATTGATTGTGGCTCAGTACATTCTACTTATGGCCTGCTTTATTATTAATGACAAGAACACAGTAAGTCATTTCCTGATTATATCAAAATTTAGAAAGAAAGGATAAACTGAGTTAACATTATTTTTCAAGTATTATAATGTTCTTGGCCATTTGAACCACATCATGATTTTAAGATGTGTTTTAAGATTCCCTCTTTAGTTAAAAAAAAAAAAAGAGGAAGAGGGAGAAGAAAAAAGAAAAACTTGGGGTTCATTAAATCTTCTCTTCATTGAACTACACAAACTACACCTTTTAAAGTTGTAAAAGTAAACCTCTTTTTTGGAACATATTTCAAATATTGAAGAATATTTCTGTTTGTTAAAGATTTAGAACTCTTGAGACTTTTTCATTAAGCATAGCTTTTGACCTTGAGAACAAATATAGCCATTTCTTCAATTAGAAATCAAAATGTATTGCAGTCATGGTTTGCTAAATATAACCTGTGTTTTGGTTGCCGGGTAGTGTTCCATCACTAATCAATCACAAAACATTTTTAAACATCATTGTTTCAATGCCTGTAGAAAGCAGCATGAGAAAATATAAAGACTGTTAAAATATTCAAGATTTCTGAAGTTTCAGAAACTAGAAAGAAAAGAGCAGATGTGTGAGCTGTAAAAAGGAAAACTGATTCTATCTTATGCCATTTTATAATTTTGCACAGAGACAAAGGAAAGATAGACAAATAGCAATTAAATCTTTTAAAACAAATTTTTATCTTTGGAAAATTTAAGAAAAAACTTGTACACAAAAACAATATTCTAGTTGGGGGGGGTTGTTTGTTTGTTGCTTATTGGCATTATAAATTCACTTTCATGTTTTGACTTTGCAAAGACTTTTATTTTTTTTCCAAATTTTTATTTAAATTCTAGTTAGGTAAAAAACAGTAAAATATTGGTTTCAAGGGTAGAAGATTCATCACTTACATATAATGCCCAGTGTTCATCACAAGTGTCCTCCTTAATACCCATCGTCCATCAAACCCATCTCCAGCCCTCCTCCCTCCATCAACCCTCAGTTTGTTCTCTATCTTTCAGAGTTTCTTATAGATTTTTTCCTTCACTCTCTTTCAAAGACTTTTAAATGTATATTGCATATGGATATTTATATTGGAATCTATCTTTAATTATAAATATGCTCAGATGGCATTACACAGAAATTTGTACAGGGGAACACATTTTAAATTTTTCTCTTCTTGCCTATTTTTTAAGTACAGAGGACACTTTCTCACTTTATTAATGTTTAAAATACATAAGTTACACTGAATCTATGAGACTAAGAGAGCGCCCATGTGTATACAGACCCTTTGCAATAACCAACCTTAGTAGGAGTTCTAGCCTAGATTTGACCTTGAGTTAAGAAAAGAATGCTATAAATGCCTTCCAATATCTGAAAGATTTTCCCATGGAAAGCATGAATGGGTATAAGCTAAACAGAAAGGCAGAGTTTTATACAACAAAATAATGGCTTTCTAACAAAGTAAGTTTTTCAATAATGAAACAGACTACTTTTAAAACTTCTCATTACTTAATTTATAAAGCAAAGAATGATTTGAAATGTTTTAGCAAAAGAATCAGGAACCTCAGAGGGCATCTTAGAGAAAGGAAAAAGAGAGTGGAATGCTCTTCCATCAGATTTTATTTCTCCAATTTTAACAGGTTTATGGGAAAGACTCTTGAGTAGAATTTGGAATGAATAAAACAGTCAAGAAATGATATCTGTTCTGGAAGTCCTCATGACAACTAAACAAATGATCAAAAAGCAACAGGAAAAGTAAAGTTACAGAATAAACATCCAACTATCCTTTGAAGAGACATGGAGGAAAAACAAACCTAGTATTAAGAGTTTAAGAAGTGGCCAGCAAAAGGTATGCATGCAACAGAATCCAAACATAAATATACCAAAAAAAGGGACCAATCCCTTGACCTCAAAGAAATGTCCATGACCCCGAACAGACACAGAAAGGCCAACAGTGTCACTATGGTTGAAACTAACATGTATCAGTTCAGAGGCTACATGTACTAAAACTCTTTCCACAGAGTGAGCACAATGGTCAAGAGTCAATTTACTGACCTACCAATACATCCTATCAATATCTCAGAAAGAAAACATAATAATCAAAATCTCATTGGTGTCTTCTGCTGTGCAATCAGTTACTGCATCTACAGTTGTTAGGAATTACTCATTTGTGCCAACTGTACCTTGAGTAGGAAGGCAGTAACATCCTTTATGGGTCTAGTGTTCAATATACTCTCTTCCTCCACCTTTAGGAGTAAAACATGAACCCTGTACACAGCCCTCCAAATGCAATCATGTGGTTTTGGGCACAGCACGTGTCGTTTGTTTGTTTGTTTGTTTGTGTGTTTTTAACGTTTCACCTATCAAGTTTCAACCCCTTAAAAGGATTTTTGAAAATACTGACCATTGACTTCAGGACTTAAGGAAGAACTGAAAGCCTGATGCCTGCTGCATTTCAAACCTGCATTACTACATTTGTTAGGGCCCTAACTATAGTATTTATAACTACAAAACAAGAAAGATATATCTATCCTATAAAGAATTTAGCAACGTAGAATTTCAAATCCTCTAAAATATTTCTCATTAAATAGTACAGTTAGCATGACCAACAGTTTTAAACTCTTAATGTCAATATTTATCAGCAAAGCAAGTTACCCTACATTGCCATAGAGAATAAAAGAATACTATACTGACTATTCTCCACCCTGCACAATTGCATCAAGAATGGAAGCAAAAGTCTTTATTTGCTCAAATCTTTATTGAAGTGCTTAAGGGTGAAATGATATGATGTCTGGGTTTTGCTTCAGGATACCTGAAGATCAAAACCAAAGATGAAGTACAGGGAGATCAATGAAAAAAAGTGATTCATGTCGATGATTGTTGAAGCTGGGTTACAACAACACAGGAATTCTCTATACTATTCTCTCTTCTCCCCCTATATTTGACATTTGAATTCCTCCATAATAAATGATAAATAAAAACAAACAAAAAATGTTAATGTTAATATGCCTATTTATTGTTCAATTCATTCCCTTCCTTTTAGCTTCCTCACTGAAACTGTGAGGACAACTTCATCTCATGCAAAACTAAAAATAAAGGCTCAGAAGAACTCTCAGACTGACTACAGCAAAGAAATATTCTGCTGCTCTTTGTAGATTCATTTTCCACCCCAAAGACTAGGTACTAGTGGAAACAAAAAAACCAAATGGAGGAGAAACTGAGATGAAAGATGACAACAGGAAGGAAGTGGGGTCTTCAAAGTGGGAAGGGAAAGAAGAACCTAAGCTCTAAGGTGCCCTTGAAAGTTCAAGCTCTCCTAACCCCAACTCTGTCCTGATGAAAAAAATGGCACTCGATACACTTGTGTAGCTGGTGTCACAAAGAGATATCTATCTTTAGCCTCCAAAAAAGGTGCAATAAACAAATCAATGGAAATCCCATTCAGCCCAGTATTTATGCCCAAATGACATCACCACTGTGCACAGGGAGCTTTGCACAATCAGACTGTTTTTTGTTTCTTTCAGATATCTGAAAATAAATTTGCTTTGAGAAAACTTTGAAGCTTAACTCTCCAATTTTTTCAGCATTATTGAGATATCATTGACAAATAAAATTGCAATATACTTAAAAGGTACAACAGGAACATTTGATACAACTGTACATTATGAAAGAATTCCCATCAAGTTAATTAACACATCCATCGCCTCACATATTTACTTTATTTCTTTGTGTAAATTCTACTCTCTTAGCAAATTTCAATTATATAATACAGTATTATCAACTGTAGTCACCATTTAACTCTCCAAATTTTAATGCAATGTGAAAAAGACACATTTTAAAAACCATTAGAAACCCAAGTGAGAAGTAAATCTTGTATTTCTCATTACCTCCATTCTAAATAAGGGAAGTACCAAGTATATCAGTCCTCTATTTGTGATACAGTTCCTCAACTTTGTGAAGTGAAAGCAATACACGTTCAGCAAAAAGTGTACTTTGAATTTTGAATTTTGGTCTTTTCTCAGGCTAGTGACATGTGGTATGATAGTCTCTAGTGAGGCTGGGCAGCCACAGTGAGCCACAGCTTCTAGTCAGCCACCAATTACAAGAGGAAACAAGGAATACATACATTTAAACAACCATTCTGTCCCTATACAACCATTATGTTTTTCACTTTCAGTGAAGTGTTCAATAAATTACATGAGATAGTCAACATTTTATTATAAAACAGGCTTTGTGTTAGATGATTTTGCCCAACTGTAGGCTCATGTAATTGCTCTGAACATGTTTAAGGTAGGTTAAGCTAAGCGATGATGTTTGGTAGTTTGGGTGCATTAAATGCATTTTTTGTCTTACATTGGGTTTATCAGGACATAGTCACATCATAAGTTGAGGGAGATCTGCATTTTATTAAAAAAATTTTTTACACTTATTTATTTTTGAGAGACAGAGAGAGACAGCGTGAGCAGGGGAGGGGCAGAGAAAGAGGGAGACACAGAATCAGAAGCAGGCTCCAGGTTCCAAGCTGTCAGCAAAGAGCCTGATGAGGGGCTTGAACCCACGAACCGGGAGATCATAACCTGAGCCGAAGTCGGACGCTTAACCGACTGGGGCACCCACGCGCCCCAGGAAGATCTGCATTTTAAATTCCATTATTAGAATAATTAAAGAAATTGTACATGTCATGGTGTGAGAGCTAGAGAATTCCAGGTAACACTTCATCTTTAGTCTGACTTTTAGATAGAACCATCTCTAGGCTGACAATTTGTCATATAATGCACTATCCATCTTCTTTTACTAAAGTAGTTAAAATCTGCATTAGGTTAAATACACACGTTATAGGTCCATATACTTAGAAACAAAGTAAAAACTTAAAACTTCAGTGGAAATCCAGAACTTGAATAATAACTAACATAGTAAGTTCACATTTTTCCGGTTAGTTTAATTTCCTGATTTGTATCAGATATGTTGTCTATTGAGGATATTTTGAAGAAAGAAATCTAGATCAGAGAAAACCAAATATTTGTCTTTAGGTACTTTGAGCTTTAACATATTAATAATGATAACTAACATTTATTAAGGGTTTTCTCTGCATGAGAATTACTTAAATATTCAGATCATCATGCAACCATCATAACAACTCTAGGAGTAGATGCTATTCAGAATAGATATTTGCAGGGGCACCTGGGTGGCTCAGTCAATTAAGCATTCGACTTTGGCTCAAGTCATGATCTCATGTGTTGTGGGTTTGAACCCTGTGTCAGGCTCTGTGCTGACAGCTCAGACCCTGGAACCTGCTTCAGATTCTGTGTCTCCCTCTTTCTGCCCCTCCCTTGCTTGTGCTCTGTCTCTCAAAATAAATAAATAAATGTCAAAAATAAACAAATGTCAAGAAAAAATTAGGGGTACCTGGGTGGCTCAGTTGGTTAAGCTCTGACTTCGCTACTTGTGGGTTCAAACTCCGCATCGGGCTCTGCGCTGACAACTCAGAGCCTGGAGTCTGCTTCAGATTCTGTGTCTCCCTCTCTCTCTGCCCTTCCCCCCCCCCCCCCCACACACACACACACACACACACTGTCTCTCTCTCTCAAAAATAAATAAACATTAATTTTTTTTAATTAAAAAAAAGAACAGACATTTGCAAATGGAAACTGAGGCTTAAAGTATTCCTTAACTCAACTGAAGTCACAAAACTAGTAAATGGTGAAGCTAGAATTATCATATTGTATAACTTTTGAGACACCATTCGATTATACCTATCAGGTGTCAGTACAACACTTATAAACTTAAGCTGTAGAACTGGACATACTTGTTTCTCTGGACTGATGTACAACTTACCCAACCAATTTCTCATGATGGGAAAATTTATGTCTCCCTCTCTTGGCCCTCAGGAGAAAGAGACACTCGTTGAGAAATTAACTAGCTGTAAAGGTAGTGACAGTCTATAACTGATGATTGTAGAAAAGGATCATTAGATTTAAGGATACCATTTACAAGGAATTTAGCAGAAAAATTACACTGGGGACTAACAGGCTACTGTTAAAAGTATTAACTGGATCAGTTAAAAATATGGTTCCTAATAGAGTAGGCACTTAGGTGGTGCTTGGGCAAAAAGGGATATTGACCCTGAAGTTCAAATGGGGAAAATCTCAGTAGATCGCTCAAATAATTCTAGAGCTACAGACTTGTTTACTGATGAGTTTGATCACAGAAACTTAATTGTGCCCATTCTGACCATCTACAACCACATAAATAATCTATAGTGAATTTCAGGAGCACTGTAGCATATCCACTTAAGAAATATTAATTCTTTTATACAAAATTTGATTTTATATAAGTAGACAGTAACTTAAAGACAGATACACTGATGAATATCAGGATTTAAATTCATTAATACATTTTTAGTTATAAAATAGCTACAGTTCTTTAGGTCATGAGGCTAATGTTGACAACATGTAGGAAGAATAGTGTGTCGAGATGTGAACACATACATGTTCAATATAAAAGATTGGCCTTCCAGGTCAACCACCTTGAAGCATATGTAAGTTTGAGTCCTTTAGGAAGCAGATGCCAAGATGGAATTAAATGTGGAGAAGATTTATCAGAGGAAGAGACTACTATGATGGGGAAAATATAGGATAAAATAGGCAGAGAGGAAAAGGATAGGACCTGAGGTCCCTGGGTGGGGGAAAACATATTTTGGAACAATGCTGGGAGGGTCTGACTACAGCAAACCCGCTTGGGGGTAAGGTTCCTCTTAAGAATGTAACAGACACCACCTACTCCCCCTCAGGTTTCCCTCAGGAATCTGACAAAAGACCTGACTAAAAATCAGTAGACCATAAACTGTATGACCCACAGGAATGGTATGGCTATACACCACCCCTCATACAATGGAGACAAGCCAATCAGGAATGGACAACCCAGCACCTGGAGTTATCCAGCCAATAAAGGTAAAACTTGTAAAGGAACAAAGGGGAAGGTACAAAGGTCTTCTAAAACAAAGACCCTAACTATAGTCTGCAGACATTCACTTTCAAATGTCCCCTCTCTGTAAAGAGAGCTTTCCTACTATTCTTACTTTCTAATCTTATACTCTAGTAAACTTTTGTGTGCCGCTCATTTTATTTTGTGTCCACCTCTTCATTTTTCAAAGTGGCGAGACAACGAACCCCAGGTATTGAGGTAAAAAATCCTGCAACACCACCAAGGATAAAAAACAGAAGGCAGAAGGTAGGGAAAGCCTTCAGACCACAAGTGCAAGTTTCATACCAGTGAGAGGAGAGGGGAAAAGAAGGAGACTCCATTAGGAAGAGTCTCAGAGCAGTTATAAGGATGTTTCAACCTAGCCAATGGGGAGCTAAAGTCGTGACTTAGAAAAAGTGTGGCCTTTAGAATGAATAAAGTAGTGAATACAGAGGGGCAGCAGCTGAAACTGTCAGCCAGTCATAATCTGAGCAGCCCATTTCCATGGCCATTTCCAAAACAATGTATATATTTTTATAATTATTAGAGCCAGTTCTGTTTGCAGTGCCCAAATGGTCATGACACTTTTTTCTCTCATGTTCATGGTTGTGACTAACTTTCAACACTCTGCCAAAGAATGTCAGAGGCAGCCGATATCAGAGATGAGGCAGCAAATCAACCATTGACATTGTCCTGGAGAAAGCTTCCCTCTCCCCTCTCCATGCATGGGCAGGCCTTTCTAGGCATGAACTCAAAGGTGTGAATTCCCTTCTCCCCTTCTCTCCATTCCTTCCATGTCACTCTTCCACAGAAATAAAAATATAGTAAGCCTATATCAAAAACAAAAAACAAAAACAAAAATAAAAATAAAGAAACAAACAAAAAGCAGAGGAAAAGAAAAAAAAAGTAACCTCCTTTTTCATCTATTTGAAGCCTGCTTTAATTTATCTGTCAAAGAAGAGAGATGGGATTTATTGCACTGTTTCAGAAATGTTGTATGAGGTGGTAAAAATCAGCATTAGGATTTGGATTTAAATAAGCTTAGGTCTGATGCCAGCTCAGCTGCTTACAAATTATGTGACAGTGGATATGTTCCTCATTATCTTTCTTTTCTGTAAGATGGGTACAAAATATTACCTTATGGATGTGTTAAGAGGATAACAAATAGTTTATATAAATGACCATGGCACAGAGTAAGTGCTCAATAACCTTCTTCACTGTTAAAAGATTATTAATCTTTCTGAGAAATAATCTCAAGATTCTGGGAGATATTAAACAGTAAGACCCTTTACAGACATTGAACCTTCCTAAAAATGTTCTCCAAAACATAAAAAAGGTCAACCTGTATTCTTAGACCATGTTAATTCTGTTGAGCATATGCATTATCTTAAAAGTAGAAACAATAACAAAAAAAAAAAAAATTTAAGCACAAATTGGCATTCCTAAAATTCAGACTTAAGATTTGCAAACAAACATTGAAATATAACCATTCCTCACACCCCACTTTAAAAAAAATGAAAACAATCTTGAATAAATTACATATAAAATAGCAGTGAGGCTCATTGGGCAGTAATTCTATCTTCCCTCAAACAGTGTCTCCCACCCCACAGTGTTGGGGCTCACAAATCCCTCTGAAACTAGAATCACAATCTAATGTAACAGAGCTTTTGAAAAATGACCCTCAGTTTGGAAATTATGTTGAAACAGAAGTTGATGTCATAGATTTAGTGTATACTTATTACTTTTATCTAATCTTAAGTGATGATATAACCAGAGATAACCAAATGACAGAATACATAGAAACTTCATTCAAATTGAGAGAGAATGATTATCACATGCTGGGCTCAGCAGAACAATTAAAATAAGTTACTCATGCTACCTGAATTATATTTAATGCTGTGTTTGATTAAGAATTATAAAATAGCACAAATCCTAAATATAAAAACTCACCCTACTGATGCTTCTTAGCACCCAAGTCACATCTAAGTGTGAAAATGTGTTCTGGGAAGATCAAATTTCCCATCTAGTTGTCTAAAGGATATTAACCCTCCATTATTTATTAGGTCTATTATAAAAGAAATTCCTGCATGGTCCCAAAAAAGAAAAAAAAAGTGTCATGGTTCCCAGGGAGAAAAAATAAAAAAGCAAGGATTATCCTTGAAAGCAAAGAGAGAATAGATTTTTTGTCTTTTTTTTTTTTTTTTTTTTTTTTTTACCAAGTTGTCAGAGGAGTTGCCATGGGTACCGGGAGGGGCCTAGGTTTAAATGTCAGATTTCTCTACAACTACTGTCTTTTTAGCATTCTTTCTTTGTTATTCTGTTTTCTCCTCCATGTCCCCCCACCCCGCCCCATTTAACTAAACATCCATTTTTCTCTACCATTCTTGAAGTACCCTTTTTTCCCCAATAGCCAAAAAAAACTTTTTTTTTTCATTTAAGTAAATCATTGCTTCTATGTTCTCTCATTGTTTCACTGCACCTATATTTTTATGACATATAAGGGAAAGAAACAAAAGTATTTGTATCATATAGAGGCATCCAAATAGAATAGAATAGTGTAAGTCATTATAAATAACATAAAATTTAACCAAACCAAGCCATTTGGTCATTATGCAGAACGCTACTATATGACATATAGTGTCTGACATTATTTACATGATGGAGGGTGTATGTGCGTTCCTGTGTGTAAAATAAGGAAGTACCCATGAAGAGACAAATGGGAGAGATAAAAATCTTGCCCAAGATTGATATGGGCTAGCCACTGTGAGTATTTGAACCCATATACCTTACATCTAAGTTTAAGAGTTTAAATCCAAGTTTTAAAATCCTGGAAAACAAATCAGGTTGGCTCATCTGACAAGAGGCAAATGGGCTTGACTACATTTTATTTTCAAGGAAGGTAGACTGGCAAGTAGATTTTGCTCCTAGGCTCTCATTGTCTAGAAAGCAAAACTAAGCCAAACTATCTGCTCTGGGATTTTCCTTCTCCCTTGCCCTCCTCCCTTCTGCATTCCCTCCTCCCCTTTGAAAAGTTGGGCATTCAAGTTTTGCATACTTTTTGCTAGTGTTAACATGCAAATGAACATTACGGAACACTGAAGCAGCTTCAAGAATAGGGAAGGCAGGAGAGTAGAGGGATTTATATCTCTGTTGATGCAATTGTGTCAGGTCTCTCTTGTGGGCCCCCAGCATGAGGGCCATCAATTTGCATAAGTGAAGGCCAGCTTTCCATTGGAAGGAAAGGAGAATGCTACATTTCTTTCAACTGAATGCTTGTGGGCTAATCACTACAGAAAAAAAAAAAAAAAAAACAAGTATTATGCGAGTGGACTTGAATAACCCTTCAGGAGAGGGGCACTACAGAATTACTTAGTAATCCATTTAACTTCCCTTAGACTGGCAACATGGCCCCTTTACTTCCTACTTAAAAAGGTGAATGTCCTCAAATTTAAAAACTTTTAGATTTAATTGCTGGAGTACCAGTTTGACTAGTAAATTGTGGAAATCAGATGGTCCCACAGCTCCCAGAAAAATGCTATATATGCAAGTCTTTAGTAAAACTAACAATATAATTGTAACATGTCACATAACAACAATTAAGATACTACTGTCCTAAAAGGAATAAACTGTTATTAACTGTATATCAGAAAACAGTCTTTGCAAAGCGCATGACAATAATGCTGTTTTAGTTTTTCCAGACAGAAATGAAAATGTAAGCCATTCAATGGAGAGAGGTAAAAAGAACAAGGAGAAGAAGCCATTTTAGTTTCTCTTCCTGCCAGAAGGGTGACCTGGCAGAGTTTTCCTCTATTTTCATCTTTGGTTTTTTGTCTTGTTTTAGTAGAGGAGAAGCATCTCCTTAAAACATAAATAATTCAAAACTTTAGTCAAGTGTGTATTGAGGGTTATACAATCAGCTCAACATTGTAAGTAAAAGAGAAAAATAAGACAGGGAGAAACAAGGCAAGTATAAAAACATGAAAGTAGAAAAATATAGAAATAAATGTACAACTGTGCTATATAGATCATCAAAGCTGCAGGACTTTCCAGGAGGGAGAATGTTTATAAAAGTTCAACTGGTTAAGTGACTTCAAGGAAGTAATGGGATAAGGTATAGTTCCTGGCGTGCTGTCCATTTGGTAACCACTAGCCATACATGACTCTACATTTAAATTTAAATCTAAGTAACATTAAATATAAGTAAAACTAAAAGGTAAATGTAGGTTCCTCACCTCATTTCAAGTGCTCAATAGCCACATGTGGCTGTTGGGGAGGCAGAAATTTTCCCCTGTACAATGTTCTTCTAGCTGGACTAATAACTAATTTTACATGACAGATGAACAGGAGAAAATCAAATTTAGTTTTGTCCTTACAAGGAATACACGCAGACATAAAATTCCAAAGATAATCAGGTAACATGAGGCTTGTATTACATCCTGAGCTAAAAAGAGGACTGGGGGTCTAGGGATACAAAAGAGAAGAAGATGAGGGTGAGAGAAGATGTTTAGAAAACAGAGGTAGCTCTATTATGTAAATAAATTTCTTAAGTAAAAACAGGTCTCTGTTACTAGTTCTTTAGGCAGTTGAGGAGGAGGTAAAGAGGTTTTCCTGAATCTGCTGTGTTTTGATTCCTTTAACTCAAAACAATCTTCATGCCAAAGTAGCCCATCTTAGGGCAGCTGACCCTTGACTCCTACATTGCTATGCAGATACAGAATATCTCCATCACCACAGAAAGTTCTTTTGGACAGTGGAATCCTAAAGAATGAGTATAACTTATTGTCCTGAAAATATCACGTTAGCACATTCTAGAAAGGGAACTATGAGTGAACACAGAAAAGGGGAAAGAAGTCTGACATACGTTTGTGGTCAAAGGAAAAGACTAGATTGATAGGACTAGAAATTTTTATACTGCAAAGTATAGGGAAACAATGTAAGGAAGGCCTAGCCTAAACCCTTTGAAACTTGGACAAACAAAGAAACAACATGACAAAAACTGGGATGATTATTCTGACAGCAGTGTGATTGGATCAAGGAGGGAAGAGTCTGAAGATAAGGAAATTTCTGCTGAGACTTACACAATACTCCTCTTGTGCAAAGATGACAACTCACATCAGAGGAGTGAGGGTGGGAAAGAATGGCTATTAACAAAAAAACTTAAGGAAATTCATTTTCTGGAAATTGAATATGGAAAATAGAAAACAAAGGAGAGGTAATAATTACTCCAAGTTTGTTAACCTGAGTGTCTGAGAGAATTGCAATCCTCCAAACTAGAAATAGGAATTTGATAGTTATTCTCAATCATTCACTCATTCTTCTGTATCTCCCCTTGTTAAAAAGAAAATCACGGGCCCAAAATGGCATCACTTAGGCCAAGTCCCCAAATTGAGGCTTAATACCTAATATAATTGCAGTTTCAACCTTCCCAGAAATGTAGTCTTAACCAGTCAGTCGGGGATTTTCTGACCAGCACCAATGAGTCTGCCACACGAATCCTCTCTATCCATCAAAAGAAAATGAGGTAACCTGAATGATAAGTCATCCTCTGCTTCCCCCTAAGGTAAAGTAACCTTGCTCAAAACAGTCATTTTCTTTTGCTAATAACTGTCTTGACCCACTCTGCTTATAAAAACCTCCATTTTGTAATTCACCTCATATCCCCCCTCTATTTGCTAGATGGGATACTGGCTGATTCATGAATCATTTAATAAAGCCAATTAGATCTTCAAATTTATTCAATTGAATTTTTGTTTTGACACCTCACATTTCATTTTTACACTCTCCAAAATGATGATTTCACACCTTCTCCACTTGTGTCAATAATCCTCTGCCTCTCTGCCTTCCTCACCATCAACTGATGATCTTGTCTTTGCTTCCTTGGGAAAATAGAAGCCATCATATGAGAACTCCTCCTTCCTCTGCATGTAGCCAGCTTCTTTCTTCCCTAGCCACACTTTCTCCCTTTCTCTTCTCTGTGTAGAAGGTTACCCTCCTCCAAGCAGTCACCAGCCCCTGCACTTAAGCTCTGGAGTACTCCTCCTACTGTCTCAGAGATCTCCATCTACAATTACCTCTAGTCTCTGTTTTATTATTGATTTCTTCCTCTAGCTTCTTTCCCATAGCACACAGACAATGTATTAGGGTATGAAATTTGCCAGTCCTTCCTCTCCCCATTGTCCATCAGCCAAATGGTGGATGAGATTGACCTCCAGTTTCAGCTTCAAGATATAAACAATCCAGGTAATGTCATTCCCCTATACAAGTCACCCAGACCCTGGCCAATTAGTTCATGAAATTCCTCTGGACATTGATTGATTTTATATTGGTCCAATCAGAGTGAATGTCAGCACTTGTGCTTTCCTCTCACTCTGGTCTACATTTTGTAAATATATGAAGGCCAGAACTACTGTTATTATTTGACTATTTTAATAAAAACTGAAACTGGGCACAAAGAAAAATGTAGAGAACTGCAGAACTGAGACCTGCAGAAAAATGCAGTTGGAGTCACCAATTCTAGGGTTTTTTTTCCAGTTACATGACCATTCACATTTTTTACTGCTTAAATTTGAACTGGAATTCCTACAACTTGCAACCAAAAGCAAGATAACTGATATCTAAAGTATCTCCATTCCAAAGGCATCCTTCTTTGACCCCATTTGCCCTGCTATGGCTACTATAACATTTCTCTGTTCCCTATCACAAGACTACTTAAAAGTTTTATCTATAGGGATACCTGGGTGGCTTAGTTGGTTAAGCATGCTACTCTTGATTTCAGCTCAGATGATATCATGATTTGTAAGATCCAGCCCACGTCAATACACGTTGACACTTGTATTCCAAAACCCTTCTTTCTCATCTTCAATGAAACTATATTCTTGATTTCCTCAAGGCTCACACTAGCAGAGTTGCAAAAGAGATCACTCCAGCATTTAAAAGATAAAGAAATGTAATATAGGGAATTAGGTGCTGTCCAAATGATTGTAGAAGCTGGAGGAGCAGGCTATGAGTCCTAAGAGGACTCCTAAAATAATACTCTAGAGTTATCAAAATCGGAACTTGGGATAATCAGAAAGTCATCCTGGAATTTCTTACCTCTAGGAATATATGCTTTAGTTGTTTCCATAAATCTCATCATCATCCTCTCAGTTCTTGAACCAAAAGCCCAGGAATCAACCTTGAGTTGTCTCTTTCTCTTCACTGCCTATAGCCAACCAATTAGCAAATCAGTCAAGTCTAACCCCTAGATAAATCCTGAATCTACCACTTTCTCTTATCTCTGCCACCACCTTCCTAGCACAAGTCTTCATATTT
Organism: Leopardus geoffroyi; assembly: GCF_018350155.1. Lineage (NCBI taxonomy): Eukaryota > Metazoa > Chordata > Mammalia > Carnivora > Felidae > Leopardus > Leopardus geoffroyi. Next base: position 105,621,576 of record NC_059327.1, on the reverse strand, counting down.
TTTCACACAAACAATGGGAAGTTCCTTTTAACTGCCCATCCTGGATCAGCCATTTCCCTTATTCTCCATATAATATCCAGAATGATCATTGTATAATCAAAATTGGACCATAAGTTTTCTTGCTCAAAACCCTATAGTGATTTTCAATTGTACCTGAAATAAAATCTCATAAGTTCTCATATTCTATGTGAACTAGTTTCTGCTCACCTGTCTAACCTTCTCAAATCTTTCCCTTTGTCCATGGCTCTGAAACCACACAAGTCTCTTCCTGTTCTTGGAAAACACCAACTTGATCCCACATTAGGGCACTCACTTTCTTTCTGCTCAGAAGATTCTTCTCTCAGATATTCACAGGATAGTCTCCCAATCATTCAGGTTTCAACAATTTCAGAGAATAGTCTTCTCTGATTTCCAAATCTAACATAGCCTCTCCTATTTATTCTCTATCCCACCACCATCTTTATTGTGTTCATAGCACCCTCTCCATTTAAAATCCTTCAGCTTATTGTCTATTAATTCCAAAAATGCAATGACTTGTCTGGCATCTCCTCCATTGTATGCCTACCATTGTATGGCTAGCACATAGTCTTAAGATGCAGAAGGCACTCCATTAGTGTCTGTTGTATGCTTGATTGGATTCTTGGCAATCACAAACTAAATACGCGCTTAGAATCCCAGGTATATATTTACATTGTATAATGCTATCTGGTAGGTAGCATAGTATATTGACAAAACTTTTCCATTGCAGGTATGGGACTGTCTTCTGGGACAGGCATGGGAAAGAGCCAGAACCTAGAAGGACAAATTAGGGTTAGGAAAAGCTATCACTCAGCAGTAACATCTAAGGAGAAGTGAAACAGTTTCCTTCCACATTTGAGAAAAATATTAGCAAGCATTATACTGATTTCCAAATGTCACTGAATATAGAAGATTATTTTACCTATAAACCAACTCCATGATGTAACACAGACCTACATGAAATAAACCAGAGCCTTTCTAATATCATGGCAATATTCTGGTCATGAATTGGGCTCTCAAATTAACATTTAAACTATTTTAACTACTGAAAGGTGTCCTTTAACTCTAAAGCAAAAGAATGCAAATTATCCTGATTCTTGCAACAGGTAATATAAATTTGAAAAGGAATATTGTTTAGAAGAACAGGAAACCAAATGACTTTGCAAAGAGTTCTAAATGTGGAGATCGATGGATCAATTGATTGATTGATTTAGAGTACAAGTGGGAGAGAGGGGCTGGGGGTGGGGAGAGAGAGAGAGAGAGAGAGAGAAAGAGAGAGAGAAAATCTTAAGCAGGCTCCACACTCAGCACAGAGCCCAATGCGGGGGCTCAGTCCCATGACCCTGGGATCATGACCTGAGCTGAAATCAACAGTCAGATGCTCAACTGAATGAACCAATCAGGCACCCTGTGGGATACTTTTGAAAGAAAAGAGACTTTGTCATGTTTTACAGAAAGATAGCCTCTTGGAAGGACTGATTCTTAGTATGATGGTATTTCAGAAAGACTCCAAGTTCAAGTGAAGTGATGGGCAAAAAGGAGAATACATCCAGGAAGCTCAGCATATTTAGGGACATTAATATTTCCTGATGGGAGGAAACTTGGGCCTCTCTGGAATACATCAACCAACAATCAGTCCTCGATTGCTTCTGCATCAGAGAAAATACTAACTTGGGTTAGCAGACAAACGACAGAATATTTTCATTCATGGGTCCAGATTTAAAAAAGAGTAATATTGTTATTACTTAATATGTGCTTGTGCTTTGATATTTTTATACACAAATCCATGGTATTAATGTACTGGTATTCAGTAATATAACTTTTACCTAATTCCTTTTATTCATAACATAATGATTATCATGATTCTTAAAATGATTATGGCAATTTGTATACATTTTTTACTCTTCTCAAAACTAAATATAACGAGACATTTTATTCTCAACTATCAAGCATCCTTAGTTTACAAAAAGATTGATACTATTAAATATTAATTACCCTCACCCCCATTCTTCCTCCTTTACATATGTCCATAGCTCTTTCTTGTTATTGCTTTTTAATTGAAATATATTTGACATATAATATTGTGAAAATTTAAGGTATACGACATTTTGATACATTTATATATCAGAATATGTTTGCCATTATAGAGATAATTAGCACCTCTGAAGCTTTATCTTTATCCCACTTTTTTTTTCCTGTTTTCCATTCTTTTCTGATTTAAACTTTTGTTTGTTTGTTTGTTTGTTTGTTTGTTTTCCAAGACTAACTTCCATTCTTCTTGGGTTCTAAATAACTTCACATATTTTCTTGGACCTCTTCAATTATCTCTTCCTTTTCTGGGATACCCTGTCTCTCATTTACCTGTGTTTTCAAAAGGCCCAGAAGATACTTAAGAGACCTCCCAGCCAACTTGATCTCTAAGGGCAGGAAAGCATTGTGTGAATAATCAGAAATACCACAGAAGTTAGCTCAGGTTTCTATGTACAACTACTCATAAAATTGGCAAAATGTAAAGTGGCAACTTTCCACAAAGTAGACAGCACTCTCAAGTAGACTTATCACTGCCAATCTTTTTCTAAAATTTAAGTATCACTTTTTCAATGCTAAGCACAAATTTCTCAATATGACAATAAAACTCAATGTTTTCTCTCTTACCAGTGAGCTAATAGTCCTCACATGACCACTTTTAGATACTTCAGGCTTCAAATATTTTTTTCTATTACCACAAAAAAGAAAAGTTTACTTTATCCATACTAATTATTCTAGATTGTCATTAGCCCCTGATACATGATTGTTGATCCCTTCATTTTCCTAAAATTGTATACCTACAATGAATTAAAAATCAACAAATACAAAGACCTTTTGTCAGTCCTTAACTCAATGGACTCTATAGCCACTAATACTACTCTCCATAAACTCTCCCAAATGAGTTCAGTGATTTTGCATTCCTAATTGTCCCTGTACCTCTTTGACCCTCACTTAAAAATAGAAAACCCCCAAGAAAGCATTCTCTAAACATTCGTGCTCAGTGCTCACACATCCCCAAGTCTAGATGTGTCCCATAATCCCACTTAGATTCCTAAAATCACTTGTAAGCCTCAGATCCATGGTTTAAGTGTCTGCTGACTCTCTTCCACTTTCACCTCAAAACCAAGTGCTCTTTCACCCACATGATGCTTTTAAAAGCAATGTCTTCATAGACAGATGAGAGTTTTCTCTAAGTATCCGGAGAACTGGTATATAGAGGAGAAATTAGGCACCATATGAAGAGCACCTATACAAATGAATAGACATCTCAGAGAGGAAGAGTTTTAGTCACTATATATAAAAACCCTGTAAAAGTTGGATCAGTCTAAGAATGGAATGTTTTACAAGAAATTTTAGACTAATCTATATGTATTAGAAGTTTAGTAGGTATGTCTGTATTGCTTCCAGTAAACTTGTAGAATTCATGACTTACTATTACACCAGTAATTTTTTAATAAAACTAGGATGTTGTAGTACCAATAAGATGGATTAAATGGCAATGCTTTTGATTTATGTCATATATAGGATAAAATTATGCTTCAGGTGAATTCATATTGGCATTCTCTCTTCCTTTGCTTTAAGGAGGCAACAGTTTCTCAAATGGCACATGAAACAGCATCAATCATAAAGAAAAGAATGGCAAATTGAATGCCATTAAATTGAAGAACTTTTTAATAGAGATCTTTTGCTCATCAGAAATACCATTAAGGGAAGCCTGGGTGGTTTAGTCAGTTAAACATCTGACTCTTGATTTGGCTCACGTCGTGATCTTAAGGCCATGAGATCCATGCTGAGTATGGAGCCTGCTTAAGATTCCCTCCCCCTCTCTCTCTGATCCTCCCTCACTCACATATGCTCTCTTACACTCTCTCTCTTAAAATAAATAAACATTAAAGAAAAGAATGAAAAACCAAACTACATATTGAAAGAAGGTATTTATAATATATAACTCTGACAAATTATTCATACTCTAAATATACTGGTTAAAATGAAAAGGCAAGCTTTTCCGTTTCTTAGACCTTACTTCTCATCCGATCCATAGGGCATAGTCTTTAGATGATGCACAATGGAAGATCCAAGTGGGTTTATTTCTGTTACATGAGAACTGAATAATCATGAAGACCACGTTACCAGCAGAACTAAAGGGCATTATCTAGCCTTTAGTTGTGAATTCTAGTCAAATGTTACATTGTCACACTTGATATATGTATTTACTCTTTTAGATGAAAAAGATAACTTACCAAGGGGGATATTTCCTATATTTTTCCTGTCACTGTAGCAGAGTAGAACTCCAGTGTATTTTATTCACAATGTTTATTCTTAATTCCTTTAGTAAGTACTCTTCAACAAAATTCAAACACGAGATGTTCAGATGGAATATGAGTAAGCAAAGCTGTTAGTTTTGCCTGAATTTCTCTTTCTCTTGTTCCTTGGAATAGTATCTTTTACAATGGTTACTAATACTCCCTAACTTCTGCATTCTCAGTAACAGTCTTTTTTGCAATAGTTACAAATCTAAACTTTCCTAAGTTACCCAAAGTTTCATGTACACAGTTTTCATATTTATCTCCTGGTAGTATCCACTGGTAATTAAGCATGGATCTACTGTTTGAATGGTTTCCCTATCACTTAGGCCCTCAAACTGCTCTAACTTGCAAGACTACATTCATGTGCTTGATGGGCTGATGCCACAAACCTCCAACAGGAAAAGTCCATCCATATGATTAATATTCACGACTCTTTTGGGAAGCCTGTGGTTGAATTCCTCATTTTAAGGTTAAAACTATCTTAAAATGCACAATACAATTAATAATTTTCCCTATTTTTGTGGAGAACAAATGGATTGGTAAATTATGACTGTTTGCCACTGTATGTAATAAACCAAAGAAAATAACTACTATTGTTATCCCCACTTGATAGATGAAGGTGCTAACCACAGACTGGTTAAGTAATTTGCCAAAATGGTAAGTGGTAAGAGCTTTTTACATATCACCTCTTCTTTGTAAAAGTTCTGAACTGAGAGAGAACTAAGATAAAATACAAAGACAAATGGGAAAACGATGACTATAAACCCTTGTAATGCTTGTCCAATGATAATGTGAATTTGGACATGTGATTGCAGTTTGACTCCCTCCCTGCCTAAACCTTACTTCCAAAGTGAGGCGCTTTGAAGCATGTACCCTTCCTCAGGATGTTGTTATATAGGTGCTGGCATCAGTAATTCAACAATGAGGAGACTTTCAAGTTGAATAACTTGGCCATGTTCACATTTCCTATAAGAAGAGAAGCAGGGCTCTGGATTTTGAGCATAGATATGACTGAATTCAGAGCCCATGTTCTTTCTAACTTGTATACTGTTTCTTTCAGTTCTTTGCATACAATGAATTTCTGGTATTATAAAATAACTCATTAATACTTTGGAAGAAAGCATGTCATATATTTTACAATTTATTTCTTATCCGGATGAAATTATTAACAGATCCTAAGTGTAATTTCCTGTCATATTAAATTTTTACTTCTTTCTACTCAATTCAGCACACACTATTTAAAGTTTAGTGGCCAATAAGTAATTGGGGAATTGGGGAATTCTTTGGAATGAATGTAATTTATCTTCATCAATTAATATGCGTAGAATTCTATGCCTACATTTACCAACTAATTCCTGATAAGTACTTATATCAAACACATTTTGTGTTAATTTTTAAAAGCTTAGCCACCAGTTATTTGATTTTACATATTTAATAAGATTAGGCAGCTATATTAAAAAAGGAGAAATTAAGGTAAAACTTATCCCTGCATTATCAAATGTTCCTAGAATTTCAGTCTAGAATTGAGGTAACAATAGTTCAAATTCAACTTTGCATGAAAACTTTGATATGCCTCAACAAAAGCCTTTTATTTAATTTTGCTTTTCTCTTGAAACAAACACCCTAGTTTACTAATTTAGAGAGAACAGTGAAGGAAATAATATAATAACAGAGTTAACTTGATAACTTCATCAGATTATTTCCTGATAATATGTGTTCTCCACCTGAAGAACTGAACTTATAAGACACTGGTAATTGCATTTAATTATTATTTAAATATTGATTTTTATAGTCACTTTTTAATATAAAAGTCACTAGATTTAATAGTGACTTTTATAGTCACTATTTCTGATTTTTGTTTAATTGGAAGTAAGAACCATTAGCTTCTATTCTTGTTTGTATAGCTCTAAGCAAACACAGTATTTCATATTATATAACATTACAAAATTATATAAAACCACTGCCACCAAACAAATCACACATACACATCAAAGTTCTGGCTTTATCTTACAATGAAAATAACATAGTACAACTCCTTATTCTGTTCTCCTTTTATCACCCCCAGTACTCCTCATCAAAGCTGTCTCAGCATCTCTCAATTAAAGCATTTCTTTACATTTACCAGGGTGTACAGATACCCAGTCCTGGAGAGTTGTTTCCAGCTAAGATTCAAAACTAAAAAATGAGAGTGAAATTGGACTTTGTAATATTAAAAACTGAATTTCAAGAATTGTTCAGATTTTTTATTTTAAAATAATGCATTAAACAATAATTTCTCCCTTCTTTCTCTTAGAAACCATCCAAAATAATAAGAAAGAGAAAAAAAATTCAAATTCCATCTCTGATGAAACTCAAAGACTTCTACAAGCCAGAACTATAAAATTATTGAAGGACTGTGAAAAATAGGGAAGGTCAACTGAGGTACAGGGTGGCTCAAGAGAGAATGTCCCAGGCTGCAGTTCTGTAAATAAGAGGAGCACTTGATGTGCCAGATCAACAATGTCTGTTTGGGAACAATAAGAGCAGAGACAAAGGGAGGGAGCCTTCCTAGATCCAGTTTGTCATCAAATTTTAAGAAGCAGGGAAGAAGGCACTGAACAAGGATCCACATGGCCAAGCCAGATCTGCAGAAAGCATCTGTCAGTTGGACAGGGGAGTAGAAAGACTGCTTATGAGAAACCCATGAGGTCAGTATCAGTGAGCTGGGGGAAAATAAAAGTGAAAAGAATTCACTTACAAACATAACCACATGTCATGGCATAATTACTACTAGAGGGAGTACAGTCCTGGATCTACCTTCACACAGACATTTTGCAAATAGCTGAAATATAAAGACTTTATCTCATTCAAAAGATTGTATTAATTAAACAGAAACCAGGGTAGATCCCATATGAAGATTAAAAGAATAGAGAAGAAAAGAAACAGGGAAAAGATCCAAACAAAGTGCATTTGACCCCCAAATATTGTCATGTTACCAGTGAAAATTGGGCAATAGTAGAGTTACCATTTTAAATAAATTTGACAAATCATCAGGAATCAGGGAAGAATGAGAAGAAAAGAAATAATAATATTACAGAAATGAGGGCAAAATTAGAAACATCATTAAGAAAAAAAGACACTTCTAAAAAACAGGAAAAAAATCATTTCCTTTTTAAAAAATTTTATTTTAGACAGGGGGTAGTGTGAGTTGGGAAGGGGCAGAGGGAGAAGGAGAGAAAGAATCTCAAGCAGGTTCTGCACTGTTAGTGTGGAGCCTGATGTGGGACTCGGTCTCACAACTGTGAGACCATGACCTGAGCTGAAATCAAGAGTTGGAGGCTCAACCGACTGAGACACTCAGATGACCCAAAACAGTAAAACATCATACTGGATCCATATTTTCTATTAAATTTCTGTAAAACTTCTGTTAAACCAACACTAATTCAAAACATAAATTCTATTAATTTCTTTAAAAATTATTTCTAGCAATCCACAGATTTAATGCAGTCCCTATCAAAATACCAACATTTTTCACAGAAACAAAAAAAAAGGAATACTAAAATTTATATGAAACCACAAAATACCTCAAATAGCCAAAGCAATCTTGAGAAAGAACAAAGCTAGAGGTATCGCAATCCCAGATTTCAAAATATACTACAAAGCTGTAATAATCAAAACTATGATACTGACACAAAAATAGACACATAGGTCAAAGGAACAGAATAGAGAGCCCAGAAATAAACCCACACTTATGCAGTCAATTAATCTATGACAAAGGAGGCAAGAATATACAATGAAGAAAAGATCGTCTCTTTAATAAATGGTGCTAGGAAAACTGGACAGCTACATGCAAAAGAATGAAACTGGACCACTTTCTTACACCTTACACAAAAATAAACTCAAATGGATTAAAGACCTAAATGTGAGACCCGAAATCATAAAACTCCTAGAAGAAAACATAGGTGGTAATTTCTTTGACACCAGCTGTAGAAACGTTTTTCCATATATGTCTCCCAAGGTAAGAAAAACAAAATTATTGGGGCTATACCAAAATAAAACGCTTTTGCACAATGAAGGAAACCATCAACAAAATGACAGGCACCCATTTGCAACAACATGGGTGGAGCTAGAATGTAATATGCTAAGTAAAATAAATCAGTCAGAGGAAAACAAATACCATATGATTTCACTCACATGTGGAATTTAAGAAACAAACCAGATGAACATATGGGAAAGGGCAAAAAAAAACAGAGAGAGAAACAAACCATAAGATACTCAACAATAGAGAACAAACTGAGGGTTGATGGAAGGAAAAAGGAGGGGAATGGGCCAAATGAGTGATGGTTATTAAGGATGGCACTTGTTGGGATGAGCACTGGGTGTTATATGTAACTGATGAATCACTCAACTCTATTCCTGAAACCAATATTACACTATATGTTAACCAACTAGAATTTAAATAAAAATCTGAGAGAGAAAAACAAATGGCAAGGCAACCTACTGAATGGGAGAAGATATTGGCAAATGACATATCAGATAAGGGGTTTATATTTTAAATATATGAAGAATGTATGCCACTCAACACCCCAAAAACAAATAATCTGATTAAAAAGGGCAGAAGATCTGAATAGATATTTTTCAAAGAAGACATATAGATGTAAGAAGACACATGAAAAGATGCTCAAAACACTAATCACCAGAGAATTGCAAACCAAAACTACAGTGAGGTATCACCTTATACCTGTCAGAAGGGTTAAAATTTAAAACACACACACACACACACACACACACACACACACACACAAAACAAAAACATAAGCAATAACAAGTGTTGGCAAGGATGTGGAGAAAAAAGTAACACTCATGAACTATTGGTTGGAATGCAAATTGGTGCAGCCACTGTGGAAAACAGTATGAAGGTTCCTCAAAAACTTAAAAAGAAAATTATTATATGATCCAGTAATTAATTTCACTACTGGGTATTTACACAAAGAAAATGAAAATCCTAATTCAGAAAGATATATGTACCCCTATGTTTATTGCAGCATTATTTACAAAGCCAAGATATGAATTGCAATCCTTTATAACAGAAGGATATCAATTATGTGAACTAATCAATATTTTAATATGACCCCCCAAAAATATCATTAAGAAAATCAAAACAGGCAGTTCTAAATATATATTCAAAATCTATATGCAAAAATAACCAGGATAATGTCAATCATAGGGGCATAGAAAAAACTAGCTGTCCAGATAGTAAAACATTTCATAAGCTATAGTCATTAAGAATGTGTGATACTTATGCATTAGGCACATTTATGCATTAGAAAAATAGCTCAATAGAACAGAAATGACAAAATCCTGAATTCAATCTAATACATACAGGAATGTAGTATGATAAAAATGATATAGTATTTCAATGATACAGAATTTGTGTAAAATAAAATAAATTCCAAATAGATCAAAGATTTAAACATAAAGACATTTTAAAAGTACTAACATAAAACATAAACACATTTATAATCTCAGAAAAGGTAAGCCTTTCCAACTGAGTTGCAAAACTCAACCTACGAAAGAAATGATACATTTAGCTGCACCAAAATTTAAATTTTCTGCATATAAAAAATACCGTAAATATCAAAAGACAATGACAAGTAAAAAAAAAATTACAACTAATGTCACTCAAAAATGACTAATTTTCTTATATACATGAATTTTACAAATCAATGAGATAATAATCCAATAGGAAGCATAAGCAAGAGAAATTAAAAGGCAGTTCACAGAAAGGAAATACAAATGTTTCTTAACATAAAAAAGGGCATTCAACCTACTTAATAATAAAAGAAATCAAAGTAAACTACTGATCCAATGAACTATTTTTTTCATCTAACAGATTATTGAAAATCAAAAAGTAAGTCAGCCAGGTTGTCAGGTAACAGATTCACTCAAACATAACTTGTGAGAATATAAATTAGTAAAACTCTAAGAATAGTATAATCTCTATCAAAATTATAAATTCTCAGACCCTTTATTTCAGCAATTCTACTAAGAATTGGTCCCACTGACTTGGTGACATATGAGAAAAATTTGATCTATAAAAGGATATTTATTGCAACATTATTTGTATTAGCAAAGATTGACCTCCAAAAATGCCAAGGTCTATACCAAAATCCTATCTTGAAGGTTGGTTAAATAATTGATGGCATATTCCTAAAATGGGTACTATACAGACATCAAAATATTGATTCTATTATATATATATTTCAGCAAGGGAAAATGGCTAAGATACACTAAGTTAAAAAGTAAGGTGTAGAACAGGCAGAACGGTATGCACATTATATTACTATTCCTGATTATGTATCACCTACATAAAATATAATATTATAAACTATGATCATGTATTATATATTAGATATATATCATAGACCAGTTATGAAATATAGCTATATACTTGACATAGAGTGATACTTATGCACATGTATGTATATGTGCATTTATATGTACATACAACACCTCTGAGTATATACAAACAACAGATGTTATTGTTTGCCTTTCAAAGAAGCACTTTGTACTATTTGTATTATCTATGGCACAAATAATTAGAATAAATTTCTAATTACAAATTTAAAGTTGAATTTAAACAAGTATCATTGACAAAAGACCTCCTCCCTTCAATCTTCCTTTCTTGGTGTTCCTGTACTCTTTTCTCTGCATGAGAGTGAACAGAGAAATGTGAAGCTGGTTAGGATGATAAATAGTCTCTCCTAGGCTGGAAAAGATCAGATTCAGAAAAAATAGAGCCATAAAATTTGAAATATTTTCTGGTTAGGGGTCTGCCATCTGTACATTAAAGAAAAAAAATGAAAGGTGTTCCAGACTCCAAGGTCAGAATAAGACAGAGAAAAGGAAAAAATGCTTGGAAATTTATGTTTGCACAGACCTTTTTTTATTTCTCCAGTTCTTTAGACTAACACAGCACACATCAGCAATAGTTTCCCAGCCAAACTGCCCAGCATTTCTGAAGAAAGAAGAAAAAAAAGTGGTGGGCCATTCATTCTAGAACCTGCAAATTCTGCAGACATCTCCATGGGAGCGGCTGTATCTCTAATTATTCTCCTGTGCTAATGCAGACACAAATTACAATTTATTTTAATAATCATTTAAATTAATACAATATGCTAACCACTGAAATTTTCATTTTATTATGAATCAATAGCCAAAAATAAGAAAAGTTTTATCACACATAAATGCTAGCAATCATGTCATTCATACCAGTTTTAAGGCAGCCCAGTAAAATGAAAATATAAACATATATATTTTCAAAATTCTAAGCACTTGGTTTCCTTCTTCTCTGCAGGGAGTGGAAGCGGGTGATATGAGGTTGCAGTTTAATATATATGTGGGAGTTGTCTATTTAGTTTTCTCCCAAAGTGGAGCCTGAGATAAGGACTTCAGTGCAAGTAACTGAAGGGGAGAGAGGGGGGAGTGGGAATCTCAGGAAGCTGAAGTGAGGAACCATAAAGAGTGATACAGGCAAGGGAAGACAGACAGTTAAAGGTGTATTCCTAAGCTGGTTACCACTTACGGCAACTGAGATTCAAGTCCAGCTGAGATATTCTAAGGAACTGGGTAGACCATACCTCTGCATTGTTCTTCTGGCGGTTGGGAGGCCGAGGCTTTCCTGCATTAATTTCAACCCTCTTTGGTTAAGATTGCCCAAGCGGCATTAGCTCCTTGTACTTCCAGGCTGCTCTGTTTGGGGGCTTAATGAACTGCCCAAAACTTCAGAAAATGCCAAAAGACACAGTAAGTATTTGAGGTGGGAAGCTCTCAGTGTGATAGGAACAGCCTCCTACAACCACTACCAAAATCACAGGGACCAAGGGGAAGAGGTGGGTGGCCAAAACAACAACAACAACCACAAAACCAAAAGTGTCTGCTCCAGGGGTAAAGAAATGAAAAGACTGAAACAAAAGGAAAACTAACTGCATAAACACATTTATATCATCCCAAATGCTTTCTCCCTAAAAGTTTTAGGAGATTTCTAGTTTCTCATACGAAGATGGTCACAGAGATATCTGGCAGGATTTTAGAGACCAGCATGTAGTGATTGTATAGAACCATGATAATAAACCCCTGGTATTTTGAAACACATTTGACAATTCAGACATTTATTATGAGGTTTGTGAGAGTACAGGATAAATCCAGGCTAGATAAAATACCCAAAGTAAAATAATTTGATTTGAGAGTTTCCACCAAAAAGAATATGAAACCAAAAATTAAGATTATTCCCACACCAAGTAGTTAGTTGTATTTACAAAGTTACTTAAGGTTAGTGTTCCTCATAGTGAAGCAGAGACAGTGCATAACCCACAATTCCTACCCCACAACGGAGCTGTCATTCCCAGCCAGTGAAGGTCTACATTTCTCACTCTCATTGCTTGTACTTATGAACACGTGACTTGTGTCCCTGAAGCCATTGTCCCACAAGTTATTTCTCTCCAGAGTCTCCAGCTGGCATGGGGTATGTGCATTCACCCAATTTTTCAGGGTGACAACTGGGATATGAGGGGTCAGATTCCTTTCTACATAGATTTTCAAACAGACCTCTTGTTTTCAGCCCCCCTACCATCCCCTTTTTCAGTGGTTCTTGCTGTTTTCAATTCTTAGATTTCCTGGCACTGCCTAGTGGGAACTAGCTATTTCTAAGTTTTCTCCACAGTCAAGTGAAGTTTCCATTTTTTTTTTTTCTTTTCGGTCAGCTAAGTTAATTACCATCTGTCCATCTACTTGTGATGTTTGAAACTTTGCTCTTTCTTCTATGATGTTGCACTATTTTTTTTAATTATTTTTGTAGCTTTAAGTCTTCTAAAATTCCTTTACCATCATTTTAGTGTGGTTTCAACTGTATGCTGGGGATTTTTAAAAAATGAATATAGCCAGGACTGTTTCTATGAGGGCTTTCTAATTGAAAAAATAAATCTAAACTAACTATATTCCAGGTAAGACAGTCTTCCAGAAATTCCTTTCCCCACCCAGCCAAGGAAGTCACAATATTTGATACATATTAGAACATCTCTTGCTGTTTTATACTATTCCTGGATACCTTCATGAATAAAAATCTGAAAATGTACGATGCCTGATAATGGTCAACCTTTTTTTATTTGCAAAGTTACTCAAGGTAGTATATCCAAACCTTGAATATTTTAGCAAGATGTCTTCCCTAAAACTAGTTACTTTCCAAAGTTATCTTTCAACAAAGAAAAATCCATCACCAAGACAGGGACTTTTGGATGAAATTCTGGACATCTGCAAGGAACCGAGTATCTAAAGTGATCTACCCTTTTCACAGAAAGAAAAAGCCAGTAGAGAGAACTGACAAACAGCTGTGGCAGCTTATATAGGATATAATACACAGACACAAATCAAAAGAATGAGGGCACAGGAAGGAACCCAACACAAGAAAATAGACTGGGGAATTTGTCAGTATCGTTCATTTGCTTGATTGTTATTCACATAAAACATATAAAAATATACATGATGATGCTAGAAAGTGGCAAGGACTGCATATATCAATTATATACATTTACTGCCTGAACACTATATACTGGTAGTACATCCAAAAAACTCCTCTTCTATCAATGTGCTACTATTGATTTGTGTAGCTTTGCAGCAATTTCCTAAAAGAAAAAAATACCTAGGAAAAGGATTGCCTGCAGACCAGCTTCCTGTTGTCTGTGCTTTAGATTAATTCACCAGTAGCTTCTGTGAAGCAATGTTAAACCCATAAACAAGGCTCAGTATGAATCTGCCAATACGATTAAATACATGTTCTACTTTGACAAAATCACATGCTCTTTATAAGAAAATAATGGAAAAAATAATGATTTTGAAATATATTCGATGATACTTTGTCCACCTCAATAAAATTGTTGCCTTCTCAACCTCCATAAAAACTTCTGGTTTGGTCAGGAGGAAACAAAAACAGAATATAAAATATGGTGATCTCTCATTTCACTGGAAAAACACTATCTACACATTTCAATTAGTGAGAAAATGAAGAGGAAAGGAAGGGATTCTGACAATGTAAGTGCTAGTCGTCTGAGTCAAAAGGATGCTTCCACTGTCCAGCACAAGGGGACAGTCTCTTTTTCTTTCATTTGAAGGTTTATTTGAAGTCATTGAACTTGGTGGGAGTCAATGGCCAAAACAAGGTACAATAAGAGATGCTTACCTGATCCTCTTTCCTTTAAGTATCACTCATTTGCCAGGTAATCCAAACAGTAAGAAACAGAACTAAAAAATTAGTCATGACATGGGCCAGGAAGAAAGCCGATTTAGGAACTTTAGATATACCGATTTGGCTTTTTCACAATTAGAGTACTTGGTAATCTATACCTTCAAATTACTGAGAGTCAACCCTTATTCTTAGATTAATATACTAGAAATTACTTTTTCAACAATTTAACTTTGTGAAATGTAGATGAATTGTTTCACTAGGGTTTCATTTTCAACTTTGCAGTAGGAAAAAAATCTAGTTTAGTCACAAGATATATTCTGTGTGGGCAGGGAGAGGAAAATCTGAAAGGTCAAAAATATATAGCTTCATCTCTATGTGGCTGTCATCATTGAGTCTCTGAGCCAAGTCATGAAAAATATGTGTCAACCCCAAAGTCTTTGGAAAAAGGGTTTCTTTCATTTTCTTCCTCAGTTCCATACATAGAAGAATTGGATGACATCATGCACATTAATCCAAATTTGTCTTTCTGTCTTCTTTCTCTCTCCTGCCCTCTCTCTCCAAGTTCTAGCTCTCTGGCTACAAACCTGAAATGATTTTCCCTGTTATCTATCCTGATGAAAAGAAAATTTTCATCTGTCCAGAAGGAGCCCCCCACCCCCATCATCCACACCAAGGAAACCAGGACAGATATTGGAGAAGAAAATAGGATGCCAGGTTTTCTTTTTTGTCCCTTGAATTGGGAGAGGAGAATGGTCAATTCTAAATATACTTCCAAGTAGATATTAATGCAATCAAGAGCACTGGGGGAAAGTAGGAGAGGCAATGGCAGTAGGGTTGAGGAAGGTGGCTATATAATATACCAGAAGAAATAATACTGGCTTCCAATATTGGTTGTAAGTGGTATTAAGGGTTTCATAATCTGCCAAATCTCCCTGTGTGAAAAATTAGAAGTGTTGATGGGTTGGAGACCTTAGGAACAAGTAATGAAAATAACACTTTCGGAGTAATCTATATCTTATTTCCTACACTACCAAGAGAACAAAAATAACAAAGGCTCAATGTGTATAAACAAACACTCTTAATTTTCCACTTGATATTATGCAAAGATTAACAACCTCCCAAGCAAAGGGGCATTGCCAACTCCTTTTTGGAACTTTTTACTGTAAATACATCGTAAAATATGCTTTCTGTAGCTTTCACAATATCTGACACATAAAAGTGCACCGTGAATGTTAAAGGAAAAAAGAAAAGAACAGAAGAGGGGAGAAAGAAAAGAAAGGTGGTGGAATGAAATGAAGGAGGGAAAGAAGACATAAAAGTGGCAAGAAAAGATGGACAGAGGGAATGAGGGAAACAGGTAAGGAGGGAAAAGAAGGAGAAAGTGAGGAGAAGAAAGAAGAAATAAACATTTCTATTTCTTTTTGTTTTTAATGTTTATTTATTTTTGAGAGAGACACAGAAAGATCACGCAAGCAGGGGAGAGCAGAGAGAGGGAGACACAGAATTCGCAGCAGGCTCCAGGCTCTGAGCTGTCTATACAGAAGCCCAACGTGGGGCTTGAACCCACAAACCATGAGATCATGACCTGAGCCGAAGTCAGACACTTAACTGAGTCACCCAGATGCCCCTAAATGTTTCTATTTCTTAATACTTAGCAACCGGATCAGTGATATCTGTCCCCCTTTTCATTCCTATAATGAAGAAATCTGAGGCTTCTAGAAAAAGACACAAATATATAAATTCATGTTTTCTAACATTATCTGAGCTTTTAGCACTACACATTTTTTTCTTTGTCTGTGGTCAATGTCGCTTCCCATTTCCTCCAAGATCTGTTTCTTACTTTGTCTTCTTTCCTCTCATTTCTTTACTTACAACAGAAATGTAGGGAAATTGGAACTATAAAGTGAGATTTCAATATTCTGCCATAGTACCTATAAATTAATCTACATCCATATCAGTGCCTAATTTATAGGCCCAGAAGTTGGAGAGTTTCTCCTTCTAATCAAGCTTAATTTGTCTTCATATTTTCTTGACTTTATAATCCCATTTTCTGGACACTGCTTTTTTCCTTCATCTCATAACTTTCCATCACATACCTTTATTCACTCCCTTTATACTGTGTTCTTCTCAAGTCTAAAAACATACTGAAGTGCTCTTTGTCCTAAAAAGCATAATCTCCTCCAAGACCTCATGCCATCTTACCGTGTCCAGTCACTTTTCTTCCTTCCCTAGCAAACATCTTTTTAAAATATGGCTTTACTTCTTCTTTTCCAAGTTTCTAACAACTTTTCAATTGCCTCCAGAATTTTGACCTGCAATAGTCATATACAATTGAGTTTCCTTTTCTAAATTATCATCTTGCTAGCTCTCTCTGTTGCATCTTGACACTGATAATGACATTCTCCTTTTTTAAAATGTTCCATCCATCTATTCCCATTATGCTCCTCATTCTTGCTTGTCTTAATAATTTGACGTTTGTGCCTTCCCTCTCTCCTTCAGTAAATCCCAATCTTATGCCTGCCACCTCAGTGCCTGTGTCCCCAGTATTCTATCACTACCCTGGTGCTCCACATGGTTGATCTCATCTTCTACTTACCTATTCTCTTTTGAAATGTCCTCAATATGAATTTCCACGACCCTCAGATTCAATGCATCCTAAACTACGGGCCATCTTTATCAGTCAGGGTCCCCACATGAAATTGCTGATGTACTTGAAATAGGATAATTTAAGGAGAATTCATTATAAAGACACTGTTTACAAATGTGTAGGTACAGAGGAACCAGCAAAGATAGTCCAGGAACACAGAGCTTCCATCCCACACCAAAAGGAATGAAGAGAGGAAAAGTTAATGAAACAATGAAATCTGACAGAAGAAAACCTGTATAAAAACATTGATATCTATTCGGGTCCATATGGGAGAGAAAGGTAGTACAAGGAGGAGCAAAGCAATGATATGTCACACAATATATTGCTTTTTCTTCTTCTCATCCTCTCTTACACTTTGTTGGATGAAGTGTGAAACAGCAATGAAGAGGACCCACGAAGTCCCACTAGTGAATGTGTAACTGCAGAGTCTTAGCAGTTTGGTCATAACTAGGATTGTTATGTGAATCCTAGAACATTAGATGCTACTGATATTCTTTATGTAAGATTCTGGTAAAGAGGGGATAAAATGAACACTTAAATAACCAAAGGCATATCTGGTATGCTTCATATGCTTCTGTTATCTGTTACTTTTCCATGGTGACAAATTTGGTAATCCTAACTCCTTTGTCCCATACATATTTCACATACCTCTTACCTTCTGCCTTACACTTTAGCTACACAAGATTCTTTACTTAGCAGGGTGACCCAAACCTTTATTTCTGCAGAATCGGTATCCTTGGTGGTGGTGTTTTTTGTTTTTGTTTTGGGTGTGTTTTGGGGTTTTTTTTGTTGTTGTTGTTTGTTTTTTTGGTTACTACTATTTTACAATGACTACAATTTGGAGGCAAAAGAGTACTGAGATGCCCCCCAGTGAATCTCCTGGATTCCAGAAATAGTCTTCTTTTCACTTATGGTTCAGCAGCAAACCAATTTGCCCCTAGTTATTACAATTAATCACCCGAAAGTTGGATTCTTGTCATAGAGTCCAAAATGGCCAGAGCAAAGCCTCACATTTTAATTTGTTAGAACTAAGACTGTTGTCCTTAGCAGAAGTCCTACCTTGGGGACTAGGACAACCAAATCCATAACGCAAGCTCATGAAAAAGGGAAGCAAAAATTCTAGCAGATTATAAGGTATAATGTGAGATATGGCTACTCTCATCTCTATGACTTGTTTGGCATACCTGTATACACTCTCTATGGGTGAGATAGCACAATACATTAGTTACTTTTATAAAGTATATACCACATACTACATAATAGTTCCCCAACCTCTCAGAATGTTTGCATCTCAGCTCCCTCCAAAACTGAATCTTAGCATCTTTATTCCATTATTCTACCATGCCAACTGCTTCTATGTGACAGGGAATCTAGTAAGATAAGTAAAATCTGTTGTACATTGCCACATTTTCTGTAACCATGCATGACCTCAACTTAGAGGCAGTACATGTAAGATAACATGGCATAGATAAAGCATTCTGAAAGTATAGGAAGATTGGCGCTGGCAGACATGCTGGAGGAAAGGAAGACAAATCCATGTTAAGAAATATGTTTATCCCTGTGAGAACAAAGCACAATACCCTACATCATGGAAAGTGTTCAATGTAATCAACCTTCCAAAAGGCAGTTTACTGATCCTGCTAGAAGATACTGGTCTCAACTGTTGGTAGTTTAGGCACTCAACTGTGATAATATTATTCAGATGGTATTGCTGAATCCACACACAACCTCCATGCCTGATGCCTTGATCAATCCATATCTGTGGCCAATGAGAAAAGCAAAGGAAGCTAAGGCATAGTCTCCTGGAGGGTACCAGGAGGAAAGAGCCACATTACTGATAGCAACAAGTTAATCATTAACACAACCTATACTAGGTTTCTTCCCCTATTTGTTTTACCTACTCACTCGTTTACCAGTGCTTCCTAGAATCACATATCAGCACTACTTTTATTCAAATCATTAGAAACTCAGGGTTAGCCTGGCAGGTCAAATGGTGCTTTGTGGAGCTCCTAGCAAGCCCTGGTAGAATAATCATAACTCAGAATACTAGATCATACCTTTGCAGCAGAGAACTACTGACTGTTTGCAAAGTAGTTTCTAGCATACTACTGGGTTCTAGGACATCATGAGTGTCTGACTACAGGATATTAAATATAACAAGAATTTCCAATTTGGGGTTGGGTATTGTCAGAACCACAAAGTTGTAAGTTTGGGTGGACACAGCATCAATTTGCCATACACAGGCATACCTTAAAGATATTGTGCTTTGGTTCCAGACCACCAAAGAAAAGCAAGTATGGCAATAAAGTAAGTCAAATGAATGTTTTTGTTTTCCAGTGCATATAAAAGTTATGTTTTAACTATACTAAAGTCTAGTAAGTGTACAGTAGTATTATGTCTTTAAAAAAATGTATATACCTTAATTTGAAAATACTCGATTGCTAAAAAATGCTAACCATCACCTGAGCTTTCAGCGAGTGGCAATCTCTTTGCTGGTGGAGGGTCTTGCCTTGATGTTGATGGCTGCTGACTGATCAGGGTGGTGGTTACTGAAGGCTGGAGTGGCTGTAGCAATTTTTAAAAATTTTTTTAATGGTTATTCATTTTTGAGAGACAGAGAGAGACAAAGCATGAGCAGGGAAGGGACAGAGAGAGGGAGACACAGAATCTGAAGCAGGCTCCAGGCTCTGAGCTGTCAGCACAGAGCCCAACATGGGGCTTGAACTCATGAACTGCGAGATCATGACCTGAGCCGAAGCTGGACGCTCAACTGATTGAGCCACCCAGGCACCCTGTAGCAATTTCTTAAAGTTAGACAACAATAAAGTTTGTTGCATCAATAGACTGACTCTTTTTTTCACAAATGATTTTTCTATAACATGTGATGCTATTTCATATCATTTTATCCATAGTAGAACTTCTTTCAAAATTGGAGTTAATCCTCTCAAAACCAGCCACTAATTTATCAAATACGTTTATGTAATAGTCTAAGTTTTGTGTTGTCATTTAAACAGTCTTCATAGAATCTTCACCAGGAGTGGATTCTATATCAAGAAATGACTTTTATTCTAGAAGCAACCCCTCATCTGCTCAAGGTTTATTGTGAGATCACAGCAATTCAGTCCTATCTTCAGGCTCCACTTCTAATTCTAGTTCTCTTGCTGTTTCCACTACATCTTCAGTTACTTCCTCCACGGAAGTCTAGAACTGCTCAAAGTCATCCATGAGGACTAGAATCAATTTCTCCTGTTAATTTTGATATTTTGACCTCTTCCCATGAATCACTCATGTGCTTAATGGCATCTAGAATGGTGAATCCAGAAGATTTTCAATTTACTTTGCCCAAGCCTATCAGAGGAATTACCATCCTTTAAAATTTATTTCTTAAATAATAAGATATTATTAAATCTTAAATATTTCAAAGTCAGAAATATTCCTTGATCCATGGGCTGCAGAATGGATGTTGTATTAACAGGCATGAAAAACATTAATCTCATTGTACATCTCCATCAGAGTTCTTGGCTGACCAGGTACATTGGCCATGAGTACTAAACTTTGGAAAGGAATCTTTTTTTCTGAACAGTACATCTCAACAGTGGGCTTAAAATCTTAAAATATTCAGTAAACTATGTTGTTAACAGATGTGCTGTCATCCAGGCTTTGCTATTCCATTTGCAGAGAACGCACAGAATAGATTTAGCATAATTCTTAAGGTCCCTAGGATTTTTGGAATGGTATGTGAGCACTGGCTTCAGCTTTAAGTCACCAGCTGCATTAGTCCCTAACAAGAGATTCAGCTTGTCCTTTGAAGCTTTGAAGCCAGGCATTGACCTTTTCTTTTGCTATGAAAGTTCTAGATGTCCTGCTCTTCCAACAGAAAGCCGTTTCATTTACTTTGAAAATATATTGTTTAGCATAGCCACCTTCATGAATTATCTTAACTAGTTCTTCTAGGTAACTTGCTGCAGCTTTTACATCAGCACTTGCTGTTTCACCTTGTACTTTATGTTATAGAGATAGTTTATTTTCTTTTAACATGAACCAACTTCTGATAGCTTCCAACTTTGCTTCTGCAGCTTCCTCATCTATCTTGGCCTCCACAGAATTGAAGAGAGCTAGGGCTTTGCTCTGGATTAGGCTTTGGTTTAAGGGAATAGTGTGCTGGTTCGGTCTTCTATCCAGACCACTAAAACTCCCCATGTCAGCAATAAGGCTGTTTCATTTTCTTACCAATTGGGTGTTCACTGGAATAGCACTTTTAATTTCCTTCAAGAACTTCTCCTTTGCATTCACAACTTGGCTAACCATTTAATGCCAGAGGCCTGGCTTTCAGCTCATCTTGGGTTTCAACATGCCTTCCTCACTAAGCTTAATCATTTTTAGCTTTTGATTTAAAGTGAAATTAGTCAGTCAGAGAAAGACAAAAATCATAGACTTCACTCATATGAGGACTTTAAGAGACGAAACAGATGAACATAAGGGAAGGGAAACAAAAATAATATAAAAACAGGGAGGGGGACAAAACAGAAGAGACTCATAAATATGGAGAACAAACAGAGGGTTACTGGAGGGGTTGTGGAAGGGGGGATGGGCTAAATGGGTAAGGGGCACTAAGGAATCTACTCCTGAAATCATTGTTTCACTGTATGCTAACTAACTTGGATGTAAATTTTTAAAAAATAAAAAATTAAATTAAAAAAATAAATAAAGTGAGAAGCATATAACTCTTCCTTTCACTTGAACATTAAGAGGCCATGATAGGGTTATTAGTTGGCCTAATTTTAATATTGTTGTGTCTCAGGGAATTAGGAGGCCTAAAAAGAGGGAGAGAGAGATGGGGAAATAACCAACTGGTGGAGCAATCAGGAGATGCAATTATCAGTTAAGTTTGCTGTGTAATATAGGTGTGGTTCATTGTGGGGAATAAGCTTAGGAATTCCCCAGGCTTATACCAATGGGTTAACAAGGCATAAAGAAGTACAAAGCCATAGGATGCTCACACCTGAGTTTGGGTAAACAAGATTAGGGCCCCAGAATAGGGAGGTACAAAGGCACCCCAGAATAGAGAGGGAGGGGCAAAGGCCCCAGAATAGAGAGGGGTGCGAAGGCACCCAATGCAAAGGTATATGAAGTAAGCAAGATTAGGCATTCAGGGCAGAAGCACCCCCCAATTTAGTACTATAACAGAAAGCTGCATTCACAGGAAGAAAGGACCAAGTTAGGTAAACTGGTAAATTGGGCTATAGACCGCTGCACTGCACTGCTAGTGAAGTTGCACAGAGCAGACATGATTAATAAAAGAAAAGGTGCCTTGTTAACCCTGAGGTTATTCCCCCTTTCTGTCTTGTCCCCTAGGCTAGCTAAAATAAACAGACATGGCACCTCCTGTCTGCCATTAACAACCATCTGCCCATCTGCCCGGTGCCAGGATTTTGTTTTATATTGACCCAAACCCCAAACACCATATATCTTCAAAACCCCCTTTTCCCTCATGCCCATGAGTTGATGTTCACCAATTCGTTGTCTCTTTGTGCACACCCATCACATTTGTAAGCCTTCTGATCTTAATAAAAACAGGGCAAGGACCCTTATTCAGGGCTCTTGTCTTTTCCTGGACAAGACATTAGCCATCTCTCGCTTTTCATCCTGTGTCCCGCTCTTTTGCTAGACAAGAGAGAACTTTAAACTTAGAGTCTACAACAGTTCATGATGCCTCAAAACAATTACAATGGTAATATCCAACATCACAGACTACAGTACCATAACAAATGCAATAATAATTTAAAAGTTTGAAATATTGAAAGAATTACCAAATTGTGACACAGAGATAGGAAGTGAGAACTGCTGTTGGAAAAACCTCACTGACAGACTTGTTCACTACAGTGTTGCCACAAACCTTCAATTTGCAAAAATCACGATATCTGCAAAGTGCAATAAAACAAGGTGTGTGTGTAATGGAAGTGGTAAATTCACAACACAAGCAGGCCTAGTGAGCACTGTGACACAAATGTGTTGGCTAGACACCCATGCAACCTGACTTTGCTGCACTTATGCTTTTGTTCATCTCATACATATGGCCTCAAGGTGAACCATGAGTTGAAGGGGAGTCCCAAAGACCAGCTAATGAAGGAAGAAGAAATTTAGGTCTGTTACTGATTGGTTGACTCAGTATTTTGTATAAATTGAAATTAACTGCTATAATACTACAGTTCCTCTCAATGGTGGCCCTGAAAAACAGTGATTGGATAACAGTGTTTATTTATTTTTGACAGAGAGAGACAGAGACAGAGAGCACACAAGCAGGGGAGAGGCAGAGAGAGAGAGGGACAGAGCACCCGAAGCAGGCTGCATACTGACAGCAGACAGCCTCATGAGGGGCTTGAACTCACAAACTGTGAGATCATGACCTGAGCTGAAGTTGGAGGCTTCACCCAGGCACCCCTGGATAAATTCTTTCAATAGCCATGTTTTCAGTTGAAAGAATTGAAAGAAATCAATTGAAAGAATTGAAAGAATTAGAGGCCACAGAGTGGCCTGAGATAAGGTAGGAATATACTACAGGACTATGGCTTGTGTTTTTGTTTTTTGTTTTTTGGGTTTTTTTTTTTTATTTTTTTTGGGAGGGGGTTTGTCAGGGGTTTGGAAGAGGCAAGTTTGGAAGACCTGTCATAAGAAAATCTGTGGAATAGTCATGTACATGTGTTTATGTCAATGGACACAAAACATATGCACATTTGTGTCCTATCAAAATCCACTGGAGAGCATCTACCACAGAGTAAGAATACATAGTATGATTTACATTGTGAATGTCACTTGCCTCTGTCCTATTCCACTCCAGTGCTTTCACAATGGGCCTATGAGTGGGATAGGCATGTTGACAGGTATGGACACTAATCATGGGCCCAACAGAAAGGCTCCTTTTCACGAAGTCTTATTGAGTTACTATATTTGTTGAAAGTCCAACCTGTCAACCATCCAAAATCAGAGACAGAAATAGAAAGAATAGAAAATTCAATAAAGTTCTATTCCATATGGAGACTAACCAGACATTTAGAAGAATAGATTATTTCAGATCTTCTCTTCTCAGAAAAGGCAACAACTTGTCTTTATTGAGAATATTTGTGTTCTGGGTATGAATTTGCCTTTCTTTGTGCACTGACTTAAATAATACCCCTATTTAGAGTCTCACTAAGGTTCTAATTTACCAAACAAGGTCCTATAACATGTTGACTTGGATGTGAATAAAGATTTAATCATGTAAGAGGTGTGACAATATTCACATAACTACGGAATCTACCACTCCTACCATGTACTGCTTCACCTAGAAACTGCCAAACTAATAGAACACAGGAATGGACCCTCAAAGGTACATGTAAGGCATTATTTGGGGATAACACCTTGTTTATTTGGAACACTTCCATAACAGGCAGTAAGTACTTTGAAGCAGTTAGTACATGGTGCTGTGTTGATGGTAGTTACAAAATATTGGTCTGGAAACCAAGGGGTGGAAGTAGAAATGGCCTCCCTTGACATTATTCTTGAGGGCCCACTTGAGGAAATTGTATTTTCTAGATAAAGAAATGCTTCTAGCTCTGGACACAGTAAGAACTTCATAAAACCTAAATCTACAAATGTCCCCTTATTCTATATGCCTACAGGTCATCAAGCAAAAAAAAAAAAGGAAATTACTATATTGTTAGAGGTAATTGTCTCTGATTATCATAAGAAGATAAGGCTGTTTCTACATAATGGGCTAGGGAGGAAAATGTTATAACTAAGGGAACTCCATAGGACTTCTCTTAGCACTTCCATTTTTTATAACCAAGAATAGGCAATTACAGCAAGCACAGCCTGACAAGGACACTGTAAATAAGGCTTAAATCCTTTAAGGGTGAATATTTTCATTACTCCAGTTGGGGTGGGGGATAGACAGACCTAAAAAAGTGCTGCCTGAGAGGAGAGAGATCTGGAAGGAGTAATATAGAAGGGATATAATAAATGTCAAATATGGCCTTGGAACCAACTGGGACCAGGGACTGTGGCTTACTCACTGTATTCTGTTTTGACACACACCACACACACACACACACACACACACACACACACACAAGACTTTCTTGAAAAATCAATGAAAGAACAGAAAGTTAACATAGAAACAGGTAGATCAAATTCTAAGGGGTAGACTATTACAGACATTGCCAGTGCCTTCATTCCTCAACATTTCTATGCATGTTAATGGTTTCTTACTGCATGCGTATGCCATTTTCCATCTGAAGGCTTCCCCTGGCTTCAGACACATTTTCAGTTAGCACAGTAGGAGAAGGCTGGAAATGCTAGCAGTTAATACCTTTGTAATCCATGCTCAATAATCATGAAGAGATGTTGGTTGATAATTATTCCAATTTCTTTGAGACAGGTCTGGGGCAATTCTAACGGGTATTTTTCACTGTTTTCCAGAGATTTTCAATAGCATTGAGTCCCAGTGGTCCACAGAATTAATAGGGAGTGGTCCACCTCCTTATTAATATATTCTCCTATATCTACTTGTGTATTAGCTTGCTATTGCTGTTGTAATATATTACAACAAACATAAAACAGTACAAATGTATTATACTACAGTTCTGGAGATGAGATGCCCACAATGATTTTACTGGGTCAAAGTTAGGGTTGGCAGGGTCACACATTCTCTGGAGTCTCTAAAAAACAATCTATTTCTTGCCATTTTCAGTTTCACTTCCTCCATCTTCAAAGTGCATCACTCTAATTTGTGCTTCTATAGTCACATGACCTTCTTCTCTTCTGTAGACAAATCTCCGTTTCCGTCACCCTTATAAGGACACTTACAATAACATTTTGAGCCCACTCAGATAATCCAAGATAATCTGTCCACCTCCAGATCCTTAATTTAATGACATATGTAAACCTTTTTACCATATAAGGTAAAGGTTCCAGGCATTAGGACATGGATATCTTGAGGGCCATTATTCAGCCTAATTGCTTCCCATCCCTACCATTCTTCTGGAATCAGTTCTCAAACTACTTCCACTTAAATGCTAATCCCAGAGTCTGCTTCTGACATTAGCAGGCTTCCTAACATTAGGAAAGCTACAATTATTTAGTGGTGATACCTGTTACAAAGCCTCTCTCCCTAGATTCTAGCAATAAAATACCTCCAAACATTGTCTTATCCCCTGTGCACAACTTTCTGATAGTATTTTTTCAATTCCACATACCATTGTTGATATTTTAATACCAAATACAAATTTCCAAGCCCTTAACAAGGTCTCCAATGGCACACAGGCCTTGGCCCTGCCTTTCTCCTAAGCAACATTCTCTCCCAAACATTCTGGACTGATTTGAGTTGTACATATGCACCAAGCCTTTTCTTCCTGCTTTAGATATTTTGTTCTTTCTACCCCAAACTTAAATCCTCTCATTCAATGCTTGGTTAAGCCTTACTGATCCTTCGTCTCATTGTAAATATGCTCCAGAATGGTCTTCTTTAACATTCCATCAAAATTAAGTCTCCTGATTATAGTAGCTCATAATATCTTATATTTTCCCTTTTTATTTCTTGTCAAAATTTGCAATTATATATGTATCTGATTAGTTCTTAGCATCTGTTACCATGGTAGCCTCTAAGCTCACAAGTCAAGGATCATATCTGATAAGTACTTAAACATAGTGCTTATTGCCATGTCTGGCACATACAATCAATGCATATTTGGTGAATAAATGAATAAAGAAGTAAATGAATGAGTAGAACTTTAAAGCCACTTCAGTTTTGTGAGATGCATTGTCTGGGAAGCATATCTCACAAGGAGGGAGTGAGCATGCTTTTTATTTTATTTTATCTGTTTTTGTCAGGACTGTGGTACAGAATATCTTTTTTAAATGCAATGCATAAAATATTTAAATTCCACAAATAAGCTTTTCTTCTCCATTTTATTCTGTAGGCTATAAATATTTAGTGCTTTATTCATTTTCATATTTTCTAGCATAAGCTAATTTCTCTTCTCTGCAAACAGATAAGCAGTGTTAGAATCTGTGTAAATAGGTGGCATTAGCATTTGTGGTTCCTAATCTTAGCTAAGCCCTAGAATTCATTAAGGCCATTTATCTTCTTTCTGCTTTTCCCAAATTTTTGTCTTTTCCTTTGTTTTCATTTCTGTATGCTAATTTTTCCTTCAATTGCTTTGCTTTTCTAGTCAGAGGCAAGATAGACAATAACTATCAATATTGATTTTAAAATTGATCAAAGCAAATCAAGAAGTTATTAATTTATTTTTTTTAATTTTTTAAGGTGTATTTATTTTGAAGAGAGAGAGAGAGAGAGAGAGAGAGAGAGAGAGAGATAGAGCATGAGCTGGAGAGGGGCAGAGAGAGAGGGAGACACAGAAACCAAAGCAGGCTCCAGGCTCTGAGCTGTCAGCACAGAGCCCAACGCATGGCTCAAACTCAGGAACTGCAAGATCATGACCTGAGCTGAAGTCACACACTTAATTGACTGAGCCACCCAGGCGCCCATTAATTTCTTATTTTTTATCATTATCTTTTATTTTATTTTTTCTTCAATTTACAACAAATTTGATAGTTATATGCTATAATAATTTCCTCTTCCTCTCCACTATCTCCCCTAGTGTTGAATTATTCTTTTTTTCCATGCCATTGCAAGGACTCAGTCATTGCCATGGATTTTTCAACTAACTCAGAAACTCAGTTTATTTAAAATTTATTCATTGATTGACTCATTCAATAAATATTCACTGAGTGCCTACTATAAGCCCAACACTCTTCTAGAGATCTGGAAGAGGACAGAATGAAGTCTCTATCTTCATGAAACTTAGATGTTATAGCATAAGCTAAGAAAAAATATAAATAACCATATGAATATAATATATATTGGCTCTGGAGAGAAATAAAACAGGGTACATGAAATAGGGATTGCATGGGGCAAATATATGGGGCTGTTGCTATTTTGAAAAGAGTTGTAAGTGAAAACTTTGTTGAAAAGATGACTGACTATTAGGTTTCTCCAAAGAAATGGAGCCATATATATATATTTTTCTTTTTTCTTTGAGTAAAACATATTATCCTCATAACGTAGCCAGGCCTCACTCAGAGGCCTTAAAAGAAAAGACTGGCATCCCCTAAGGAGGAAGGAATTCTCCTTTCAGACCACCTTGGAACTCAAGACTCTGCAACATCAACTCCAGCCAGAATTTCCAGTATGCTGGCCTGCCTTGCAGATTTCAGACTTACCAGCCCCAACATTCACATGACAGATTTATTTTAAGGAATTAGATTTTGGATTTTGGACTTTGGATTTTACCCTGGGTTACTATCAGAAAGGTAACATGATTTAACTTTTTTTAAGAGACATTTTAAATGTTAGGTGAAAAATAGACTATAGAGAAGCGAGTAAGTGTGAAGAAGGAAAACAAATTGAGGAGCAGTAATCTAGGAGAGAAATGATTGTGGTTTTAATGGAAGTGATGAGAAATATCAAATTTTGAAAAAATATAATATATAATACTATATAATATATATGCTATTTTAAATAGTTCCTGCATTCAAATCATAGGCATTGATTGCAAGCTTGAATGATGAAAGATACCATGTATCCAAATCCCTCAAGTTACTGAGCTTTGGAGAGAGGTAATTTGTTTGCCAAAGGTTACCTCTATTTTGAAGGTAGAAATCCCTTATTCCATATCACTTATGAGCGTTCTGCTTCCCTGATCAAACCCTAATGGATATACATGGTACTTAAAGCCATGGAACTAGATGAAATTACTTACAGATTATAGTATAACTATAGAAATAGCCTAAGAATTGGGTCATTGGCCAGCCTTCTCTTTAAAGATCAATTTTAGGAGAAGAAACAAGCAAGTGAGACTGAGAAATAGCAGCCTATATGGTAGAAAAAGAATTAGAAATATTTTTCAAGAGAGTGTTATGGATTATGCCAAATATTACTGACAAGTTGAATAAGATAAGCAATGAGTTGACCATTGCACTGGACAGAGCTAAACAGGCAAGGAAGACATTATTCAAGACTATTGCAGTAGGGGAGAGGGATTGAACACAACTCTGTTGAAACAAAAAATGGAGAGTTTTTAAGAACAGGGTGAGCTATTGGGAAAATACTAGAGGATATAGGTGGAGGTTGATCACTGTGATTAGGCCATCTGTATTTGCCAATGGATGCTTATCAAAATTAGGCTCCTACCCTCCCATGATGATTGGGAGATGGGGCCCTATCTTCCTTGATGATTAGATTTCAAAAGGATGGCTGCCAGTCCTTGAGAAATACAATCTTGGTTTATAAAATTGGCAAGAAGCTGGGAAAAGATTCACATCTCAAAGGGGAAGTTTACAGTTGTAAGATTTTTTGAAGTAAATGCTCTAAGAAAAAGGAAGCCAGGGAGGGGCCTATATTCAGGAAGGTACCTGTTGAAAGTTTAGTCAAGCTAAGGGGAAAATTAAAGCATATCTTGGTCAACTTATCAGGGTAGAGATCATGGATGGCCTTGGTGAAAGCAGTTTGGGTGGAGTTATGGGAGGAAAGGGTTAATCACAGTAGGTTCAAGAGAGAAGAGGAAATCGGGATAGAGAGCAGAGATAAGACTCCTGGAGTTTTGCTGTTAAGGAGCAGAGGAATGGCCTGACTGCTGCAGAGGGAAGTGATGGTCAAGAGAAGATTACGTAGGATGAGAGAAATAACTCCCAAGTTTGTATGAAGAAGAGAATGATCCAGTAGGGAGGGAAATATTAATTATTCAACAGAGAGGACAAATGCTAGAGAGAGGTTCTTAAGTAGTCAAGAGGGACAAGATCTAGTTCACAATTTAGGGGGTTGACCTTAGATAGGAACACTAATTGCTTATCATAGTTAACAATAGGGAGGGCAGAGACTTTTCAAATCAAGGGCAGGAAGGTAAGGACATGCATTGGTGAGAATCTGTGGAAGGTCTCTTCCTGTTTACTATGACAGGAAGCTAGATTTTTAGCTTAAGCTTAAGGATGGGGGAGACACAGATGAAGGATTAAGACACAAAAAGGGGGTATGAAATGGTTGGCCAAGGACAATAAGAGTAGATGAACTAAAAAACACGGATTGCTCAGATAGCACTAGTGGTTTACTAAATATTACTGCTCAGAGTGTAAACTAAGATCAGTCAGCATGATTGTCCAGATGTTGTCATGGTCTGTGGCAAATATGGTTTGACCAGGATTGGGGACCTACCTAGGTAAATATGACAAAGGGAGAAACTTTGAAGACTACACATTTTTTACTATATACAAAATATACTATATACTATACACCTTCTTCATATCATCTCTCACGGCAATATATTCTTATGCCTTTAAATATTTTATTTGCTTGCCTGTTTTCAATTAACAAGTATTTATTTAGTACTATTAATAACAGCTAATATTAATATTTACTTGGCACCTAACTATGTTGTAGTCACCTTTCTAAACACTTCGCCAGTATTTTTACTCCCTTAAGCTTCGTATCAATCCTGATAGAAGTAATATTATCTGCTCTTTCCAGATGAAGGCACTGAGGCACAGAGAAATTAAATAACTTGCCCCAAGATCAGACAGTAAGTAGCTGAGATATAAATCCAGTATGAGGTTTCAGAATCTGGGCTCCTAATCACTACACTGCAGTTGTCTGTGAATTAAATAGCCTGCCAGCAATTATACGGCATAAAAAGCAGATAAGGTTTAATTAACAAATTAGTTAGGAAAACATACACCATGAAACAAAGTGAGAAAATTTCAGATTGATATAATTATATTAGTACCCGATGTTTACTAATTGGAAATTCATGTATGGGATAAGGAATTGTCCGAATGGATTTTGACATGGGTGGGATATGAAGAGAACAAAGAAAATCACTCCAAGTGGTGGAAGAGCAGAAGCAAAGTCTGGGAGGTGGGTTTACACCTATTGCACTAAGGAAGAGAGAAAAGTGCATGACTGGGGCGAGGAGAGATTGAATTTGCATGGGAGCACTGGGAAAAAAATTTAGTTGGGCGAAGGGGAAGAGACTAATGGGAAATAGATTTGTGAGTGGGGGTATTGCAGAGGAAGGCAGGAACAGGAGGAAAGTGATGTCTTAAGATGTATGCAAGGTGTTTCGGTCTGATTGGATGGTACTGAGAACCCCTCCTGGTGAGTCACATAAAGAGCAAAACCACACTGACCCCAACAGCATGAAGGAGGCCAGCAGCCAGGGAAAGGATGGAGAAGAGGGCTGTGGCCATGTTATTTTCATCTTTCCCTTCTCCTCTCCTCCTCACTTACTTTCTTTCCCTATCAAAGGTTTAATGGAATATTCATGGAATTGGGTGACTACATGAATAAGGAAATGAAGAAAACAATTTCTGTGTTTTAAAATTTTTCATAGACCAAGAAATTATTAATGTTAATAACAAAATGAGAATGTTGTAAAAGGGAAGCAGTTTAGAAAGAACAAAGTTTCAGGGCACCAGGTTAAGTATAAATACAATGCTGTCAGCAATGTACTCACATGTGTCAGAGTTGCTCATTAGTTGCCTAAGAGGAGTTATATCCAGCATTTAAACCTGGTAGAAAACGGTGTTTCTTGGTCAAAATTCATTGTGCAGCTTCAGAAGAATAATGAAGAGAGGTGTGTCTTTTTTTCCCCCTCATCCCTAGCTGGGAGGCCTGAGAGTAACACATAATAACAGGATAATAACAGCAGCTGTGCTTATAAATATCCCCCTTCCTACTGAAAGTGGGTTGTTCAGCTAGATGCAAACCCGGTGTGTAATTATATATTTACAAGACATACATAATAATAGTTAGATGGTAAACACTAAGGAAGTAAAATAAGGGGAAAAAAACTGAGTAGTGAATGCAAAGAGATTTTAGAAACACCCTGCTGCTCAGTGTACCATGCACAGTTCTTTATGAATAAATTTCATGTGTGCAAATAAAGTAAGAGAAGTTAATTTGACAGCTAACAATATCAAGTGGAAAAATTACCCTTTAGAAAACTGGTGAATTTAGCTTTCTCCCCCCAATTTTCTCAAGCTTTGGAGGGTGAAATTGTAAAGGTTGGGTTTTCTCTCTTCTAAAAATAGAATTATAGTGATTCATGTCTACTGAGATGGTTTGTGCTGTGTCAGCTTGGTTCATTTGGAATGTGTTTTCCCAGAATTCCCTGCAGGGTTCTGCATTAGAGGAATCTGTGCCTGATTGGGAAAACAGAAGTGGCAGCCACTAACCTCTGCAGGTACCGTGCTTACACACAATAACAGAAAGGAACCCTGGTGCCATGGTTTTTAAATCATCTTCCATCTCTACTCTATGAAGTGTCTACGCTAGTCTTTTTTTATTGTTGTTAAGTTTATTTATTTTTAAGAGCAAGAGAGAGAGCACACATATGCACATGACTGGGGAAGAGGCAGAGAGAGAATCCCAAGTGGGCTCTACACTGTCAGTACACAGAGCCTGAGCCCCACAGTGGGGCTGGATCCCCCAAAATGTGAGATCATGACCTGAGCTGAAATCAAGAGTCAGATGCTTAACCAACAAAGCCACCCAGGCGCCCCTAGTCTTGTCTCCTTATAAAATTTTTTTTAACGAATTATTGATTGTAGTAATCATTTTTATTTTTTGGTACAAGTCCTTGTTCAAATTTACATACTATAAATAATTACTTCCGGTTTGTGGCTTACCTTTTCTTTTTTTTTTATAATATCTTTTGAAGGGCTAAAGTTTTAAATTTTGGTGAAGTCCAATTTATCAATTTTTATTATTTTATGGCTAGTGCTTTTTTTTTTTTTAATTTTTTTTTTTTCAACGTTTATTTATTTTTGGGACAGAGAGAGACAGAGCATGAACGGGGGAGGGGCAGAGAGAGAGGGAGACACAGAATCGGAAACAGGCTCCAGGCTCTGAGCCATCAGCCCAGAGCCTGACGCGGGGCTCGAACTCATGGACCGTGAGATCGTGACCTGGCTGAAGTCGGACACTTAACCGACTGTGCCACCTAGGTGCCCCAATGGCTAGTGCTTTTAAAGTACAGTCTAGAAAAATCTTTGCCTAACCTAATATTGTGAGATTTCCTCCTATATTTTTCCCAGTTTTATCTTTCTTGACCTTTTTGTTTAGACCTATGATCAATTTCAAATAATATCTGTATGTGATACGAGTTAGACTGAAATTTGCTTTTTTCTATATGGATAACCAGCACCATTTGTTAAAAAGATTTTACAAAAATAAATATGCTGCAATTTTGACTGCGATTATGGTAGATCTATAGATCTATTTGAAGGAAAGTGACATCTTAAAAATACCAAGTCTCCTAACCCATATATATATATATATATATGGGTTAGCTAACCCATATAAAATACCAAGTCTCCTAACCCATATATATATATGCTAACCCATATATATATATATATATGCTAACCCATATATATATATATATATATAATAGCTGTCCATTTATTTAGGTTTTCTCTAAGTTCTCTCAGCAACATTTTGTAGTTTTCAGTGTAGAGGTCAGCAAGTTTCTTGGCAAATTTGTTTCTCTAAGGATTTTATGTTTTTTTGATGCTGAATCTTGGAGGAGAGGATTCCAGAAGGTTATTGTTTGTTTTGTGGTTTTTATGTTTTGTTTTGGGGTTTTTTTGTCTTTTGATTCCTTAGGACTGCAAATAAAGTCAATTTTACTTCTTCCTTTCCAGTATCTATGCTTTCCCCGCACTCTTTCTTGCTTTATTAGAGCAGCTAGCATCTCCACTATAATGTTGAAAGCAAGTGGTGAGAGCAAACATCCTTGCCTTTTTCTCTGGTGTTAAGAGAAAAATGATCCATCTTTCACCATTAAACATGATTTTTGTTCTAAGATTTTTCGTAGATTTCCTGTATAAAATTGAAGATTCCTTCAGTTCCTAGTTGTCTTTTATTCCTAGTTTATCGTGCATTTGATGTTGAATTGTATCAAATTCTTTTTCTG
Organism: Leopardus geoffroyi; assembly: GCF_018350155.1. Classification (NCBI taxonomy): domain Eukaryota; kingdom Metazoa; phylum Chordata; class Mammalia; order Carnivora; family Felidae; genus Leopardus; species Leopardus geoffroyi. The sequence continues at coordinate 105,587,349 of NC_059327.1, read as the reverse complement.
CCTCTATCAGTAAGATGAAATGATTTTTTTTCTCCTTTATTCTGCTAGCCATGGTTAATTGCATCCTTTTCAAATGTTGAAACAATCTTGCATTCCTAGGATAAACCCCACTCAATCATATTTTCTTTTTTACGTAATTCTAGATTTGATTTGCTAATGCACTATTGAGGATTTTATGCCTGTGATCATGAGGAATATTTATGCGTAACTCTTTTTTGTAAAGTTTTTGTTAGGTTTTAGTGTCAGAATTGCACTGGCCTCATAAAAGGGATGGTTCCTTCCTCCTGTTTTCTGAAAGATATTACACAAGACTGGGATTATTTCTTCCTTGAATGTTTTCTAGCATTTACCAGTGAAGCCATCTATATCTGACTTTTTTGTTTTAAGGCTTTTCATTGCAAATTAAGTTTCTTTAATCACTACAGCGGTCTTCAGATTTCATATTTCTTCCTAAGGCAATTTTTGGTAAATTGTATTTTTTAAGGAATTTGCCCATTTCATTTAAGCTTTCAAATTTATTGGCATTGAGTTGTTAAAATTAACCCTGTAATATCTTTTTTTTAAATTAATGTTTATTTTTGAGAGAGAGAGACAGAGCATGAGCAGATGAGGGGCCAAGAGAGAGGGAGATTGAGCCCTGCGTCAGGTTCCATGCTGACAGTGCAGGGCTTGCTTGGGATTCTGTCTCTCCTTTTCTCTCTGACCCTCCCCTGCTCACACACATGCTCTTGCTCTCTCCCTCTCTCCCTCTCTCTCTCTCTCTCTCTCTCTCTCTCTCTCAGAAAAAAGAATTCAGTGTTTCAATTTTACTGAGACTTATGGTTTAACATATATTAATTATATCTTGGTGAATGTTCTGTGTGTACTTGAAAAGAATTGTAATCTGCAGTTACTGAAAGTATTGTTTCATAAATACCAACTTGGTGATAATGTTCTTCAGATCTTTTATATCATTACTTTTTTAAAAACTGAGATATAATTGACATACAACATTATTGTAATTTCAGGTATACAACATGATGATTTGATATTTGTATTTGCACTTTTGTTTGTTTATTCGTTTACCTGTTTTATCATGTACTGACAGAAGAATGTTAAAAATCTAAGGAAGCGGGTCGCCTGTTTGGCTCAGTTGTTTGAGCATCCAACTCTTGGTTTGGCTCAGGTCATGATCTCACGGTTCATGGGTTCCAGCCCCGCCTCGGGTTCTGCACTGACTGCACAGGGCCTGTGCAGAGAGATTGGAATTCTCTCTTCCTCTATCTCTCTGCCCCTCCCTGACTCATGCTGACTCTCTCTCTCTCTCTCAAAATAAATAAACTTAAAGCAAATCTAAGGAAGTTATGATTGTGAATTATCTATTTCTCCCATTAAGTGTCAATTTTTGTTTCATGTATTTTGAAGTTCTGGTATTAAATGCATACAGATTTGTGATTATTATGACTTCTTGATGAATTGACCCTTATGTTGAAGACTGCCTTGTCTGAAACAAACATACCATATTAGCTCTGTCTTACATTACTGTTTACATGGTATATCTTCATCCTTTTACTTTCACCCTACCTGAATCACCTTATGTAATGCACCTTCCATGCCATTAGTATTTATTTGGGTCTTGTTGTTTATCCACTCTGACAATCATTGCCTTTTAATTGGGATGTTTAGACAAAATAAATATAATTATTGATACAGTTACATTTAAATCTACCTGCCATCTTGCAATTTTTTTTCCAAAGTTGTTTTCCCTCAAACAAATAAATGTATTTGATTAACCCAAAGTAGTTAGGGTTGCTTTTTCCTAACTACTTTGGGTTAACCAAATACATTTAGTGTCTGATTTTATTTCCCATAATGACTTCAGCCATATGTATAGATAATGTAATTTCCTATATGTGCAATCATATGCATGCTTTACTAATCACAGTCTCTAAGTGTTATTATCTTATCACTTTATAATTCCTATTTTACAAATATAAGCCCCCTATTCAGTACGATTCCATATACCTGCCATCTCCTATCCTTTGGGATATTGTTAACATCATTTACTTCTCCATATACTATAACACCCCCATACGATACATTTTGTTTTATTTAAAAATGCCAGTTGCCTTTGAAGGAAGTGAAAAGAAAGATACAATCTTTTATATTTACTCACATATTATAATTTCTGGTGCTTTTTATTCCCATAGATCTGAATTGCTATCTGGTGTTATTTCCCTTGAGCTAAAAGAATCTACTCCTGAAATCATTGTTTCACTATATGCTAACTAATTTGGATGTAAATTTTAAAAAATAAAAAACAAAATTAAAGAAAAATAAATAAAAATAAAAGAATAAATAACTTCTTACATATCTTATAACGCAACTCTGATGGAAATGCATTCTGTCTGCTTTTATTTGTATAAAAATGCCTTTTGTTGTTGTTGTTGTTGTTGTTGTTGTTGTTGTACCTCCGTTTTGACAGACATTTTTGCTGGCTGGAGGAATTTGTATTGACAGCTTATTTTTCAGTACTTTAAATAAATTTGTTCCATCATCTTCTCCTTCCATTGTTCCTAGAGTGAAGTCAGATATTATCCATAATGTTGTTCAACTATGTGTAATATTTCTTTTCTTCTTTGGCTGCTTTTTGGATGATTTTCACTTCATCTCTGGTTTTCAATAATTTTGCTATGATGTGCCTAGTTATATTTATTCTGATTAGGGTTTGCTGAGCATTTGAGATCAATAAGTTGTTTTCTCATCAAATTTTAGACTTACACTATTACGTCTTCAAATACCTCCTAACCTTTTTGAGACTTTAACCACGTACTAGACTTGATATGTTACTCAGATTACTGAGGCTCTGTTCGTTTTTGTTGAATCTCTTTTTTCCATGTTCTTCCCATTGGAAGAAACTTGATCTACCTTCAAGTCAACTAACCTTCCTTCTGGCATCTCCAATCTGGGCAAGAGACCAGAAGATTTTCATGGATTTCTAGAAGAAATCCTTATCTCTGATAGCTACAAGGTCAAAATTTCTGAAAATCGGAACCAAAGGGTAAACGTGTGGATGTTCAGAACATTATGTACCATTGTGACACACTTTATTCCCAAAGAGACACTGGAGATGTATGAGGAAAACACCTTCACTGCAACATAAATAAGTCCTCTCTCTCAGTTATTATCATGCTATTCTAATTCTAATAGTGCACGTTTCATATGCATAATTATTTCATATGCACAATTATATAACTTTCATATGTATAATTATTGCTTAAAATTGTAAAATAAAATTATTAATTTATATGTACTTACAAAAATTCTCAAGTGTCTTCTTTGCCCATCTGTTATGGTTTTTTAAGGCACTTTGAAAATTTGAAGATTGGCAGGACTATATTAAGTCTTTGTTCACTGTTCATAGGAAAAAATATTTAATTTTTAATTTTATATGTTTGATTTTATCCCAGATTTATCTATATTTGGCTATAAGGTTCTAAGTGAAAGAGTAACAGGTAAAATTGGAAACTATGTTGTCCATTATAAATAGTTTTTGATGTACTCAACAAAATTGAGAAAGTGAGTGACTCTAATGACTGGGTCACAAAACCAGTGATTTCCAGTTATTTGTTTTTGACAACTTGGAAGGCCCAGTCGAGTCATCAGGTGAGAAAGTATTGAAAATAGTTTGTAGATCTGTATGCTATATTTTGTATTTAGCCAGGAAAAACTTAAAAGAATTGAGTGACATTGCTTACACAAAGTTCCTGAAATTTCCAAGTTCCACCTTATGATAATGAATTTAAACATTTAATTTCAGTTCACAAACATATTTAGTATCAGAGAAGTATGAAATAATTGTGAAAAACTACAGTGAAGCCATTCAGAAGTAAAATGGAAATACTAGTTGAAATAAAAAGAAAAAAAATGAAAAATTTCTGACTTGAAGAGGTTCCATGATTTACAAATGGATGAAAATAGTAGAAAAATCGCACACTATTTAGATAACACTAGATACATTTAAAAGTTGAGGTTACAGATTTATTTTACTGCTAAAGTCACAAAATACCTATGTACCAGTTATCAGTTTATTGCCTCTCAGTCTACATTCACTATCTATCCTGTGATAATGGATTTAAACCCTTTAAGCGTCTGTCCTTTGCAGCAAGCATGACATTAGGTGTTATCATTAGAGGGAGCATGAGGAATATTGCAAAAGGAAGAGGCTTTTCTTCCCAGTTCCAGCGTACTGCTCTTTGGGGTTGTTCCTTGCTCCTACTTTATAGTTGATGTCTATGGGGGCATCCATTTTCTCTCTGTCCCAACTGCATGCCCAGAACATGCAGTCCTTCAGTAAGATCATGATCCCAGGCCCAGCTTGTGACAACATCACTTTGTTCCTTCTGACATGGGCACTGCCCCTGCTTGGTTTTGTGCTGCTCTGCTGGTAGACAAGTTTCTGATGCCATGATTCCCTCTGTGCATCCATCCACACATCAGCGCTCAGCTCCTAGAGTATGATTTCTCCAGTGCTATGTCCTATAGGGTGCAGCTTTCTCTGCTTCTGGTTTTTGTAGAGTGTCATTTTTCTGATGCTGAGTTCCTTCAGATCACCATTTCTCAAGCACTGGGGTCCTGCCATGTGTGGTGGTTTTTTGTTTTTTGTTTGTTTGTTTGTTTGTTTAGTACCTGGCTCCTATAGAGGGCAACTTCTTCAACTCAGTGCAGTGTGCAGTGTGTAATGGCCAGCAGTTAGCAGCCTTCCCTGGCATCTCTTCCAGTTAATTTTCAGTACGTCCTGAGACATAGCATGTCCTCATGAATGGCTCCCACAGAACCCTAGACAGATTCCCAGCAAGTCTCACCAGCTACAGTGACTCAGTGATTTCTCCAACATTCAGTAAGCCCAGCCCTGCCCTCTCCAAAGAAGGATGGTTCTTAGCCCAAGATGGGTGGGGCAGGGGGTGTTAATTCATCCTTGAGTGTTCTTTCTCAGCCCCAGAGATAGGAAATGATACTCACTATATCTGATATTCATTCATTTTATAATGTTTGGGTTTTTTTTAACTTCTTATGAGCTAATTCCCTGTTACTCCAAGTTCTGCTTTAGTTAATAATTCTTTGCTTTGTTTTTAGAATTAAATTATTATTCATATTAAGCATCTTTGTTTTAAAAAATCTACCTTTTGCATTATATTTTGTGTTTTATTTTCTGTGATTAATTGGGTAGAATTCTGGTTAAATGGAAATTATCCACCAGTATACATTTTACCAGTGAGTAGGTAAATGCTTTACTTCTTGAACTTTGGGCTGTCAACTTCATCTTCATTTTATGTTTATAGTGGATGACAAGTTAGCTGATCATAGGAATGTTGGATTACATTTATTTCTTTTTTATATATTGTAGAGGCTTCTCTGTTGTCATATGCCACCTAAAGTTGCTGAGAATTCTAAAGTCATCTTCCTATTTTCCTTTTTAAGTGAACTTCTGTTTCTTTTCCCTGGATACTTGAAAGTTTTCTTCTTTAAACTTGAAAATTAGTGAGTGTACCAGATAATCTCAGTATTTTTTTTATCTTTATTAACTTTTTTTTAGTCGCTGAAATACAGTGAATGTTTTGAATCTGTCTATTCAGTTTTTCTTTTATTATGAGAAATGTTCTTTTCGTTCTTATTGTAATAAGAACACCTAATAAGAAATCTATCCTCTTAACAGATTTTTTTAAGTATGCAATACAGTATTGTTATCTATAAGCATGATGTTATACGGCAGATCTCTAGAACTTATTCATATTTCATAGTTGAAATTTTATATCCATTGATTAACAGCTCCCTTAAGCACTGAGCTCCTCCAAGGCATGATTTTGCTTTTTAGAACCCAGTTCCTACAGAGGGCGACTTCGTGAACTCCATTCAGTGTGCCCTGTGAACATTCCCCTCTTTGGTTCTATGAATGTGACTATTTTAGTTACCTCATGGAAGTGGAAACATGAACTATTTATCCTTTGCTGATGGGGCTTATTTCACTTAATATAATATCTTCAAGGTTCATCAATATTGCTGCAAATGGAAGTATTTCCTTCTTTTTAAAGGCTAAATAATATTTCATTATATTTCAAAATGTGGCATGTGGGTACTTTATCATTCATCTGTCAATGAACATTTAGTTGTTTCCACATCTTGACTATTATTAATAATGCTGCAATAAAAATGGAAATGCTAACATCTCTTCAAGATTGTGACTTTAGTTCTTTTAGATAAATACCTAGAAGCAGGATTGCTGGATCAGCTGGTTGCTCTATTTTTAATTTTTTGAGAAGCCTCCATATTGTTTTCCATAGCAGCTGCACTATTCCTACCAACAGCATACAGGGGTTCCAATTTCTGCACATTTTTGCCAACACTTGGCTCCTTTTGTTATTGTTGTTGTTGTTTTTATAAAATAGTCATCCTAACAGATGCAAAATGATGTCATTAGGGTTTTGATTTGCATTTCCCTGATGATTAATGATGCCCAGCATCATTTTCTATTCCTATTGGCCATTTGTATGTCTTTCGGAAAAATGTCAATCCAAATTCTTAGCCCATTTCTTAAATCATGTTATTAGTCAGTTTTGTTTGTTTGTTTGATTGTGTTTGCTATTGAGATGTAGAATTCCTTTATATATTTTGGAAAATAACTTCTCATCAGATATACTCATTATTATTACAGGACACAAAAATATACAGAAATCGGTTGCATTTCTATACACAAATAATAAACTATATGAAAAGGAAATTACAAAAACTATCCCATTTAAAATAGCATCAAAAAAGAATAAAATACTTAAGAATAAACTTAACTAAGGAGGTAAAAGACTTGTATGCTGAAAACTATAAAACATTGATGAAATTAAAGATACAAACAATACAAACAAAAGAACAATATCCTGTGTTCATGGGTTGGAAGAATTAATATTGCTAAAATAATATGCTAACCCAAAGTGATCTACAGATTCAATGAAATTCTTCTCAAAATCCCAATGGCACTTTTTTAACAGAAATTAAAAAAAAAATCTAAAATTCATATGGAACCACAAAAGACCCCAAGTAGCCAAAATGATCTTGAAAAAGAAGAAAGTGGAAGGCATCACACTTCCTGATTTTAAAATATATTACAAAGTTATAGTAACAAGCATGGAACTGGCATAAAGACAGACAGATAGACCAATGGATAGTATAGAGAGCCCAGAAATAAATCCATGCATATACAGTCAACTTGTCTTCAATAAGAGTGCCAAGACTGCACAATGAGGAGAGGATAGTCTTCAACAAATGGTGTGTGTGTGTGTGTGTGTGTGTGTGTGTGTGTGTGTGTGTGGCGGGGGGGGGGGTAGGAGGGGTGGGGGGTGGGGGCTGGACATCTACATACAAAACAATGATATTGAATGCTTATCTTACACAATACACCAAAATCAACTAAAATGGATTAAAGACTTAAACATAAGATTTGAAACTGTAAAACTCCTAGAAGAAAACATAGGGGAAATCTCCATATCATTGGTCCTGTCAGTGACTCCACGGCTATGACACCAAAAGCACTGGCAACAAAGCAAAAAATGACAAGTAGGACTAAATCAAACTTTTAACACTTGTGTACAGCAAAGGAAACAGTCAGTCCTTCAAGCGAAAAGGCAACCTACAATGGGAGAAAATATTTGCAAATCATATATCTGATAAGGGGATAATTTCCAAAATAATTCTTATATTATACTTTCCTTTTCAAATTACCACGTGGTTTCTGTTTATTGAGAAGATATTGGCTGAAACAAACTGACATTTTATTATAAGCTTTTAATATGTTTATATATTTTATATACATTATAATATATCTTTATTTAAATATGTGATAGAGTTTTTCATGTTAATTTTAAAATATGTATGAGGGGTGCCTGGATGGCTCAGTCGGTTGAGCGTCCGACTTCAGTTCAGGTCATGATCTCACTTTTCGTGGGTTTGAGCCTCATGTCCGGCTCTCTGCTGATAGCTCAGAGCCTGGAGCCTGATTCAGATTCTGTCTGTCTGTCTGTCTCTCTCCCTCTCTCTCTCTTCCCCTTCCCCATTTATGCTCTGTCTCTCTGTCTCTCAAAAACAAATAAACAAAAACTTAATTAATTACGTATGTATGTATGAGAGTAAATAAATTTTATTTTTCTTTTTTTGATTTTTTTTAAATGTTTATTTATTTTGATAAAGACAAAGACAGAATGCGAATGGGCTGGGGCAGAGAGAGAGGGAGGCACAGAATCTGAAGCAGGCTCCAGGCTCTGAGCTGTCAGCACAGAGCCTGACACGGGACTCAAACTCAGGAGCTGTGAGATCATGACCTGAGCCGAAGTCAACTGACTGAGCGACCCAGGTGTCCCTTTTTTTAATTTTTTTTTTAATGTTGAGAGTAAATAAATTTTCAAAACTACTTTATAAGAGGTACTAACAAAATGTTTAAATCCACTGACCTATTTCTGGGCTCTGCAATTTATAGACACTAGCCACATGTGACCATTTAATTTTATCTACGTTAAAATGAAATACAATTCAAAATGCAATTCTTAAGTCATACCAGCCACATTTCAAGTGTCAATAGCCACATATGCCCAGTGGCTATCATATTAGATAGCACAGATGTGGAACATTACTATCATTGCAGACAGTTCTATAAGACAGTACTTTGAGGAGAGATTTGGGTTTGGCTTTCCTGCCGGCAGTTGACTTATCTCAAGCATTTTATGGGCTCACTTACTGTCTGATTTGTCATCATGGGATACTACATTTATCATCCCTGAACAAGGGTCCACTTCTTCAGCTAAAAAGGTGTGACTATGGGAGCACCTGGGTGGCTCAGTCGGTTAAGTGTCTAACTCTTGGTTTCAGTTCAGGTCATGATCTCAGAGTTTATGGGTTCAAGTCCCACATCGGGCTCTGTACCGATGGTGTGGAGCCTGCTCTGTCTCCCTCTCTCTCTGCCTCTGCCTCTGCCCCACTCACTCTGTCTCAAAAATAAATAAAACATTAAAAAATTTTTTTCAAATAAAAATTTTAAAACGGTGACACTATGACTCCATGATTACATATTCACTGTTCCTCCAACTTATCACATTATCCAAACTCAGCTGCCTCCTAGAACTTTAGAATGGTCTTGGAAATGGTCAACTAAAGCATTGTCTTGGAGATTATATTATGCAATGTTGGGACATTGTCATTAAATATGTCACCCATACTTTAAACAAATATCCATAATATGATGCTATATCCCCAAAAGAAGTGATACTTCTCACTATTACTGTTACCTGCTTTAGAAGGGGTACTACAAAAGGGCATACTAAGGTATCCACTAAGCTAAACTTAGGGCTAGGCCACTATCTGGTCATTTGGAACTTTTTATGCCAGTTGACCAGTAGGTTAAAAAACAGATTTACTACACTGACAAGGGAAATTAACTTTGATTATCATGGGGGGATAGTGCTATTGTTTCACAGTGTGGCAGGAATGAGTGTTTCTGGAACTCAGGAGTTGTACTGGTTTTCTTGGTGCTTCTAGACCCTAACTGTGCAAATGTCTGACACACAGTGTGACAAGGGAAAGTAACCAGAGGTTCCAACCACTCCAGATAAAGGTCTAAGTCTGGATTTCCTCAGAAGCAGACACTGAGACAAGGATTCTTATGAAAAATTATTTATACAGGAGATGTTCCTAGGAAAAACTAGTAGGTGATTAGGTAAAATGGGACTGGGCAAGGAGGAAGCCCAAGCAATAGCATGATATCAAGCAAAAACCAATGGAAAGAAATTTGCCAACCCACAGATGTATGTGACATCTCACAGTGTTACTTAGCAAGGGTAAGAGAACCAGAGAGTTTCATCCTTGAACCTCAATCGTTGGTTAAGAGTTGCCCCCATGTGGGTGTAAATTCCCACATGCTTCTGAGTTTCCTCGTCTGTAGGCAAAGTGGGTTCCAGCAGCTTCATCAGGTAGCCCAGTGCCAAAGTGATGAAAGTACTGGCTGCTGGATATGAAAGCACACTGAGATGCAGTGTGCACAAAAAAAAAAAAAAAAAATTATGAAGGGATCTGAGAGGATGTGGACAAGGCATCCATGATAGTCTATGTTACTGCACTGGGCAAAAAGAGATCAGCAGAAATGCTAGGTGAGAGTGTGGGACAATCTAGAATGTTGGTAGAGAAGAAAAATGATAAACACCGGTTGTGGACTTAGGACCAAAGGCAGTAGCAGACAGCAGAACTTCTATCTTACACACTCAATCTCTGTACTGTAAGTCTTTTTTCTTTAAGAACTTGTTACCAGCCACTACCTTAACACAAATGGAACCTAAACATGCAAGTCATAGACTGTAGCAAATAATGTCAGTATCCCCACCCATATCCCTTGAGTCTTTCTATTTAGTGTTATCTGGAGATTTTTCAAGTGCCAGGATCTGGGCATCTGTGGTTTGAAGGCTGATTCTAGGATCTCTACAGAGGAGTTCTACTCACAGGTGCAGCAGGCTGGAAGTGCCAGGAAATTAACACCGTTTTTTCTTTCTTGCTTGCTAGAAAGAAGCATTCTTCAACCAATTTTGGAACAAAAATATACTTTCTCTCTTACCCCACTTGTGGAAAAATTCAGAGGCATGCATTTTACACAATTTCTCAGAGTTTCCCTGCACGATTAAGCTTCAATTCTCCATCATGGTAGCTGTTTTAATAGTCTTAATTTCTTTCTAGAGCCTTTCCTTCTTTTCTCACTTTACTTAATTCCCTGCCCCAGCTGATGTTTTCTATTCTTTCCAAATAAACTACTTGCATGCAATCTTTATCTCAGGGCCTGCTTCTGGGGGAATACAAACTATGCTAACCATTTATATGATTCTTGGGCCCTTTACACAGAGGTCTCTCACCTAACCAAGTATATAAAAGCATGGAGACTCAAGACAACTATGTGCATGGGAATATTTTTTGGAAAAAGATATTAGAGTGCTATATGTCTCAGCTCCTAAAGAAAAGGGGAGGAAAAAGTTACTCCTTTCTGTCAAAGATAATTAAACCTGGATACTAGTTAAAGTGTCAAGGACAGATTTTAATCAGTCATATCTATTGCAACAGGAAAGTCCAGCATGAACTGAACTCAACTTCCATTTTACAGAAGTGACTAAGTGTTTTAAAGGGAGAATGAGGGATTAGGGAGAAGGCTGAACACAGACTCAAGAGTCAGGGAAATAAAAAATTACAAAAGGCAGGAAGGGGAGGTGTTGGTTCATGTGAAAGTCATCTGGATTTGCTAACTAGTGTTTATGGAAGTCAGGCTCCTACTTGCCAACAGAGACTGAGAGACAGGAGCCATATCTTCAGGTGTTGTGTGTAACAAACAGAAAATTCTTTGGGTGGCCTTAAGTTTCCTCAGACAGGCAGTTTAAGGGCGAGAAGGGTCATCCTAAGGATGTAGCCTTAAGCTGTTAGAAACTATGATGGTGTTTATTCAAGTCTTTATAGGCCAAGATTGAAGCCTACTTAGGAAGAGGGCTCAGAGGGCCTGGCCAGAGTTTGGTCAAGGAGAGAATTCTTGTCACCTCTTCACCTAATGTATATTAAGACAGGCTACAATGATGGGAGGTAGGTATTTGGTCTTGGTAGTTTAGAAGCACAGAGAACTGAACCGCCTGAGAAATCTTAACTGAGAAGAGACGGGCTAGCTAGTTGATTCCTCTGAAGAGAAGTAGCTGACCTTTCTAGACTATTACATACTTTAGTACTTCCCAAGAACCAGATGTGCACCAGGCTGTATAGAAAGCCAAAATGAGGTAAGCTTCTTTCCCAATAAAACTGCCAGCATGGGAGGGCAAATAGTCTCCAACAGGGACTATTGCTTGGAGTCACTGCTGGAAAACCAGGAGCCAAGGAGGGAGTAAACAACCAGAGAGAAACAGTATACAAAGAAGAGATATCACAGGATTTATAGTCAAAAGGTTCCCCAGAAGAGCCTCTAAATAAGCCATGAAAGATCAATTTAAAGTATCATTTAGGTGTAGAGAGAATGATGGCAGTTTACAACTCATCCTAGTAAAATAAGAACATTCACCCTTCATTTACCTTTTCCTTGTGCATTCCAAACCAAGAAGATTAGAAACGGCATCTTACAAATGGGAGAGTTGCCTGACAATAATGAGAAAAGAAATTCACCTTATACTTTTCAATGGAGAGCAAAAAATCTACAGGCCCTACCTTTAAATGTGTGTGTGTGTGTGTGTGTATGTGTGTGTGTGTGTGTGTGTGTGTGTGTGTGTGTGCTTAGAGCACAAGCAGGGGAAGGGGAAGAGAGAGAGAGAGAGAGAGAGAGAGAGAGAGAGAGAGAATCCAAGCAGGCTCCATGCTGAACCAGATGCAGGGCTTGATCTCACAACTGTGAGATCATGACCTGAGCCTAAATCAAGAGTTTGACACTTAACCACCCAGATGCCCCTACAGGCCTACTTCTGTCATGAACTAGACATTCTATTTTTTAAATCAAAACTGAGTTTTATAATGGAAAAAAGGCATTGTACTTTCTATTACCTCAGAAGACAAGGAAACCTCATGGAACATGTTATGGATTGAATTGTGTGCCCAAAAAACGTATGTTGAAGTCCTAACCCCTGGTACTTGTCAATGTGATTTTCTTTGGAAATAGGATCTTTGTAGATGTATTCAGGTTATAAAGAAGTCACTAGGCTGGGCCCTAATCCAATAGGAGTAGTGGTCTTTCCTTATAAGAAGAAGAGAATCCCATGTGAAGACAGAGACACACGATCAATGAACAAGTGATGACAGAAGCAGAGACTGGAGTGATGCATCTACAAGCCAATGAACGCCAAGGATTGTCAGGAAGAGTTAAGTAAGGATTCCCCTACAGGCTCTGGAGGGGGCATGGTCCTGCCAACACCCTGCTTTTGGACTTCTGGCCTCCAGACTGTAAGACAGTAAGTTTCTGTTGTTCTAAGCCCCTTTGTTTGTGGAGCTTCATCATGGCAGCTCTGTGAATTAATACAGCACCTGCCACAGTTTCAAACCATAGCTGGAGGAAACTTCCTTCACTAAATAAATGTTAAAAGACCTAAACAATCTGAAAGCAGAATCTCAATGGGAAGGTACTGTAAACAGGGGCAAAGAATGAACAAGCCCCGGGAGCAGAACGGCTGGAGAATGCAGCCATGTGCTATCCTTAACTCTTAAACAAGTCAGAGAATCCCAAAACTGGTAAGAGGAGGCAATCCAGTTTCAACATACTAGATCTGGACTAGACAAATGTCCACTAAGCATTGCATATTAAACAGAGAAGAGACTACCAACCTGATTTTCAGAATTACATCTGGGAGGTGAGGCCTCTATTAACCAAGTTATTACTTGGAGGTCAAAGGACATGTCATCAACCTTGCCAAGGCCATTCATTAAAGCTAGATCTAGGTTGCTCTCCTAGGATAAGTAATAGGGGAGAAAATAAGGAATATAAAAAACACGATAGCATAAGAACAAGCAACATAGCCCTAACGACACCAACGAAAATGAAGTTCATGTCTATGAAAATGACTTTCTTCAAGAAAAGTATGAAAAAAAACATTTTTAAAGAATAAAAATGTGTTTGACATTCTTGACATTTTTTTAAAAGCAAGATAAAATTCAATGGGCTTAGCTTTAAGGATAATGTAAGGAAAAATAGGTAAAAGTAGAATTTCATGGAAAAGAAAAAAATCTAAAATTCATTACTTGGCAATCAAAAAGAATGAAATCTTGCCATTTGCAACTACGTGGATGGAACTGGAGGGTATTATGCTAAGTGAAATTAGAGAAAGACAAAAATCATATGCCTTCACTCATATGAGGACTTTAAGAGACAAAACAGATGAACATAAAGGAAGGGAAACAAGAATAATATAAAAACAGGGAGGGGGACAAAACAGATTAGACTCATAAATATGGAGAACAAACTGAGGGTTACTGGAGGGGTTGTGGGAGGGGGGATGGGCTAAATGGGTAAGGGGCACTAAGGAATCTACTCCTGAAATCATTGTTGCACTATATGCTAACTAATTTGGATGTAAATTTTAAAAAGTAAAAAATAAAATTAAAAAAAAATTCAGTGACAATTCAACTGCTCATTGAAGGATGTGAAAATAAAAACACAGCCTAAAATTGAATTGCTAATGAGAAAGAGGAAAACAAAACAAACAAACAAAAAACTCCTTCACAGAATGCAGAGAGAAAAGACAAGAACAAACATAAGTAAGAAATTATTCTAGGCTAGAAATTACAGATGTGCCAATCGAAGTAAAATATGCAGATACTTAATAGAATGAATGTTTTCTAAGGAAAATTCAGATTCTTTGAGCCAAAAAGCCTCACTTGGATTCCAGGAAACTTTAGTGATATAAGAAGGGTAAAACTTGAATCTAGCCTAGTAATTTTTTATTTGAACATTAATTGTGTTTTAATCCTGAAATCCTCAATTCAAAGGGAACAAAAAAACATTATGACAGAGAGAGAAAGAGAAAGAAAGAACAAACAAAATGGAGACTGAGAAAGGGGATAGATGATACAAATTTGGTGTTTATGTTTTATAAGAACATAATGTACAGTTACATGATAACAAACTTGAAAATTCTAACATAATAGACACTTTGGTAGGAAAAATACAAGTTCTAAAACTGATCTAAGTAGGAAATCAAATAAATGAAAAACCATGACTCTGAAATGTTTATCTTAAAAGGTTACCTCCAAATAAAGTTCCTAATATCATAGTAATTTAAACAAGCTCTTTTAAATCTCTGAGTAGCAGAAAATTTTTAAAAACTGTAATAATAGCTGGAGGCTAGAAAATTAAGGAAAATGGCTCAATTCACTTTATTTCTGAACTTAATACCACAAACATATTCACACACACCAGTAACAGATAAATTTCATCGGAAACACAGCTAATATTTAGGTATGCTTCTTTTCATTGCAATTTTTTCTCAGAAGTCCTGAAACCATAAAGCAGAAAATAAAAAATGATTGATGTACCCTTAGGCAAAGAGGATAGGATTGTCAGAAATAAAGGGGAATGTTTGGTTTAGGCATGTTTATTGCATTATTATTTAACAGTACCAATAAAAATTGGAACCAACCTAAATATCAAACAGTTAGCATATACTACTCTTTATTTATTTATTTTGTAAACAAGGGTACTACTCTTTCTCTTTATTTGTAAGATTATTATTATGGAATGTTTCACATGTTTTCTTTTATCAACATAAAAAATCCAATGTCTGAAAGTTTATTATAGGAAGTGAAATACAACTATAGTGATATACAGCTGTAGATGCTTTATCAACAGCTCACACAAACTATATGTACCCTAACTAATCTACACGTTCACTGGTTGGAATGGGGACAGGCCTCTCCCCTGTTCCAGTCTTGAACTTCTGATAGGTAAGATCCAAGTACTTGATCGTGAACTTCAGCTTTTCTACTTCCTTCAACCTATGTTTGCTAAAACTCTTTGCTACATTTAACACTAATTATAAGCATAATAATCTAGTCTTGATTAATAAGGGCTCTGTGGAATTAAAAAACGTAACTAATAAGCTACAAATTGATCTATGACTTTGTGATGACTGTGCAGATATTTTCACATAGCCACACACAGGACAGTCTGATCCAAAGCAATGAGGCTGCTGCTATTATTTTCCCAAGTTTTCCATCCATCTGACTGTCCAAAGGTCCTACTATATTATCTATTATGCAAGTATCTTAAGTTCAAGTTGAAGTTATTGATGCGTCATTCACATCCATTTCTTTTAACTAAATTTCTCCAGCTCTGAAAAGAACAGTAATCTATTAATTAGCACAAGGTGAGGTGAAATGTTTGCTGTATTAACGATCCCACGGTGCCAGCATTTTGAACAGTGATGAGTTCATTTGCTCACAGAATAAATTCCAAAAGGCAAAATTTTAGCCAATTTGTTGAAGATGTGTGGTCCTTTCTGGCCAAATTCTGATACGTGCACCACAGACATGCACACGCACGCACACACAGACACACACACGCACACAAACACATTATTTTAGTATACTAGACCCTAGTAAGTTATATGTAGTGGATAGTGGGATGCCAGTCCAACAACCCCTTTGCTGGGCCAGCACACTCACCCCCAGCCACTGTAAGTGCTGGCTACTAATGGCTCACAGCTGCACCTTCCCCTGGTGAATTGGCCTTAGCAGATGGGAGCTAAGGGGGTTACCACCCCACCTCACCATCCAGACTCACACACAACCCCACAGCAATGAATAATGATAAACCGGCCTCCTTGCCTCAAGGGGAGGTCTACTTTGTGTCACAGTTGATGCTGCTGAACCCACCCCTTGTAGGCCAGGCCAACTCTGAGCTTTACCTGAGACAATATCCTTAGTTCTCTCCCCTCTGCTCTGCTTCTCTCACTCTCCCTTAGAGGGTTTTCCTGAACAACACCACTCCTTCAATAAAACACATGCCCCTCAGCATAGGGAATACAGTTAATGGTATTGTAATAGCATTGTATGGTGACAGATGGTAGCTGCACTGTGGTGAGCACATCGTAGCAAACAGACTTGTCAAATCACTACATTGCACACTGGAAGCTAACGTAACATCATGTGTCAACTATGTTTCAATTAAAAAAACAAGTGTACCTGAATCTCCGTCTAAAGCTCTGTTTCGAGGGAATCCAACCCAAAGCTGTAGACCAGCTTTTTTCTAGGATAACTTGACATTTAACTTCAGTAATTCCTGAATTGAGTCATCTGATAAAAACATCACAACCATTTATCAGTGAAAATAAGAAAGAAATGAAGGCAAACTACAGGAAGGGATGGGAGATGCATGTCAACTCCTGTGACTTTGGGGGATTTTTTTTTCTTTAAATAAATATATCTATTCCTGAGTGATGTAGATGATGCTTCCGGCTAACCCTCAGCTCAGTGTTACTCATAACTTTCCTGATTTGGGTCTGTTTGCTTTTTTTTTTTTTTCCACAAGTCACCTCCATCCAAACGCCTATTCTTATCACCAAGCTGAATGTATACATATATTTTTACAGTATTTACCTCAGAATATAAATCTATGCTTCTGCTGGATCACTTATCAAAATCTGTTGGTAAATTTCATGTTTTTATACATTTAAAAGATTGTACACATCCACTACATATACTTACTGAAATGTAATCCTTGCTTAGAAAACATCAGTGAAAACAGAGCAATGATGTGTATTCATCATCTACTGGGGAGAAAAAAGAAAAGCTCAAGCATTTATATTTAGCCTAGAAATGCATGTGCAGGCTTCAATATTTTCAGAGATGTTTTCCTCTGTTTTGAGCTTCTTTGTTAAACGAGCAAATAAAGCAGCCTGTCACCTAAAATATAAAGGTAAGGGATCTGAAAGCAAGACAGGCCGCGTGAGCACTTTCCCTCCCAAAGCCAGAGTCGAATCGAAGGAGAAGAAAGGAGGCTTGTAATGAGACATAAGTAGTTGTGAGAAAAGACATCACAGGCGGTTTCCTGACAGAAAGACTGAGATTTAATCACCCGGAGCTGCTTTTGCAGCCGCTGCCGAGGCGGGTTAGCTGCACCGTCAGGGAGCGGGATGCCTGTCAAGTCTGCAATAAAGCAAAGGGAATTGCTGCCATCGCGCTGCCTACAGACAACAGATGATCCTCGTCCGCCATTTATTTTACTTCTGCACATTCTGATCTCGTGTTGTGGTATCTATAGAATACACCGAGCCTGCACATCACTACAAAGGGACATCGAGGGGGGAAAGATTGCTATGAGACCTACGGAAAGTGCGAGGGGCGGGGGGAGCTTCTTTGGAGTT
Source organism: Leopardus geoffroyi (assembly GCF_018350155.1). NCBI lineage: Eukaryota > Metazoa > Chordata > Mammalia > Carnivora > Felidae > Leopardus > Leopardus geoffroyi. The sequence continues at coordinate 105,569,476 of NC_059327.1, read as the reverse complement.
TAGACTACTCCACGGAATCCTCCTGCATAGCAGATCAGAGATTCATTTGAATCCTAACTTCAAAAGCTGCTACGTTTTAGAGGCACATAATTAAAATTTCTGATTTGGAAAGAGAGGTGGGATAATGAGCTTACATAGCTTGTGTATTATACATATAGCTCCACATGTAGAGGTGTCCTTAAGCTAGCCAAGACACTGATACCACTTATGTGACCTTGAGTGACTTCACCTCTGAGTGAGTCTGTGTGGAGAGTGGTATTAAAACAGGTACCTCATAGCTTAATACAGGAGCAAATAAGATATCGTATGTAAAGATCCTGATGGATCAGCCCCCTTCCAGTCCATGGAGCAAGAGTTAATTCCCAGATTATCAGATCTTACACCGTGTATCACCTTCCAATTCACTCTTACCGTCATAGTTGTTCAATACATATTTGTTATTAAAATAACATATAAAGTAAAAATAATGACTGTATGTTCTAATGTTCAAATTACTTGGAGAATTTGAGGCTACACAGTAAATTGGAAGAAGGCAAAAGAGAAACACTAACACAGCATTGGGAAAAGGGCTAATTAATTACAGAACTGCCATTAATTTCAGAAATCATTTGTCTTGATCCATTATTGTGCTTACAGGAATAGAATTACGTGAAATCTGAGGCAAACAACTGTTACAGAAGTTACTTCTTTAGCTCTTATGAAATTATAAAAATAAAATCATGAACACAATAGCTACCAAATACTGAGCTGACACTGTGTTCTCTCTAAAAGTACTTGTAGTGGGTTGAATTGTGTCCCCACCCCACCCAAATGATATGTCTACCTGTCACTCTGAATGTGTCACGCTGGATATGTCACTCTGAATGTGACCTTACTTGGAAAAAGGGTCTTTGCTGATACAATTAAGGACTTTGCAGCAAGATCATCCTGGATTTAGGAGGGCCTAAACACAATGACAGGTGGCCTTATAAAAGGAAAGGCAGAGGGAGATCAGACAGAGACACACAAGGGAAGGTCATGTGAAGACAGAGACAGAGATTGTAATGATGCAGCCACAGGATTCCTGACCGTCACCAGAAACTGGAAGAGACAAGGAGGGGTTCTCTCCTAGAGTCTCCAGAGGGAGTGTGGCCCTGACAACAGCTTGACTTTGGAATTCTATCCTCCAGAACTGTGAGAGAATAAATTTTCTTTCTCTGTCTCTCTCTCTCTTCCTTCCTTTTTTCTTTTCTTTTCTTCTTTTCTTTCCTTTCCTTTTCTTTTCTTTTCTTTTCTTTTTCCTTTTCTTTTCTCTTTTTCTTTTCTAAGTAGGCTCCACACCCAGCATGGAGCCCAGTATGGGGCTTGAACTCACAACACTGAGATCAAGATCTGAGCTGAGATCAAGAGTTGGATGCTTAACCAACTGAGCCACCTGAGTGCCCCTAAATTTTTTCTTTTTTAATGTTTATTTATTTTTGAGAGAGACCGAGCAGGGGAGGGGCAGAGAGAGAGGGAGACAAAGGATCTAAAGCAAGCTTCAGGCTCTGAGCCTTCAGCACAAACCCATTGCAGGACTCTGACTCATGAACCACGAGATCATGACCTGAGCTGAAGTTGGATGCATTAACTGACTGAGCCACCCAGGTGCCCCTAAATTTTCATTTTTTAAGCTACCAAGTTTATGGTAATTTGTCAACAACCCTAGGGCATGAATATTTTAGTGTTTTAGTATTCTCATAACTATAAATAAATGCATTGTCCCATTCTCTATACTAAGAAACTGTGCTTCAGAAAGGAAAATAACTGATCCAAGGTCACTGTGCTAGAGAGTGACTAAGCCAGTTTGTCCAGTTTTAAGGCCTTTTTTTTAGTCAATTTTAAACTTCTTTTTTTGAAAGCTTCCTTCCTTTTTCTAACTCCAAGACAGAAGCTATCTTTGGCATTTTTCTTACCATTTGCTTACCATTTCCTGGAAAACTTGTTTATGTTAAGCATGCATTAAGTCCTCAGGTTGTTATGTCAAGAAGCTCCTGAGGTGGGTTGAGGAGGAAAGAAACATTGAATCTCTTCTTAGATAATGAGCAAATTCCAAAAGGTCATTCCTAATGTTGGCTTGGCATCTCAGAGTCTGAGGAGATGTTGCTCTCTGACATTGTATTGTTAGTGCTGAAATTTAGCTGCAGCGTTAAGCCTTCTACCTCTTATTCATAGTTTCTGAAAGGAGCCTCTGGGTTCCTAGATGATAGTTCCCAAGGATCTAGGGGTTGGCAGATCATCTTTGAGACAATTCTGACTGGCCTCACTAGAAGCAAGCTGCTGTGTAAAAATAGTAACTGCCACAGGATTTTCCCAAGACAAAAATCAGACCTGCCAATCACCTCCAGCCTTGGGCTTCCACATCCACTTCCGCGAGGTCAACTGTCACAGACTATTTACAAAGATGGGTCTGAAAATGTCTTCCTCATCTTATCCTCTATATTATATTCTCTTCCTTTTTCTTCACATCTATTTTTAATAGCTTTCTTGATGTATAATTTACATATAATAAAATTAACCCAATTTAAGTATACATTTCATACATTTTGGCAATGTACACAGCCATGGAACCACCACTACAGCCAAAATATAGTACATTTTAATCACCACAAAAGTTTCCTCATGCCTTTCTGAGATCAGTCCTTCCCCCACATGCCCACCCTCAGGCATTCACCTCCTTCTTGCCACTTATAGCTCTATCTGTTCAAGAACTTCATTTAAATGGAATGATAGGATACATATATTTTTTGTTTCTGATTTCTTTCACTAAGATAGTGGTTTTCAAATTCATTAAAAATGCAAAATGATTTTGCATTGCTCAATAGTAGTTCATTCCTATTTATGGCTAAATTTCCATTGTATGGATGCACCACAATTTGTTTATGCATTTGCCAGTTGAAGAACACTTGGACTGTTTACAGTGGGTACATTATGACTAATCCTACCATCTCACATCTAATTTTACTTATTTACCCTACTTTTCTCTCTTATCTTCCCTTCTCTGTCTTCAAGACTGTCTTTCTCTTTCCTATCCCAAACAGCCCTAACAAAGTTTGAACCACTTTGACAGTGGTTCTAAAAGTGGTTCTCCCTCAGGAGATTTGTGGCAATACCTAGAAACATTTTTGATTGACACAACTTGAAGGGGGAGGTGCTATTGACATCTGTGTGGTGTGGGGATGCTGCTCTACATCCTATAATGCACAGGATAGCACCCCACAACAAAGAAGTACCCAAGCCAAAACGTCAATAGTGCCCAGATTGAGAAACCAAGACCCGTACCTATCGTTCTATCATCTATCTATCTATCTATCTATCTATCTATCTATCTATCTTTATATGAATTATCTTATAAAGAAGGACTTTGCATTAAACCTATTATTTGGTGGAATTTTAAGTAAAAATGTCTTCCATATTTCTAAGGAAAAAACCTGGAATTCAAGGAATAACTTTACATTTTTTACATAAAGGCTTTAGAACAGAAAGTGCATCTACTTCTAGTAAAAATACACAAGACAATACCTGAATCACTGGATGGATTAGTCTTTCTTTTGTGGAAACCATGCACCAAAGTCATTTAGCTCCCAGGTTGAATTCCTTGTTAGTTAAAAGGTAAATGAGTACCTGATCAGATAGCAGTTGATAAGTGAAACAGCAAGTGTGTTAGTTAGGACTTGGAAGAAGGACATGGCTATTTTGTCACACACCCCACCAGCCATGAAGGTTAGCAGTGTTACCGTATTTTCTTTCCTCTTCCAAAATCTACTCAGATATCCTTATATATCATATGCTTCTAGCTTCTAGCTTCAATATCTTACCAGTTTGCAGTCCCAGCAAGGTGGAGACAGCAAATGAAACAATCCTTAGCTTAAAGAAATGACTACTTAAAACAATGACTGAATCATACTTTAGGATAAGCCTATTTTGGAAACAAGTTCTGGGAGTGTGAGATCTTATCTGAATCTGGCACAAAACACTTAATTTACTCAGTAGTGTCATTAGTCTTCAAATTTGTTATATAATTTCTTCCAAGAGCATGTATTTGAAGCCAGGCAGATCTGAATTTTATTCAAAACTCCAGTACTTCGATTTTATACAAACAAGTCTAAAACTCTCAACCCCTCCCAGCCTGGGCATCATCACCTATATAATGGAAAAAACAACAGCCATTTTAGAATTTGTGTAAGCTTTATATAATATATTGTATATACAAAGCCTGGCACATAGTGTGCCTTTGACATATGTTGATTTCCTTGTTGCTTTCAACCATCAGTTTCAAACTAAATGTTCTTTTAAAAAACTAACATTCTCCTAAAAAACAACAAATATTAAGATTTGTTTAATGTTTAATATTTAAATGTTATGTATGCAACATATGATGGGGTATATTTCTTACCTAATATTCATGAAATATAAGAATTAGACTTATAAGGGGCACCTGGATTGCTCAGGCGGTTAAGCATCCAACTTCAGCTCAGGTCATGATTTTGAAGTTCGTGAGTTTGAGCCCCAGTTCAGGATCTGTGCTGACGGCTCAGAGCCTGGACCCTGCTTTGGATTCTATGTCTGTCTCTCTCTCTCTCTCTCTCTCTCTCTCTCTCTCTGCCCCTCCTCTGCTAGCACTCTGTTTCTCTCTCACACACAAAATAAATAAACGTTACAATTTTTTTTTTTTTAAAAAGAGACTGATAAATAGTACAAAGGGAACTCCCTCAAGGCATGCTGATAGAGCTAAATAATTTGCAGAAGAAAAAAGTCACAAGATCAAACCACCTTAACCTAGTTGAAGTTATGTATATTTTTGAAGATAACTGATTTGTGATAGTAAACTAATTTATCAGTCCCTATTACTGTGTTCATAATTCATAAAATATACTTCATCCAAAATGAATTCCCAAAAAATTGAATTAACCATGGTACTTGAAAGGCAAATATACCATCTTTTTTTTCATGCATTAGTCTCTTGTCTCTCCCTATATATATATTTTTTTATAATTTTAGAATTATACTTCTCTTCTGAGTTGTAGAACCATTTGAGATGCATTTTACTTGTGAGATGTTATAGAAAACAAAATTTATAATTTTCTAGTTTAGAATATAAATGTAAATTCACACTTCCAGAGGAAGTAGAATACCTCTGTGTCTGTTTGCTAACTGTACACATTACAAGAAAGAAGAAGAAGAAATGAAGAAAGAGGAAGGAAGAGAGAGAGGGAAGGAGAAAGGGAGGGTAAAGAAAATGCGAAAAAGAAAAATGTATTCCCTTCACACAGCAGCAGTAGCAGTAGCAGTAGCAGTAAAAAATCCTAACGTGTGTGGGAAACACTTTGTATCCTTCTTGTGTGTCCCTGATTCTCCCTGGTCTTGGGGTTTATGCTTCAGAGAAACCCCTAATGCTCATGGTACTAATCTATTCAATGATGTATAGAGTTCCTGTTCGTCTCTCTAGGAAGAAGAAAATGGAAACAGATGTCTTTCTTTACACAGGGATTCCCAAGAGAATTACATTCCTAATGAGGAGAAGGAGGAGCTGGAAGAAGAAAAAAACAAAGGCTGTGCCCAGAGGCAAAACTGTGCAGTTCGACTTTTATTTGATGAACTCCTAGAAACCAAATGCTCAAGTGGAACAATAGAGAAGGACATTCCTCTGTGGCGAATAGCTTTTCCAAATGTTTCTCAAGCAGCTGATTCCATATATATTTTTAGTGTCTAGTTTAAACAGCACTGCCACTTCTAGATTGGAAGATGACACTGGCTGTCATATGAGAGCATCGATGCCCTGCTAGGACCCATTTCAAGGATTCTTATTCTATTTTTAAAGAGTTATGAGACAGTTTGTTGTGAAATTGAGCTAGGTATCCAGAAAAGAAGAAGAAGGAGAAGAAGAAGAAGAAGAGGAGGAGGAAGAAGGAGGAGGGGGAGAGGGAGGGGAGGGGGAGGAGGAGGAGGAGGAGGAGGAGAAGAAGAAAAGTAGAGAGTGCTTAAAAAATACAGAGAATTGGACAACTAAAATAAAGAATGCAAATATATTCCCGTACGCAATTACTTATATTTATAGTATTGAAAAATGTCATCAATGTGATTTACACTGATACAAATCTAATTCTGTTACCCCTTTTTCAATTGTTTCACATATAAACTTTGTACAGGCATAAGGATCATTTCATTACTCGCCCCTAACATCCATCCCACTGCATCTCTCCATCCCTCCACTCCCACCCTAAGCGTTCAAGTAACTTAAAATCACCTGTCATTCCCTGACAACTCTCTTAGGCATTTGCAGGTGCTTCTGCCTGGGATCTTTCCCCTCCCATCATCTTCTAGAAGCTACTCAGTTTTCAGCCTTTGCAGGAGGCGTTACCTGACTCCACCCAGCTGATTTAAGCTCCTACTACTCTGTTTTTTACTGTGCAAATAATTCCAGTACACACATAAAAATATTGTCAATGCTATTAACTCCAGACTAGAACACAACCACCATGAGTATAGAAACTATCTTTTCCTCCTTGTGAACACCTATTAAATATTTGTTATCCAAAAATCTAAATGAATAAATGACTAGATGAATGAATGAATAAATTGACTATGAATAGAAACAGACAGAGATAAATTCTCATGAGCCTTGAAGCAACAAAAGTCAAAGAACAGGCTTAACATTGGTTTTTAATCGGAATTAAATACATGTAAACTCAATGTCGCTAGTACTAAATCCTATCAATGCAGACGGGAGTCATTTTGACAATTATATAATTAAAGAAGTGACAGTCATACAAATAATCTGCTCTTGTCCCCACTTGCCCAGTCTCCAGACTGCTTGAAGTCAGTGCCCCTCGTGTTTCATAGACCTCCACAGGTGAGACACAGCACGTGTCTGCAAACTTTCCTCAGAGCCACAATATCCTGTACCATCTCCCCTGCCTTCCTCTCTTGCTCTAGTTTCTCCTTGACAAAAACTTTTGCTCTCCCACCTAGCTGAAGGTGCCTCAATGCTGTACTTCCTGATGGTGACTCCTGTGAGAAGTCAGCAAGGATGCTATCTCCCAAGAGATGCAAACCACCAACCTATAAGAATCAGAAAGACCAAACTTTTTTGGTTTATCTCCTACATTTATCAACTTTTTGCTGTCTGAATGATCTAAGTCAAACTATTGCGCTACTTCTCATCCTACATGAAAATGTTTTTCATGAAAACAGTGCTTCATCCTATGTCTTGCATCCTAGGTATGCAAGAAAATGTGTAAGGTGGGATACCTGGGTGGCCTGGTTGGTTGGGCGTCTGACTCTTGATTTTGGCTTAGGTCATGATCTCATAATTCATGAGATTGAGCCCCACGTCAGGCTCTCCAATGACAGTGTGGAGCCTGCTTGGGATTCTGTCTCTCCCTCTCTCTCTTCCCTTCCCCTGCTTGAGCACACATGCCCACTTGCTTGCTTTTTCTAAATAAATAAATAAATAAATAAATAAATAAATAAATAAAACAAAACATTAAAATTAAAAACAAGAAAAGAAAATGTATAAGGAGTTAAGAGAGAACTTGACTCTTAATGGCTCCTTCATTGTGATTTTCTATACTTTCTCAAGAATCTTGTGCACCAACTTCTCCTTTCATCTCTCATCCAAAATAATCAGGCTTCCACATAAATAGACCACTAGTTTCCCATAATCACAAATTACTCAGATAGAGGCACGGAAATCTGAATTCTCTCTGGGTTCAGCAAAGATTCTGGCTACTAAAGATAAGGCTGATGTCAGAATTTTAGAATATTATCTTCAAAATGTCACTGCTTCTTTCACACATCTTTTACATGAGAGAAGAAAATAAGTAAGTTGTTGAGCAACAACAATGGATACTACATGCTAAGTGCCCCAGGAGACACATTTGTATGCCACTGAAGATAGGTTGTTTGAAAATGAGAAGATAAGCTAGGTAGGCCACCCAGTATTAGAAATATCTACAATCAGGGGCATCTGGGTCGCTCAGTCAGTTATGTGTCCAGTTCTTGATTTCAGCTCAGGTCATGATCTCACAGTTTGTGACTTCAGTTCCTGAGTCGTGCTCTGCTGTGCTGACAGTGTAGAGCCTGCTTCAGATTCTCTCTCTCCCTCTCTCTTTGTCCATCCCCTGTTCATGCTTGCTCACTCTCTCTCTCTCCCCCAAAATAAATAAATAAACTTAAGAAAAAAGAAATATCTACAATCATGGAGAATAACATTTTTAGAAGTTTCCATACACCTAAGAAAAGGCTGGTTATGTTGTAGTCATGACAACAGAATTGGTTTCAAATCAATATAATCAATTAATGATAATTTGCCTCAGTGAACACACTTCTGCAATCCAACTTATCAGTGATAGTCCTTCTCTTTTGAAAGGCAGCCAGTTAGGTATAGGCTTACCTCAGTGAGCAAGTTTCTAAAGCCAATCTATCAGCTACAGTCGTACCAAAGTAACCATGTTTCTGTAGCTGGCATCAACCCATTTCAAAAACTCCACCAACTCCCTGAGTTGACATTTCCCAAAAGCCCTTTATAGAATCAGTTCGATGTTATGTTCAGAGAGGATATATCTAACCAGGATAACTCTCCCTTACTTGAGTAAGCAATAAATTCAGCAGTGTGTGTGTGTGTGTGCGCGCGCGCACACGTGTGTGTTTTCAGATATGAAGTGGTAGGCTCATCCTCTGATATCAGCATAGTTGAACACGTGCTATGTGAAGGAATTTTAAGAGGGGTGGCAATAGCTAAAAGACCGAATGTTGGGCCTAGCCATGGAGGACAGCTGTGCCTGTTCCAAGTGAATGCCCTTAGGAGTCACTTCCTGATTTTACTCCAACCAACTTTGTAACCTTGTGCAACTTCTATAAGTTTTCTAACCTCTCATTCCTCATCTGTAAAACATATGTGACACTATCTCTCTGTTCATATGATTTCTAAATTCCATAATAATGGTGTTATAAATGATAAAACACTCAAAAGTTGGTAAATACTAATTTGTCCAACCCCATTCACTCAGGGAGCATGAAAAAAATACAAAGAAAAAAATCAATCTTCCTCTCTCTGTCCTGTCTTCTACCCTCCCATGCTCCAGATGCATTCAATGTTATCAGTTTTGGTTGTACTCTGTGGTTATACTGTATACTAATGTGCACGTGCGTGCGTGTGTGTGTGTGTGTGTGTGTGTGTGTGTTTAAATAGGACACAAATTATATACATATTATGCATCTTGTTTTGTGTCTAACTACTTTTCATTTTACCACAGATTTTAAAGATCATTTCATATGATATACACAGGGCTGTTTTGTTCTTTTTTAATGGCTACTTAGCACTCCACATGATAGTGGTTTATGATTTATTTAACCTATAATCTACATGGGCATTTAGGTGGTTTCCAATATTTGGCTGTTCCAAAATTCCTGAGTTAATGAAGTTAGAATTGTACACACAATTGCACCCACAAATTGTATATATATAAACTTTAGGAATAAATTTTCAAAGTAGAATTTCTGAGTAAAAGAGTATATACATTTTAAATTTTAATAGATATTGCCCAATATCTCTCTAAAAAGCTTTAACCAGTTCACACTCCCATCAATAAAAGAGTAAATCTCCTGCCAAAAGTTTTTACCAATTTTGTTACTAAAAACGTTGTCAATTTAATATGTGAAAAAGCATTTTCAATTATTAATGTACACATTTATTATATATAAAGTTGAATGCCTTTTCTTTTGCTTAAAAATAATTTTTATTTTTTTCCCTATAAAATCTGATAATGTTTACAAAAAACATGGTCATTTACTCATATTTAAATTGCCCTTAGAAAATTTGCAGGAGCTTTTTATATATTTTGTAATTAGGTCCTGCTCATATATTTTCAAATATTTTCCCCTAGCTGCTATTCATCTTTAGATTTTAAGTAGTATTCTATTAAGATTTTAATACATTTTAAACAGCATTTTATGGCTTTAAATTTTTTCACATTGTTCTCCTTATCTGAAATAATATTTAGCTTTTCAGATGAAGGTCTTGGTTTTTCTGAATGCAGCCATATCTCCTCCAAATAATGATAATTGTGCATCACTTTACATTTCAGGACCCCTTACGTTTTTTTTAAATCGATTTTAATGTTCATTTATTTTTGAGGGAGACACAGAATCTGAAGCAGGCTCTAGGCTCTGAAGCGCAGAGCCCGACGCGGGGCTCAAACTCATGAGCTGTGAGATCATGACCTGAGTCGAAGTCGGACGCTTAACCAACTGAGCCACCGAGGCACCCCCTCAGGACCCCTTGTTAAAGAAATGCATCTTAATTAGGAATATGTGACAACTTACAGCTGTTATTCTCTTGTCCTGAGGTTGGTGGAAGAAGTCTCTGTGTTTGCAAATGTCATCTCTTCCCTAGTCTTATATTAAGAGATCCTTTATCAGCATAGAATTAGGCAAAGCACTTACATAGCATACCTACAATCATTTTCTGGGTCAACAAAAACACTTATTTGGGACCACATCTCTAGATATAGAAAAAAGCATGCTGCTCTGAGACTAGAGAACTTTCATAAAGATACTTTCCTTTTGTGAAGAAGCATGAAGCACAGAAACAGCAATATTTTCAGTGATGAAAAAATACAACATCAGAGAAAGTTCCGGAATTCCTGATGAACTTTACCATTTGAGGCATGGGAAGTGGCACGCGGGTGAAGGGTAACGTGTCTCAGAGTTAGGTCTGAGCCTAGCACTATTTGAACATGACATGTTTGTTTAGGGAGGGGTGGGTGGCAACGATGGAGTCTGACCGAGCACAGCAACAACTAGGAGCCACCAACAAATGGCATTTATTATAAGTCACGAGTCAAAACCATTTAATATATTTTCCCTTTGAATTTCTACCAGACAATAGGCCTGCCTACTCCATTTCTTTTATTCCTCTCATATTTCTGACCTAGACACATAACTGTTTCTCAACATGTGATTGTAGATTAGCCAGTGATGATTGTTTCTCTCTCTCTTTCTCTCTCCCTCTCTCTCTCTCTCTGAGAAGAGAGAATCATGCAAAACATTATCTCACTCCACACATAGCTTTTTGAGTCATGTAAATAAAACCTAGTCTATTTGGCTAATAAGATTAGTGGCAGCATAGAAATTAGAATCCTGACACCATTCAATCTCTATTCTCAAACCGCTATAATTTGGTTTTTAAAAAATGACTTTAAAAAATCCTTAATTCATTCTAAAGAAAAATATCTTATATTTCTAGGGTCCTAGCTTATGTCTCTTTAACCAAGTTTATGCACGAGTGGGGATAATTTCATGACCAAAGCTTGGGTTGTGGATGTTGATATATTCAGCTATTTTTTGGCATCTCCCGTCCTTCCTTATAGTTTTATCAGGATTTGTAGAATGTGGCTTTATCATTTTTAAAAATGGAATGTACTTCTAAGTTATGCTATTTTTTTTTTATTTAAAAAAAAATTTTTTTTTTGCAACGTTTATTTATTTTTGGGACAGAGAGAGACAAAGCATGAACGGGGGAGGGGCAGAGAGAGAGGGAGACACAGAATCGGAAACAGGCTCCAGACTCTGAGCCATCAGCCCAGAGCCCGACGCGAGGCTCGAACTCACGGACCGCGAGATCGTGACCTGGCTGAAGTCGGACGCTTAACCGACTGCGCCACCCAGGCGCCCCAAGTTATGCTATTTTTGAACTGAATACCTGAAGCAAAATATAAAATTGGCAAACAGTGTTATAAAATTCAAAGTGTGCAGAAAATTAAAGCACTATAAATATATTGGGGATTTCTGCTCAGGATGCATTTGAAACGATTAAAGAAACAAGTATGTCCCCTTTCCTAGTGCAGTTTGCAAAACAGTTCCTTATGCACCTGTCTCTTCCTCCACCACTACAACCACAAGGCAAAACTCAACAGGATATGTTATTTTTTTATTGTTCTCCACCCCCTAAAGGCACACTGTTTCCGTTCAAACACAGGCAGTGGGGCCCTGATAAACCCTAGCATCAAGGAAAGTTAGGTCTTCTGTGGAAATATTCTGTAACTTTCCTAAGAAAGTGCAAGAATATCTATAATGCACAAAGAAAACTTGTTGCTCCCATAGCTGACTGATTTGGTTGGGCATTTAAGTGGCCTTGGGTTAAAAGAAAATAGACGGCGAAAAAAAAAAAAGAACATGCTATAGATTTTAATTATTCCTTCGCCAACCACACCGTAAACTGGAACTATAAAAATTTATCATCTGATAAAATTTCTCCTTTCATTGAAGTGTAAACCTAGTTGTAACTGCCACTGTGTTCTACGCTATTGGCTCCAAACTGTTAGAAAGCAAAGAAAGTGCAGGCAAAGGCACGATGCTTTGCATATGGCACAACCTTTGTGTTCCAGCAACTTTGCCTTTGCCAAAAGCCATCCTCAAGTGGCTGTCAATGCCTAATAAACACAGACTGAAAACATCTGTAAGGCTTCCCAAGGCTTCCTATAGCAGTATGAGTTCCCCTCTACAAGTGAGGAGTCTAAACAAATGAAAGCTGGCATCAAAACTTGGGACGTTAGCAAATCCAAAATTTAGTAAAATGATACTAAGTAGAATAAGCGGTTTTGCTTTACTTTTCCATTCACGTGATAGGTAGACACGGATTCATTCACATGCCAGAATAGACACTTGGGAAACAATATGCCAAGGTTAGGAACTCACTCAGGCATTCCACAAACTTTTTTTGAAAACCTATTACGATACTAGGCATAATAACATATACGAGGGGAACAATGCTGGCAATATACCTGCAAAATGAAAGACAAAATTAACTAGTCTTCAAAAAGATCTAATGTCATATTGTCAATCTAAAGTCAACTCAAATGCAGCTTGATGTTAAAACAAACAAACAAAAATCATGACCATAATAACCAAGATTACCACTATTCGTGGTGTGAGTCTTTGCCATGAGCTCAGTGAGATCATATATACACCAATTAAATCCTTATACAACTTCATCCTGCTTCCACGGCAAACTATGTCACCACATTATCACTCCAAGTCCCTCTTCTGACAAGATTAACTTATCATGCTATAACTCTACCCCTTGAATATGTCCCCTAATACCTCCTGGACCTTTAAGCAGTCATACAAATAAGTCATGGTTGTTCTCCCAAGTTACCCAGGAAGGGAGAACTCACACACTGTCACTCATCTTCAGAGGATTCCTTACCAGCTGCTCCAAGTAACTCGTGTTGCTACACTATCACCTCCCACGAAGACAGAGCAGGAGAGGATCAGGATATGAAAGTTGGGTTGGGAACTCAGAGAGCTCCACATGTCACTCTTTTAAATTGTGAAAGATATATTTATACCATGCTTAAATAACAAAAAAAAAAGGAAGAGGAAAGTATATATGAGCAGGAAAGAAAAGAAGAGTGTCATTCTAAGATAGGTCAGACCCCTGAGTATTGCAGCCCTGTGATGATGCAGGATTCGGTCTGGCCAACACAGTTAAATGCTGCGGCAATCTCAGAGATGGGGTTTCTTTCAGGGCATCTCCTACCTGTACTGATCCTAGTGCCTTGTGTGCGTGTAATTCAGAGACTCAATAATGGCTCACTGAAATCCAGGTAGTCTGCAAAGGTGGGACACCAACCGTCTCTGGTCATCTCAGTACCTCAATTATTGCATCTGACATCACAGAAACCAAAGGCTCAGTGCCACTGCTCATGAGACATGTATCTTAGGTCTAATGGGAGGCAAATGTGAGAAGATTATTAAGTATTGACCAGTATGCTATGGAGGAAAGCACAGATATCCTTTGGAATAAGTTACTATACTCCCTCAAGAAACAAATGAAAGGTCAGCCAGAACCACTCATAAAGCTGTGAGAATGGTCTTATCAGATACCAAAAAAAAAAAAAAGTGGTGGGGAACAAGTAGGGGCTTGACAAAGCAGGAAATACCTTCCCCTGAGAATGTGAGAGAGTGTGACTCAGGGCTTCCCAGGACTGCACAAAAGTCTGACCCTCGATAGCGGCCAACTATTCACCTCCACCAGTTAATACCACATAGCCTTTGTTTATGGGTCTCAAAATTCAGGGAAGTGTTTCCAAACTGCCTTCCTGAGAGCTGTGGGGCTCTAATAAGGCACCTCAGGGAGCAGCCAACAGGGATTTGGCAGGATAAGGCACTGATATGGGGAGTCTTGGGGCTTTCTATTCCTGTTTCCAACAGAACAGCTCCACTCTATATATTTTATATATTGGGATTCACATTCGGCAAAATGGTTCAACTGTTTAAGAAATTTTGAAAACCACCTGCTAAGGGACAGTGTCACCATAAAAGTTTTCAAAAAGGAAAATGTAAACCCCCTGACACACACATTTTGTTAATGTGTTCTGCATATCATTTAGTCCAGTGAGTCATTCTAGCAATTCCCAAGATCCGACTTACAAACCATACAACAGCTATAGTTTTGTAGAAGTAATATAAACTTATCTATTTATACAGAGAAATGGAAGGGGAGAGAACCAGTCCTACTCCTCCAGGAGACTGTGAATTATGGGGAAAATACTCTCCATTTTGGGTAGTGTGTCTCACAACAGAAATGTGAGACCAAGGATGGCTGAGGGAAGATAGGGGTTGGTTTAAATGTTTAACAGCAGCCAGCGAGGGTTTGCTTTGACACATAAATATAAATTGTGAGTCCTTGTAGAAATATACAAGAAAAGAGTTTATGCCCATGATGAGAGTACAAGGGAACTCTCCCAAGAACAGAACTGTGAAGATCTACAGTGTGTGAGAACTAAGTTGTGAAGAACTAAAGGAGAGGATTAGAGTTCCGAACTAAGAATACTCATTCGATGATAAAGGAGAAAGAATCATCTAAAATTGGTAAAAGCTGATGTAAGTTAGGTTTGTACAGGATTACCTCAAGTAATGAGAGATTTGTTGTAAAGATACATGTTCACATGAGGACCACAGGAATTTCATGGGAATCTTAGAGGATAGAATGTCACAGAGACTGAAACAGAAGTGGGGGCTCAGACAGAGTTCTAGGAAGTAAATGGATTTTCTTTTTACCTAGGAGCCAAGAGTTTACTGTTTCTCTGTTTACATGATATTCAGCTTTGGTCTTTGTTTTTTCTCCTTTCACAAACTGTCAACAATAGCCCTCATACCTTTTAGCTTATTTTCTAATGGCTTTCCTGTCCTACCACTTTTTCTGAATGTTTTCTTTTTTTCAACTTCTGCTTCAACTACCTGATTTGGTCCATATTTTCAGTTGAAATTCACAAGAGAAGCAGCCATTTTCCTAGCCAATTCTTGCTTGGGCAGAGTTTTCATGTATCAGATCACCTCATGGTCAAGTGTTCACCCTAGAGCAGGCAGATCTCGGTGAAGACTGGGTTATGGGGAGGTTCTCACATGATACAGACCAAGGTCACCCCTATCTCTAGAATGATTTAGACCTCCTCCTTCCTTTTCAGGGAACTTCTTTTAAGAGGACCAATATCGTGGCCAACCTAATACTACAGTGATGGAAAACAGGGAAATAGATTCACAAAGGGGAAGGGAGGAGGAGAGGTAGCACATCTAGAGTGCATAGGGAGAGTAAAGAGATGAGACACCACAGGACCTACATCAAGGCCAGAGAAAGAATGCATTAGCTCTAAGGAAAACTTAAAAGGACAGTCCAGAATTGCTGAGAAATGTCGCCATAAATTTAGGTCCATTAGTTGATACGAAGATACACGGGGGGGGGGGGGGGGGGGGGGTAGATGAGTGCAAAACTAAGATTTCACTGTGGTCCTAAAAAAAGAAAAAAAAAACAGCTAAATTCCTGCCAAACACTTTGTCTTCATCAAATATAGTTACTTGCATTAGCAGTGCCTCATTAATTTAGCACAGGGGCCTGAATAAGGCTTACAGCACGCATATATTAAATAAGAAAATACATAAGGAGGACAGAAAAATCTATATTAAAACACCAAATTTTCAATGACGGTTTTTAAAGCAATAAATAAATTTACTTCTAAATTAAAACTATACAATATTAAATAGAAAAAGTAAAAGTTTAAAAAGTAAGCAAACATCCAGATAGATTAAAGGTATATTTTTCTCAAAGGCCAAATTTAATCCTACTTGTGGAAAAGAGTGCTTATTGCTTCTTAAATCCACTCTCCCCTTTTACTTTAGTGACAAGAATCCAATTTTTGGATGAGCCCACTGCTGCCAAACTGTAAGATTATAGCTAGTGTGACCTTGTAACCAGATTTTAGCCAATAATACATGAATAGAAGTATTGTGTTCAACTTCCAGTAAGTATCCTTATTTGGAAAG
Organism: Leopardus geoffroyi; assembly: GCF_018350155.1. NCBI lineage: Eukaryota > Metazoa > Chordata > Mammalia > Carnivora > Felidae > Leopardus > Leopardus geoffroyi. Next base: position 105,553,132 of record NC_059327.1, on the reverse strand, counting down.
TCATGGGCTCCTTCCTGTCATCTACGGCGTAAATGCAACAGCAATCACCTAGTGTGTCAGGGACCCCAAGCCACTCTCAAGTTCAGTGATGCACTAGCAAGACACACAAGACCCAGAAAAGCTGTGATACTCATGGTATGGCTTACAGACTAGAAACGGTAAAAGAAAAAGACTCATAGGGGAAGTCCAGCCGAAACCAGACATGAATTTCCAGATGTCCTCTCCCAGCAGAGTTTCAGAGACAGTCTTTAATTCCCCTCACAAGGTAAAACAAGTATCAAGTGTTGCCAACCAGAGATGCTCACCTGAAGGTCCGAAGCTTTTACTAGAAGTCAGTCAGATAGGGCTGCAGCACACACACATGCAACGAACTTCAGCTACTCAGTCTCCAGCTCCCACAGAACTCAAACTGATTGTGTGGCCCAGGGCCCCAGGGGAAATAAATCACATTGTAACCATAAGCTATCTGGCTTGCCCAAAGTTTCAGGAACACTCTTAATCAGGCAGGATATTCCAAAAGCCCAGAGGTTATTATCTCCAGGAGCCAGCCAAGGGCCAGTCTTTTCCTCGTAAAGTGCAGGGTTTGAGTCCCTCAAGTCAGTTAGAGTCAGCTGTTCAGTCAGCACCCCACACCTACTGAGTTGACCCTTTCCTGCACGCTCACCATGAGATGACTTTAAGAAGGAAGCTACATACAAAAAATGGGGGAAAAAGAGAGAGAAAGAGAGACAGAAGGAGCTGGGCCCATAATACCATTGGGTTGCCATTCTGGAGCTAGATCACCAACTTCCTTTCTTCATTTATATTGATAAGATATACACGTTAGTTTAAGCCACTAGTTGTCAGGACTTTTTTACCCACAGTGGAACCTAATTGAAACACCATTGGGCTCTTTTCACAGCTTTAGGCTGTTAAAGCATAAAACACCCTTTTGCTTATGAAAAAAACATTAGAACATTCATTTATTATCAAATCACAATGAAGAGATCTACTCTAAGCACTTCAGAGGACACAATTTTTATTTGTAGTAGTAATTGTTATGGTTAATTCAATAAAAGAATGGCCATATATAAATTTGGTTTTTCTACATGATACACAACAATGGGAACTGATTAACTAAATGACACAGTTGTTGGGGGATCACGTAACAGCCAGTTTATGTTCTCCTAATCTTTATTTATGCAGCTCCCCAGTCCCCAGGCCCTATTCTGACACTCTCTTTTTTCCCCTTTTATTTCCATAGCATTTGTGAATGCTATGCTCCTAAGGTTTGTATCTCTGCAAAATTCACACATTGCAATCTTAATGTCCTATGTAACAGTATTAGAAGGTGGGGCCGTTGGGAGATGCTTAAGTCATAATGGTGGAGCCCTCATGAATGGGATTAATGCCTTTATGAAAGAGGCCCCAAAGAGATCCACCATATGAAGACAAAGCAAGGAGGTGCTGGCTATGAACTAGAAAGGGGCTTTGCCCAGAAGGCAGGTACCTTGATCTTGGACTTTACAACTTCCAAAACTGGGAGCACTAAGTCTTTGTTGTTTATAAGCCACCTAGCTTGTGGTGTTTTGTTACAGTAGCCCTAACAGACTAAGACAGTGACCAAATGATACATGATCTACGTCACTCATTTATTATATATTGTCTGCCTCACTCCACCAGAATGTGGGCTCCACGAGAGGTAGGAAATTTTGCCTGTTTGTTCACAGGTGTACCCCCGTATTCAGAACAATGCCTTACATATAGTATTCACTCAAAAACATTTATTGAGTGAATGAATATTTGATAAATATTATTTTCCAATTAATAGATAATGTAGGAAGTTAAAAAGAAAGAAGCAAGAAATGTTAAGGCTCTGTTTAGTGAGAGATCATCTTAACAAATGCGTTGTAGAATTATGGGTAGCAAATTCACAGAATGCTATCATTTTCCTACTTATCTTTAGAGATTAAGAAAAGTGTTGATCTTCTCAAAGGCTGAAACAAACTGTTCACTTCGTGGCATCACACTACTTGGCAAGAAATATCTTGCAATTTTTTTGTTGCATACACAGCCAGGTAATTGAACTAAAATTTTAATTACAAAAAAATGACTTGCAAAAGGTTGAAAACAACATCACTGTGGTTTTTTTTAAATATATTTGGAAAGCTGATTCTCTCATATAAATTGCATGGTAATGGAATGACTGCAAATTCCAACACGATTTTAAAACGTTTTCCATATTGTTCTTTAATGCTAAAAAAATTTTATCATTCAAGCACTGGGATATCTTGAAAACTGAATACTTTTAACAGAAAGACAAAAATATACTTTTTTGCAAGAACACCTGTCTTTCTGGTCTAAAAACACTTCATGAAATAATAGGATGAAATGACACAATCAACCTCTTCTACAGTTAACATTTATATCTAAAACACTATAATGTGGTTTCTTCTATTTAGAAAAGTAAAATGCAGTCATACTTTCCAAATTTCTATTCCAGTATCTGAAAAAAAAAATAGAATGTGAATATAATTTAAATTTAAGTGAAGCACACAAGAGAGGATAAATAGTGAAATTGATAGAACTACAGAATGATAAAGTGAGTTGTGTGATGGGAGTAATAAATCCTCCTAGAAGGAAAGAGGAAACAAGAAAGGAATAGAAACTCTATGTTATTTACCTAACTAAAGGTTAAGAGATAATCAAAAGAGAAGGAGAAGTACCATCAGCAGACATTAGCAATCTCAAAAGGAGAAGGGGGAAAAGGGGAAGGTAGTATTTTAAGAAATAATGAAAATATATTTCTAAAAATGAAAGAAAGATGACAGAACTCAAACAGAAAAAAACAATTAATGGTGATAATATTGGATAATGTAGGAATGCCATCGCATGCATAAGAACTACTTTAAAAAATTTTTTTTTCAACGTTTATTTATTTTTTTTTGGGGGGGGACAGAGAGAGACAGAGCATGAACAGGGGAGGGGCAGAGAGAGAGGGAGACACAGAATCGGAAACAGGCTCCAGGCTCTGAGCCATCAGCCCAGAGCCCGACGCAGGGCTCGAACTCACGGACCGCGAGATCGTGACCTGGCTGAAGTCGGACGCTTAACCGACTGCGCCACCCAGGCGCCCCAAGAACTACTTTATACTACAAATAGACAAATACACTAGAGAAAGTATATTTGACCAATGAAAGGAAGCTACAAATATAAATGAAGAAGTGTAAGATTAGAATTTTCACTCTTGTATGAAGACCATAATTTATTTCACGGTATTTGCTATTTTTAAAGGCTACCTTCAGACACATTTTGTATCACTAATAAATCAACACATTTATGACATTGAAAAATTCTTTCTGACAACCTTCACATTACATGCTTCAAATTCATTCTTCTTTTCCTTGAAGTTTATAAAATTTCAACAAAACAAATAACTGCTATTTTTTCTCTTTCTTTATTTTTTTTTTTTTTTAATGTTTATCTACTTTTGAGAGACAAAGAGAGAGACAGAGGCATGAGTAGGGGAGGAGCAAATAGAGAGGGAGACACAGAATCCGAAGCAGGCTCCAGGCTCTGAACTATCAGCACAAAGCCCAACGTGGGGCTTGAACTCACAGACTGCAAGATCATGACCTGAGCTGAAGTTGGACACTTAACTGACTGAGCCACCCAGGGGCCCCAGTCTCTATCTCTCTTTCTCAGTTCGATCTGATTACATGTAACATGTAATCAGCAAGCAGGTTTCATTTCTAGGCTCCGTTAGCTAGCAGGAACTGCAGGCTTAATGCAGTAAAACTCCAATGTCTGCGAAAGACCTAATACCACATTCACCACTCCAATAAAATTATAAAATTTACTTTAAAACTTTCTGTCCACCTCTGGTGACTTTTTCCCCCCTTCCCCATAGCATAAAAAATTTACAATTCCTCCAATATGAATTTATTCTGTTTTTTTTTCTTAATAGTAAAAACATATCATTAAAAAACCTACTGTAAATAAAATTGATTTGATATTTATAAGTGAATAATTTTATTATAAAAATAATACAGGTTAAATGTATATTACTTAAAACTAAAAATAAATTTTAAAAAACTTATATTCTCATCATCCAAAGATAACTAAGTCTCATTTTGATGTGTTTTTAAACTCTTTTGATTAAAATTAATTTTTAATTACAAAATCTTAAAGTGCTTTTTCTTACTTAAAAATTTAAAAATGAACATTTTTCTTTGTCATCAAATATTCTTCTAGTTAGTTCCTCATAGAATTTCTGAGAGCTAACACATTTTGTCTGTGTTTGTGCTAATCTTTATCAGTCTGCTACTTTCCAAAATCATTACCCATATTGTTTTGAAATATCATTTATTATTACTTTCCCTGCTACTAGCATATAATTTTATAATTGCATTGCAAAAAATATCTGTCTTAGCCGTCCTTGTATTGTCCATGTTTAGACCACATTAGGAAGATTAAGCCTATTACAGTTCTTTGAACTAAACTGTAATATGGTTATATTATAATGATGCCCCTTGATGTAACTATTTCTCCTCTTCTTCTTCTTCTTCTTCTTATTATTATTATTATTATTATCATTATCATTATTACTATTATTATTATTAGCTTGTTATGGAAATTTTCAAATAGATAAAATAATGCCCTCCATGTTCCCTTCACCCCGCTTTACAATTATCAGTTCATGGCAATAATTTTTATCTATATCCTTCTCCACTACCTGTGCTGATTTTATTTTGAGGCAAATTTCTCAATGATATCATTTCCTCCTCTTTAAATATTTTAGTATAAATTCTTAAATCTTAGAACTCTTAAACACAGCCACAAAACCCTTATCACACCAAACATAATTTAATATTTATTCCTTAATATCATTTAATATCCAGCCAGTGAGCAATACACATTAATATTACTATGAATATACCTAGAAGAGACTCTCCATTCTAAGAAAGTTTTGAAGTAAAATGTAAAGCATAAAATATCATTAAGATGGAAAATCAAGGTTTAGGGAAAATACATTTTGCTTACTACTTATATGAAAAGGCACTAAGAAAATAGTATTTAAGTTTGAATTCCCATAGTGTCTCTGCTTTTGTTTGTTTAGAAAAGCTAAAACCTTCACAACATTATTGCCAAATAACAGATTTCATCGTTGTGCTTAGTACTCTAGAGTCAGACTGATTGGGCTTGAATCTGAGCCCTGCTACTTGGTTATAGGACATTAGACAAGTCACAGCTTATTTCTTCACCTATAAAAGGATTAAGGATCACCTTCCTCCCAACACTGTTGTGAAGAGTAAATGAGTTAATGCAAATAAACCATCCAGAAAAGTCCTCAATAAATGATGACTGTTATTTCTGTTTTTTTAAAAAGACAAGAGACAGTAGAGATAGTTGAACATTCTTTACTTCATGAATGAAGCACACTGAGCAACATAGTTGGAAAATTCTTATTTGCAGAGGCTTCTTAACAATACACAGAAATTTAAAAACTGATACTGATGGGTAGTCTTTAGATAATTATGCAACACCAGAACTATCCAACAATTTCACATAAATTCCAAGATTATCAAAAAAAAAAATAGCTTTTTGAAGAGCCCTAAGCAACCATCTGACCCATTTTATTGTTATATAAACTTGTTTACTTATTTTTAAATATACTATTAACAGAAAGACTTTGGATTTTATCTTGTGGTTAATAGTGTTTCCTTAAAATCTACTTGTGCCACTATAGACTGTGCCTGAACCAAAATAGCTTTCAGAAGTCAAGAGAGGAAAAAATTCGTATTCCCTTGCACTTCCAAGGAGAGAGAAGTAGCATGATCTATATCACTATGGGTGTCGTACGATTGGAGTAGCTGAATAAGTGGGTAAGATGCAATGGTGCAAATTTCAGCACAAACAAGGGGAGTTCACACTCACACATGAGTTCTTTACCAGGTGCTGTGAAAAAGACTGGGGGCATGAGGAGAGTGAGTCTTCTCAGTGATACACAAGTATAAAAACCAACCCAATCCCTAGACCCTTCTGCATACAAAGAAAAGCCTGGAAGAGGAGTGCAAATCATCTTACTCTCTGAGTCCAGACAAAGACAAAATGCCTCAGTGTGGAAGAGTACAAAGAAAAGCTATTTGTCCCTGGAGGAGGGGCAGAACATTTACTCAGGTTTGGGACTGGGCACTGATAGAAAGCTAAAATCTGCTAACACTGGGGTGCAGAAGAAAACTCTTTCCGATCCAAGATTCCAAGATCATCCACCCCCAGACACACACACACACACACACACACACACACACACACACACATGCACACAGATAAAAGGATGAATTTAGCCGTTATGAGAGGGAAAGAGAGAAATGCTGAGAAATTCTATATCTGAGTCCCAAGTACACAGGGCCTAGCTAAGACTAAATATGGACTAGGATAGGCAAGAACTCTCCATCCTAACCATGAACCTAACACTGAGTAACAAGCAATAGGAGTCTGTCATTGGAAGTGGGCAAGAGCATGAAGACAACCCCTCATTGTGGCACATGTGTGCAGGGGCTGTTTGGAGGAGAGAGTAGACCAGAAACATAAAGCACCCACGCAATACTCCACATCCAACATTAAGCACAAGGTCACAGCAGTCCGTGCATAAAAGATTCTGAAGTCTGTTGGGCACTGAATTTGGATATAGCAACAACAAAATCAAAACCCAGTTCAGCTACTGATTAAATGGCTTCGACCCCAAACTAATGGCCAGAGAAGAAGAAGGGATCACCGTTTCAAGAAGAAATAGTACTCATTATGATACACACAAAAAAAGCAAGAAAAAAAAAAAACAATCAAGTGATAAAATATTTAACAGAAAATGATTCACAAATGACCACAGTGTTACAACTAGTAAATAAAGTCTTTAAAATAACTATGTTCATTATATTAAAACCTCTAATGGTAAAGAGGACAACATTTCCATAAAACAAATGGGAAATTCTGGCAGAAAGATGGAAATAGTGAATCAAATGTAAATACTAGAACAGAAACATTATATTACAGATGAATTCTCTGGATGAGCTTTTCATCAGATTGGACAAAGCTGAGGAAACACTCAGTAAAACTGAAGGCAGGCCATTGGATTTATCCAAAGATAAAGAAAAAAATTATGCAAAATCATAACAGAGCATCTGGGAGTTGTGGGACAACAGTTGGTACAATATATGTACCATTAGGTACTAGAAGGAGAAATAGGGCAGAATAGGGCAGCAGGAATATTGGAAGACATAATGACCAGGAATTTTCAAAAGTTAATGAAAGACAACAACAAACCACAGATCTAAAAAGCTCAGAGAAATCCAAATAGGATATAATTTTTTTAAAAAATAAGACACATGATAGTTAAACTACTGAAAAACAAAGATAAAATGGAAATCATGAAGGTAAACAAATAATAAAAAAAAATTACCTACAAATAAAGTATTCAAAGGACTTCTGGTCAGCAAGAATGTAAAACCAGTCAATAATGGAAGTATTAAAGGAAAAAAAAAAGTACTAATTTCAAAACAGAGATCCTAACCCAGCAAAAATATCTTACAAAAACAAAAACAAAATAAATATTTTTTTAAACAGGCAAAGGTGATTAAATGCATTGCCAGATGTGTACTGCAAGAAATATTAAACGAAGTTCTTTAGGCAATGAGTTTGATCCCACATTAAAATTTTTGTCTATATAATGAAATAAAATGCTACAGAAATGGTAAAAAATGAGGATATGTATTTATATAAAGCCATTTTTACCTGATTTTTAAAATTTATTTTAAAAATAATTGAGTGTCTAAAATTAAAATAGTAGCAATGTTTGTGAGATTTATGCATATGTCGACATGAAACCAATGAGAAAATGATCATAAGTGGGGAACACAGAGCAAGGGAAAATGTTATACAATGAATATCTAATAACAAATTATGATAAGTGCAATGAAGGAGACGTTCAGGGTTTTTTTCAGGGGCTGTCATTTATGATTTAATTTTAAACTTTACCTCAAAAGCATGGGAAAGTTATTAAGAAATGATAAGCTAGGAGTACAACAATAAAATTGTCATTTTAAAGGGGTTAGTCTAGTTAGCCCCTAAAAAATTGCTTGATAGGGCAATGAATTCAAGAACAACTGGGAGGCTCTTATATGGATTTATTTGTTTTCCTTTTCCCAAATACTCTTTAACTTTCTTCTGCTAGGAAATTACCTGTGTGTCACCAGAGGAGTCTTGAATGACCTAGAGAGATAAAGAAGCCTCATACCTCTCTCCCCATCACCGGGGACATTGATTTTACCTCTTCAATGTCTTTCAAATAAATCAGTCTACACTGCCCCCTGTCCCCTGCATCCATTCTAGGCCAAAACCTCGTTTGTTTTTAATACTTTTGTTATACGTAGATGTATTTGCTTTGACATTTCTAATGCTCTTTATTTATATTTCCTTCTCTTTGTGAGCTTTTTTTTGTCAGACTAGCCAACTTATTTTTCCTCAGAATATGCAAAGAATCAACCCTTGATATAAGTTATCTCAAAGTCCTGCCAATTTATCCCACTAAGTATTTCTTAAGAACTTGCACTTCTCCTCATCGTCATCATTGTCACACTTGTCCAAGCTACCATCACCCTTACACGGCAGCTATGAAAGCCCCCTGACAGTGCTATGGCGGCATCTCTCCTTGACTTTCCTCCAATCCGTCCTTCACATTACAGGAAGGTGATCTACACAAGAACACACATTTTACTTTATTTCCACACCAGCTTAAAACCTTTCGGTGAGTTGCAATTATGTACTCATAGGGAAAAGGCAAACCTCTAACATGGCCTACAAAGTTTTGCCTTAGTCAACACCCCACTGGTGTCTTTTCTCCAGCCTCATTTCACCCCATGTTCCCCACTTGTTTTCCGTAATTCATCCACATTGGATTTCTTTCAGTCATTTTTACTCACGATGCTTCCTTATCTCATGGAACCTTTGCAAAGTATTTTCCTCTGCCTGGAATGCTCATCTCTGCCCACTTTGGTTAGATAATGCCTACATTTTCACTCATACTGAAGCTCAAACATTGTTCCTTCAGAGAAATCTCATATTAGGTAAATTCCCTAGAATAGTGTTTTTTGGCACCTTGTACTTCTTCCTACCGTGTGTCATAATCACAATTTTACATTTTTCGGTGGGATGATTTATTTCTGTTTCTCTGCCTCTCTAGAGGGCGAGCTCTAGGAGGACAGGCTTCCACTAACGTGGTTTCCATTTTATTGCCTGGACTTAGTAGAGGACCTGGTACACAGTGGACATGCATTAAATTTTGGTTAAATTAGTGACGATATTGACAAATCTGTGAAATTTTGTGATGAGATGGCACGGGTGATGAACACTTAGAATGTGAAGGTAAATGTTCTTCAGCTCTTGAATATCTTTCTAAATAAATTCCTCTCCCTCTTTTTCCTGATTTCTTTTTCTGGTACTCCTAACAACTTGTTACTAAATATCTTGGAATTCATTCTCTAAATTTCTCATCTTTTCCCTACAGTTTTAGATTTCCTTGTATTTTCATTACTTTCTGGGAGCTCTCTTTGATTTTATCTTTCTGGAATTTCACAATAGTTAGACTTTTTAGGTTAGCTATATATTCTAATATGTAGGCATTCTCTGATTATCCCTGTGGGTTTTCTTTAATTTTTTATGAATAAGTATTATCTCTTTTGAAGTTTTCTTCTACTCGCTGCATTGCCTGTTTTCTCTGTGTTCATTTTCTTACTTTTCATTTTTTAGTGTTTATTTTATTTATTCTGAGAGAGAGAGAATGTGTGTGCGAACGAGCAGGAGAGGGGCAGAGAGAGAGGGAGAGAGAGGATCCCAAGCAGGCTCTGCACTGTCAGCACAGAGCCCAGTGTGGGGCTCAAACTCACAAATCCATGAGATCATGACCTGATCTGAAACCAAGAGTCATCCATTTAACCAACTGAGCCACCCCAGTGTCCCCTGAGTTCATTTTCTATTGCTATGGTTTGGATGCTGGATCCATATCTCAAATGTTTATGTTTTTATTTATTTATATCGAAGAGATAATAACGGCCATATTGGAAGTTCTGTATGCATGAGTGCCTTTTATTTAGTGGAATGCAGCCAGTTTGCTTAGATATATCCAGATGTCAGCAACTATATGTCTCTTCTTGAGGAGCTATATAATTTCTTAAGGGAAGAATCTGTTGAGTAACTTTAATCTACCAGCCATGTTGTGCCAGGACACATAAGTCCAAAAGTTACAAGAGGTCTAGGTGGTTTCACCATTCAGTATGTGGGGTTTTACATAATTTTCTCTTTTGGGTATGGCATCTCTTGTTTAATTCTGCTGTGTCTGCTCTCCCTAGACTGGAGTCTCTTGGTTCAATTTTCCCAAACAAGAAACCTCCAGATTAAAGCCAAACTCAGTGAGGGACAGGTTTCTCCCTGCATGGGATAGAAGAGGGGATGAGGATGCCTAATTGACCTTTTTGGACTCCAAAGCAATCCCTTGTTTTCAGTCTTCAGTCCCTACCATTGGAAAGTTTAATTGCAATCATCATGTTAAATTTTGGAGCAAAGAAAAGAAAAGGAGGGATACCATAATTTTTAAAATTATTTTATTCTATCCTGAGATTAAAAGTGCCTTTATGATCAATAATTTCTCCCTAGTCCCATGATCACCAGCTCTATTACAACCAGTGTACATAGAAGACGTGTTCCGCATCTTCTATGACAGGACTTTGTGTTATAACTCAGCTACTTCTCTGACAGTAGAAACAATATGTGCAATTAGGTTTGAGGAAATCAAGAATTAAAGCCATTGTAGCTAGGATATTGTTTTCCCCTTGAGACTCCAGGTGGGTCATTGAGAAAAATATCAGACTAGGAAGAAAAATACCTACACAAAGTTCTACCTCTCTCAAACACTACTTCTGTATTTTTAGGCAACTCACTTAACTGCCCTAATATCAGTTTTCTGATCTTCAAAGTAATGAGATTGGATTAGTGATCTCAAAAATTAGTGACCTTTTTCTATTTCTAATATCATTAGGATTGACTGACATGACGTGATTGCACTTCGAATAGAAAAGAATAATAGATAAAAACAACTTCTGTACTTGTAGCAATACTTTAAAGAGCTTTGACTTTCTTACACTTTCAGTAATTAATTGCCAAGATTAATTACAAAGCTACCTAAAAACAAAGATATCACAACATACTCCTATTAACAGACAGAATCAAGGATATTGAACTTGTAAAAATTGAGACTTTTTAATTGCTAACCTTCTTTAAATAATAATTAGTTTAATTTATTTTTTAATACTGACAGGTCAATTGTGAAAAGCAGGGCTGGTTTCCATCTATAAATTTAGGGTAAATAACTTCTTATATTTATACAGTACTTATACCATTTCAAAGCATTTTTACATGCATTTTCCCTCTAATTGCCATAATGACATCAATGACGTCAATAGGACAGGTGCCGGTATAAAATCCTCCTTTTTTACATGGCAATATAAAGAGCCCCTTCGTGTTTTAAAGACAGTAAGTAGCAAAACTAGGACTTCTAACTTCAAGCCTGGTTTCCATATCTTGTTCTGCTTTTCCAGAAAGTCTCTAGAAGATAAGCATGCTATCCTTACACAGATATATCTGGGTGGTATATTAAAGACCAAAAGTAAGCAAAGATGATGAACTAGTAATTTTGGGGTCCAGTATCTCACCATCCTCATTCCACTATGACTTTCAGATTTCAGAAGTAATTTTCACTTCACAACCTAACTCACCAAATTCAATTATACTGTTCTGTGTTGGTAGAAGTGAAAATTATGTACATATGTCTAAACTTTGTTCTACCAAAATTGGAATACAAAGTAACATTTAGATGTACTTACTTCATCCATTCACACAAAGCTATGCATCCTCCTTTACAACTTCGCACTGTCTTAAGCCTTTAAAAAGGTCCCTAACCACTTGTTAGGTAGAATACCTCATACAGATCTATAATCCCCTCAAAAGCATTATCACAGCACTGGGTATTGTCCCTCCATGCCATCAACCACTTCCCTTCCTGGAGCTGAAGGATCACACCCCTTTGTTCCCTCAGTTACTTCCATAGGCTTCCTGAACTGTCCATGATGAATGTCAGGTGTGGCATCATCTTCATTCCAAATAGCTGTGACCCCTGTATTAAGAAGAGAGCTCTGACTTGTCCTGGGAATGAGTCATTGGGGAATATGTCCTTCCTCAGAGGCTTAAGCTGTCAATGTCACAGGGAATATTTTGATCCAGAATTCACTGAGGCAAGCAATGAATTGAAATGGATCATTTAATCCCACCTCCTGTGAGTAATTTCCAACCACAATTCAGATCCTGGAAAATCAGTCCTTTTATAATCAAATTTACAAATGTAAATTTTCATCCTGTGAGATCGCCTAACAATATAGATACTTTACTGGCTTTCATAAACTGAACTGTCTAGAAATATGACTGATAAAGTGGTCTGTTACAGCCAGGATCTGTTTCTTTCCAAGTCTCCATTCTGCTTCTGCAGAGAAAGCGCCAGCATCAGGTTCCACACAGTGACTTGCCTACAGTGATTGTCTGTGTGCTTCTAAAATGGCTGTGGGTTTATAAAATTCACATCTTCATGTCCCAGCAAAAGTTTCCTTCCATTTCACTCACTCTGTCTGGGTTATTTACCTTTCCCTCAGTGAATGTCTATTGCAAGTAATTTGGCCACTCCTGAGTTCAATTAAACCAGACTCAAATCATATTGAATTAGATGAGTATTTTTCAAATGGTAGATAATATCTCATTTGTGGACTATACACTCAACACAAAGGACTGCAAGCAATTTTTTTTTTAAGAATAGACTAATATATGGGCACCTGGGTGGCTCAGTTGGTTAAGTGCCCGACTTCAGCTCAGGTCATGATCCCATGGTTCGTGGGTTCCAGCCCTGCATTAGGCTCTGTGCTGACAGCTCAGAGCCTGGAGCTGCTTCAGATTCTGTTTCCCTTGCTCTCTGCCCCTCCCCCACTCGTGCTCTGTTTCTCTCTGTCTCAAAAATAAACAAACATAAATTAAAAAAACAGACTAATATAGAATAGAAATGCAAATGCAGACTGCATCACCACTAGTAATATTTGTTCATTGAAACTTGCTTAGTTTTATATAAATATATAGCTGTTTTGGTGGTAGTAATGTAATTTTTTTCTGTGAACTACAGTGAAAATGTTTGAAAGGTAGTACTTGGAATAAGAGAAATTTGTATCCTTCCCAGGAAAGTCATGATGTTAAATGGAGATGGGAAGTGATGCTGAGTAGAAGCCAGAAGATATATATGTACTACATGGTATTTATTTGTTACCCATTGATTTATAATCTTTCCAATATGCAAATTATTTGCTCTTTTTTCCTTTTTTACTAACTATAGCTTCCTAAGTAAGAGCAATAGCTGCTTGACAAATGTCTTCTGTGCATTTGGGAAAGCAATACTTTTTAAAGGCTATTTAAATCTTTCATCTCTGCCACCCTGAACAACAGGTATATTTCTCCATCTAACAAGCTCATTCTACTTGTGCAATGAAGTACCTTTAACTCCAAATGTTTCCTGCATGCTCGAATACCAAGTGATTTCTTAATAATTCCAGTCTTTTTTTATTCACAATGGGTATTTTAATTTTTAATCTAATGTCTTGCCTACAGCCAATCTCTGTATGGTATCTATGGGTATAAAGAAGGAATAATGTGGGGCGCCTGGGTGGCGCAGTCGGTTAAGCGTCCGACTTCAGCCAGGTCACGATCTCACGGTCCCTGAGTTCGAGCCCCGCGTCAGGCTCTGGGCTGATGGCTCGGAGCCTGGAGCCTGTTTCCGATTCTATGTCTCCCTCTCTCTCTGCCCCTCCCCCGTTCATGCTCTGTCTCTCTCTGTCCCAAAAATAAATAAACGTTGAAAAAAAAATTAAAAAAAAAAAAAAAAAAAAAAGAAGGAATAATGTAATCAGGAGGCCCAGATGCCAGCCTCACCCCCCACAACCAGTCCTACCATTATGGGCTTTCACATTCTCTGTGGCTCTATTTCATGAAATGTTAAAAAGAAGGAAGATGGTGAAGTTCACTCCTAAGAGAACTTCCATTTTTACAAGACTCATTTAGGTAACAGGAAGTTGAACAGGATTTTTCAGTTGTTAAGGGAAAAAAATGTACAGCACCTTTTCTTTCTGTGTCACCAGATCATAGCATAGTAGGAGGAAGGAAGTCTCCCAGTGGATGAACATATAGGAACCAGCTACAAAAGGCAAGGACATATCTGGCAAGAGAAAAGATACAATAGGCCAGTGAAAAAGGAACATACTCTTACCATATACTTGATCTGGGAACATTCGTTTTTCCTGCCCTGCACTGTACTCTTACCTCGATCACAAATTATCCCTGTTTTGTTGTTTTTTAATTTTCTAAACTGTTTCTCAGACCTGTCCTTATTTCCTCTTCCCAGGTGGTACTCACGTGGTCTAGGACCTAGAGTCCCAAGAGGTGATGGAGGCAGGCAGACAGAGTATGTCCCCTAGTCACCTTATAACATTTGTTGGGTTACTTAAATCCTCAGTTGTAATAAAATAGAGATAATAATAAAAAATCTCACAATCTCCTAACATAACAATGTTATGTTTATTAAATGAGTTAACAGGTATGGAATAGCTAGCACATTATCTGAGTGTTAGGTTAGGTTCTCAATAAGTGGGAGGGAATATCAAATACATGGCAAATAATGTTTAATTTCATCAGTAACAAAGATACAATACTATTTTTCACCAGATTAGTGAAGAAGAATGAGGGTGACTATGTCCAAAATTGTTTCAGGTCTGAGATATAAACGTGCAAATCCATGAATATTAAAATCTCTGGAAGAATATATTAGCTATCTCTGTTAGAAATGTGGTAATATAGGTGATATGTGCATGTTTAAAATATCTTTGATATTGCACAGAACTTATAAAATAAAATATTTGTAAAACACGCAAAAGTGAGGAGAAAGAAACTTGGAAATAAATTTTTGAAATGATTCAAGGAAGGCCATTTCCCGAATAGATTGCCCCAATGGCTCTATTCTGCTCCCAACATGATATAGTTTTTTGAATCTCATACCCACATTGTTCAAACCATTATTAAGAGCTTAATCTGAGCTTAATTAGAAAATATTTATTAATGTCTCCTCTCTGGCCAGTTCTGAGTTATGTGTTGTGATGGATATAAACCTAACAAATGTAATAGCAACCCTTAGAAAATGCATACATTATTGGGAAGACACGACTCCACAGAAGAGCAGCACAGAGAAGAAATCTAGAGATAAGGGGCAAAAAATGAAGTACAGATTATGCGATGCAGAATTAGGGGAAAAAAATCAGTATGGAGTGGGTAATTAGGAAAACATTCATTGTATCAGATGAAATCTATTGTAGACTTCTACAGAGAAACCCCTGTGTCTCCGCTGGCTTCTAAATAAAGCAAGGTATAAATTTATCATGTGTTTTCAAAATCCTCAGAAGCTTATGGAGGGAAAATAAATGAGAAAAGGGTCTTTGCAACAGCATTACAAACAGCCACTCTAATAATTTCAGGCAGTATTGTCCTCAAGTCCCCTCCAACTCTATAGCTAATAGACTATTCCTTGCAGGAACAATCCACATGGGTCACTAGACCATCTGCAGCTGTGAAGTGAGAAGCTCCTTCTGCTCCACTCCATATTGATGGCTGTCGCATGTCAGGTTCCCCAGGAAGAAAATGCTGAGACAGAGTTTAGTGTGAAAGAGTTATTTGGAAGTGATCTTAGGTTCAATATCTATGGAAGGAGGGGGAAAAAATCAGAACTCGGCAAAAGGAAAAGTTGAATATTGATGCAATCTCAATGGAGGCCTCAGACAACTCTATGGAAAGTTGTAAAGCATGAATGTAAAGCTTCAGAGTTGTTCTGAGTTAAGGAGATAAAGCCAAAATTTTATATCTCATGTAGATTAGTCATTGGATACAGGCCACCCCAGATTAAGCATGACCTTAGATGAGTTGCTTCTCAGCAGAAGCATAGAGGGATGACAGCTGAGGTTTTCCTGCTTTCAGCACTCCTAGTAACTGGGGGACTAATCTTTCAATCCTGAAGTGGAAATCTGGGTAGCATATCACAGTGACCACCACAGTAGTCTATGTCATTAATGCTGTATCACCACAATATTCCTGTGGGCCCCCCCGGCACAGGGTTTTGCTGTTCATCTCTATGCATATTCCTCCATTTTCTCATTGATCCTTCTGCTTAAAGACCCTAGGATATACCCTGTACTGAAAGAGAGGCAGGGATGTGAGAAGCCTTAGCATAAAAGTCACATTCGGGTCAGAATTCTGTTATCAAGGAATCTTCGGCCATAACTTTGTCTGTGTGTTTCTGAAATTACTTTTTCTCCATACCTATCCACTGGATGATAAAGCATAGCTCCATGTTCCCTTGGAATAACAACATGACTGTTTCTCTTAACAACCTAAGTCCATTCAAGCTACTATAACAAAATACCACAGGCTGAGTAGCTTATAGACAGCAGAACTTTATTTATCACAGTTATGAAGCTAGGAAGTCCAAGATTAGGGTACCTGTATGGTTGAGTAAGGGCCCTTTTCCTGGTTAGTGGCCAGTGCCCTTTCATTGTGTTCTTACAAGTTGGAGGGACGAGGGATCTCTGTGGAGTCTCTTTTACAAGAGACTAATCAAAAGTCCCACCTCCTAATACCATTATATTGCACATTCATGTTTCAATATATGAATTTGGAGGGAACATAAACCATGGCATCATCACATCTGACTGAAAGAGAACCCCCGGAAACAATTAAAATATGCCTTACCACTGCTATGAGGCAGTGCTTCTGCTACTATGTCATATCCTTCTTGGATCCAGAAACTTGAAAGGCCCAAGACCCTCTCCAGAGGGCATGTGGTTTCCTACTAACCCCGTCTCCACATTCCCCACCTACCCTGACAGAGAATACTCAGCAACTAAGGCTTATCCCTCCTATAACACAATCACATTCCCTTACAGCCCACCCAGGTTTCTCACATGGAATGGACAGATTTACTGTCTCTCACTCTGGATCCTGTGAGGAAACATTCCCCACATGTTTCAGCATAAATGACATCACCACAATGTGAAGGCCAACACTGCAGTTGTAAGATATTACGGCCATCCAAAGCGAAACTCCTGTACGTGGGGCTGGAAGTTCACCCCAGGGGCAGTCAAAAAGGATGCATCTCAATCTAGAAACACAACTGGAAAGCCTCTTGAAGAAGAATTAAACATCATTCATTCTGGATTTCAATGTACCAGGAGGGCAGGTGGGGAACAGATGTTAAAGAGGTTCACAGTCTAGAGGAAATAGGCCTGTAGCAAAGAAGGGAAAGGCTTAAGCTAATGTTTTTCCCAGTACTGCAAAATAACAAAAATGACTGCTTCAGAATCAGATCCAGGGTAAAAGCCCAGCCTTTTGATTAATACACTATTGTTAGTTACTTTAACTTTCAAATTCAGTTTCCCAGTTTGCAAATGGGAGAAAATGTCATTACCTTATAGAATTTTTGTAAAGATTTAATGAGAATAAATAAATTTCACTCCAATATAGTAACTGGCAGATGGTAAGCTCTCAAAAAACAGGAGCTGGGATTATCACTTCATATCAAATATGATGGGACCTGTTATCTCCAAGGAACAAGCTATATCTTGCAAACAAGAATGTTTAGATATCATCTATACTGCATCTATTTTTCTTTGTTCTTTCTCACTAATGAGTAAGATGTTTGAAAACCACAGGTGTTCTCAGTTGTGTTAAGAAAAAAGTAAAGTCAGAATTCAAGTCGATGCAAGTGGCCCAGGAGGCAAGTGCCCACTAAAAGAGGGGTATGGGGCACCTGGGTGGCAAAACTGGTTAAGCATCTGACTTTGGCTTAGGTCATGATCTCATGGGTTCATAAGCTTGAGACCCACATCAGGCTCACTGCTGTCAGCTCAGAGCCCACTTTGGATCGTCTGTCTCCCTCACTCTGCCTCTCCCCGACTCTCACTCTCTCCAAAATAAATAAACGTTAAAAAAAAAAAAAAAAAGGAGTGGCAGAGTGCCCTGTGGTCAGTCACTGCAATGAGTGTACTAGTCGTGAGAGCATGGAAATATCAAGGAAAAAGCTGGGTCCTTGGGCTTCAGATTCCTCTTCCCAGAAGATTATCAAAGGTTGCATGTTCTAGGTATCATGCATTATATTAAGGATACTGTTGTTTTCTGCAATGCCTGTATTACACAAGTAAAATACACCATAAGGCCTATTCTGAGAGAATGGAAGGCTAACATGATGAAAAGAAGTTGGCTCCCAAATGTCTACAGGGACTTGGAAGGTAACATATAAGTGAAGCGGGCTAGATGCAAGAACAGTTTGAAAGAACCTTCTATTGTTCCAGGACTGTGGTGTTCAGGACAGGAAAGCACACCCTCTGTCCTAAAGGGGGAGCATTAACAGCCTGGGAATGTGGACCAGGAACTGCTACAGCTTCCACTTTATTCAAGAGAAGACAAATACCAGGATTTTTATGGGAAATTTTCAGTGTTGGCCATTAAACTCAGTTTCATTCAATTTGTGCAAGCTCTAAATCTTATGTAGGAAGAGGAAAAAGAATGAGGTGATAAAAGTCAAAATATCAACACTCCCATAACTTCAGTTATTACTTATTTTTATTAAAACTTTTCAGTATTTTATGCACAGAGAATAATTCCTCACCAATGAAAAACTGGTTTTCTAAATAAGGGAGTTGGAACGGGCCCTGGTCCAGGACGCACCAATCTTGAACCTTTAGCAAAACTCACTGAGTGAACACAAGAAATTCTATTAGGCTTCACAGTTAATAATTTGTAATCATACTAAACTACACGTTTAATTACACAAGTGATCATTTGAAACAAAATCTTACATACTGACGCTTTTTGCTTCTTACATAAAAAATAGAGTCCTCTTGTATTTCTCCACTTCAAAATCTTTATGGTAAATCATTCATTCTCCAAATAATTGTCATTTTTCCAGAGTCAATGCCATTGAATCATGTATTCCATCTCTTCTAATTATAAACCAGAACCCAAGATCTAGGGACATAAAGTTTGTTAAATCCATTGACTCAGCTAAGTACACAACACAATAGTTCACAGTAGATGGGGGTAGGTCTGAGCCTGAAGACCATCTTCCCTACTCAGGAAATAGCAATGCTAAGGATCATGAGTCATCCTCAGGTGGTAAAATTCCAGCCAGAAGGAAATACAATATCCAAAAGAAGATAACAGACTTAAGTGGAGGCCCAAAGAAGGGGTCAAGGCACTTTGCACATGCTATTTCTTAGAGCTGCCACCATGTAAATGCTGAGCTGATTCCCATTAGGACCAATTCACTATTGGATAATTCAATATAATGACTGAAAATGAGCCCCTGGTTGTTTTTCAAGCTCTTTTCAAACAAAGTTCTAAAAATGGCAGAAAATGTTTGGTCTCTGAGAATCAGAGGGAAAGAGCTGTGTGAGAAGGATTTCTATATTTACAGAATGAGTACTACTACTTTGTGGTAATTTCACAGGCAATAATGACACTGGTGGAAAAGCCATCTGCCAGGAGAAAGATGCTGCCGAAAACTTCTTATGGAAGTACACCAGTCCTGGTACCCTAAGGCAAATTTTTGGACCCAACGTAAATGGTTTTAGAGTTTCATCCATCCTGCTGACTAGCTAGATGGAAAACATGCAGTCTTTGGGCAAGTGAAAGAAGGTTCCATGGAAGTTGTAGAAGCCATGGAACACCAGCAATGCCAACAACAGTGAGGAGATCACCACTGTTTTAATGTGGGTCTTTTCCATACCCTCCTAATCTTCCTGAATTTGGAGAATCTATTCTCATACCCTACTATTTTGTGCTCTCACTTGTTGCCTTTCTTTGGGTCCTATTTTCCTCATTCCTTCTGTACGTTTAGCTGAGTTTCAGAATAAAGTTATGGCCACAAAATAGAAACTTTTCTTTAAAAAAGTCAATTATGAGGCTGGGTGCAGCTGGGGTGAGGGTAGCAAAGCATACCATAAACAAAGACCATCAGAGAGTTCCACGTGGATGTAGAGGAGCTCAGTAGCCAGTATAGAGTTCTAAGGGAGTACAAAGAAACTAAAACACCTGACTAATTATTAAGATAGCATTAAGATTATT